>NC_089793.1:48604780-48747280 GCF_040412425.1 Macrobrachium rosenbergii
AGGTAAAACAATTATACGTCTCCTTTATCTTTTTTAACCTGAATTTATATAAATTATTTACTTTATATGGCACACAAAGATGTATCATTTTTCTCAGTGTAGATTTATTATTTGGCAGCAGCTGTACTAACCAAGAAAAATAAATACCTGCCATTCTTACCGTTTATATGGTCTCTCTCTCTCTCTCTCTCTCTCTCTCTCTCTCTCTCTCTCTCTCTCTCTCTCGCATAAACACTTTCCTGGTAAAACGGTTCCCAGTATTATAGAAGTGTCGGAGATATTTTTTTCTGAATAGCAGTCTTAAAATAATAGTGTAACACAGATAATGAACATCTAAAATATATTCTACTTGAATAGATAAAATTCTATCTATTTGCAAGAATGTATAATAAGATATTAGAAGTTATTCCATATTCCTGAAATATAAAATACGAATGACATAAACTAGTGAAATATATTAAATCATCCACAGTCCACATAATTTTATAAGTCTATGCATGCCTGAATGGTGCAAAACCAAAGTAGGACTAATGCCAACGCTAGTCTCTTATACAAGAGCTCAGACAAAGTTGATAAATCTGAATTTCTCTAGATTGCGTATCCCTTGTCGGGGCTGGGTGCTTGATTGCTAAAAATATTACCCAGGAATGTGGTTAATATTGCAAACCAATATTGTGATTGTGTCTACTTACTTCCAATGTTATTGATGTACAATTAGAAGGAATAAATCATAGGTAAAAATTTTTATTCGTCACGTCTCTCTCTCTCTCTCTCATTTTTTTTTTGCCCAGCTAGTGGAATAGTAAGCGGAACCATAAAAATGATGAACATTCTTTATGATTAGTTTTCTGACGAATATACAAATAATTTTAACTATAATACACAACTGTGATGTAGCTGTCCTTACGGATTCAACAGAATTAGAGAAAATGACAAAAAAAGAAGACTGTCATCCCCAATCAGTGCAGTGCTTATACCTCTGGCAACACTAAACCCCGATATATAGTACTTATCCTATGTTTATTTATTTGTGTTGTTACATTAATTGCATAATATCTATATCACGGACGCTACCTTCAAAAAATTACACTTAGTTAACTTTATCTTCAAACCCGTTAACCTAAGCTTCCTAAAAACCTCCTAAGAACCTCTAAATGTTCCTCTACAAAATTCATTAGAAAATAGGATGTCATCCATGTATAAGAAGACTTTTTCCCTAACAAGCCATGCAAAACTGTATTCATTAGCCTAGTAAATGTCATAGGACTACCTGATAAACCAAATGGCATCCGCAGTGAACTCATAATGCCCCATCGGCAAAGAAAAGCTGTGTACTCTCGACTCAATCAGTAAGCAGTACTAAAAAAATTTAGTATGCATCAGATCAGTTGAAGGATAAATATTCTTGCCCCAATCTCAACAAATAAATCTGGCAAACATGCCACAGGGTAGCAATCAGCAAAGGTTTTAATCATTCAACTTCCTAAAGTCCACACAAACTCAGGTGAATCCTTCTTAGGCACTGCCAACAACTGCAAATTAAGAGGCCTAACAATGCCTTCTTCCGCCCCCTTAAAATTAACCTCTTTAACTACCTGTTCTATAATCTTAAAAGGACTCCTATATGAAGGAACAAAGATAGGCTTAGTTTGTCCTCCAACTGAACCTTATGTTCTAACACATTTGTTAACCCTAACTCATCCCCTTTGATTGCAACTATGTCTGCAAACTCGGCCAGAACATCTTCCACACCCCCAGCATGCTCTTTATAATCAGCATTGGCTAAATGATCCCTAAAAACCTGCCTCCTAGCCTGTAAATCTGTTTCTGAAAACTACAAAAATCCCCAACAATAGCAACTGAATTATCTTCACTGACCCAGTCAACAAAGTTGATTGCGTAAGTACCCTTGTGGTAATTGCAAACTGAATTGTTACAGTTTAGGAATTCCACCCAAGTATCCCCTGAACTTGACACCTTGTTTATAGAACCCGAACACACTACCCCCCTTCAGCTTTTTGCTACACTCATCCACACACACCTGTCTGGATTTATGCACTCCTTTCACTCCAACTTTCACCACAGCAACCATACAGGACCAAGAACCGCATCATCCGACAACGCCCCCTTATAACACTTCTTACCCACCGACACATGTTCAGCATCCACCCGCAAATTCTCATCATCCATCACACTTACATCCGTCCCCTCATAAGGCATAAACACACCAGGTACTCCCACAGTTATACCACATACCCCTGTATGAACCGAGATTTTCCTTCTCCGACATGCTGGATGACCCAGTAACAAAGTATTCCCCAAAGCAGCCCCTCATATAACAAAAACTGGTTCTGTAAAAGTTCTACCCCAAGAGACAAATCTACATCTACGTATCCCAAAACCCGTAGCCTATTTGCTTGAACATCACATATTGTCTCTTTAGCAAGTCTCAAAGAACAATCTGAAAGCATCAATCGGAACAACTCATAATTCATCAAATTAATAGAGGTGCCTGTATCTATAAAAACCCTTACATTTATCCCATGCACAGACCCTTTTACCACTGGCTTTGACCCTGAGGGTTCCCCCAGAAGTCCTATATCCCAAGAAACACCCATCCAGTTTTCCCTTGCAACTGATTGGTCTTTAGACAATGCCCGCCGATCACAATTTCCCCTCAAAAACTCTGCGTGAGGAACCTTCTTACCTGAGCTACTAAAATTCTCAAATGCAGGCCTGCCATTCTACTGTCTCCAAGACGGACAAGACCGCCAAGGATGACCATAACTCTTACAACTGCCACAATATTTATCACAGCAACATCTCTTAATATATCCCTGCATATTACAATTAAAACAACAAACCCATGGAGCCTTTGGCAATTCCGAATCTCCGTGCACTACACAACTATAGGCTGACCTAAGGAATCTCTGATCACTATTTCCCCTTGCCATTTTTGCAGCTTTCTTCTTCGTAAATAAATTCCTTAAATTATTCTTGGCTGATGACAAATACAAAATTTCTCAAGTCCTGAGAAAGGACACCCCTTACAGAAAAAAACAAAGGAAAAACAATTTCCCTGAAAGAATTCCCACACAGTAAGGAACCCAGAATGTTAATTCCTTTACTCTAACAATTAATCCCCATTAATGCTCGTAAGTGAAAAGATCCACGGAATAAATTGGACACAATGCAATGAAATATTACAAAGTAACAAAAGTATTTCCAGGAACTTACTGGAATCCATTATGATTCATTTGACCTGGGATAAGAACCTATAATATAAGCCAAGAATTATTTTCTTTTGACCCTGTAATGAAACATATTTTCCAGAAGGATTTGAAAAACAATTTTGAGGATTACCAATAAGTAGATTTCGATGTTACTGCATTGATCATTCTGTGACCTTCCAACCTTTATGTATTCCCCTTAGGACTTATACCCATCATATATATAAGCTCTTGTCTCTGTACCAATGTTTCCTGTATTTTGATTAGAGCCCCCCCTCCACAGAACAAATGGGAAGTTATGAAGTTTTCTGCTATAGCTTATCTCCAAGTACATTATTTTAAGTTTCTATTAAGCAATTTTTATTTTACATTTCTTGTATTTTCAGACTGAGTGACGGAGTTAGATACAGCCTTGGCTAACAACTTTCGAGGAAATCAGATGGATTGACCGAATCCAGGCTATAACCTTCAGAGAGGCCAGGATGCTGGTGCATCCTTCATTTCACGTTCCTGGATAGCTAAATACATTAAAAGAGATGAATCCTTTGTTAGAAGAAACTGAAACAAAAATCCATATGACTGTCATCAAGAAAAGAGTGAGAATCTTGAAGGCCTGAATTCCTTTCTCAGGATTCAAAAGACATCATAGCTGAGGCAGTGGGTAGACCAAGAAAGTCTTTACGTAAATTGACGCTTGAACTAGAAACAAAAAGGGAAAGAAGAGAAGTTATATTGCTGTATATCGTGAGTTGAAAAATCTGGTATCAAGCCATTTCATGTTATCAGCAAGCCCAACATCACTCAGGAACAGAGAGAAGACCGTGCATGGTTTTGTGGTTCATTTCTTTGAGATTGGGATGAACTGACTTTCTCCATGTTGCCGCATCAGATGAATTCTTCATTTACACAGTCAGGAAGCCAAATCATAAAAATAACATCATTTGGGCTGCAAAGTTGGATGATATCAGCAATGACGTGCGCCATCGCCAAGTTGTGAAATTTCCTGAACGTTTTGGAATTTTTCTCTGTTTCACAGCCAAACGGTTAATGTGGATCATCAAAGAAAAAGGACAGTCATGGAATGGCGAATACTTCAGAGAAACTGTGCTTACTGGTGGAGTATTTCCTTTCCTCAAAGATCCTGAAAATGTGTTATCTGTTGAAGAAGTCACATTTTTGCATGATAATGCACCATGTTTCAAGTCTCTTCAGGCACAGGAGCTGCTTCGAAACAGTGGTATCGATTTCCTCTCGTCAAGTGAATTTCCAGGTAGCTCCCCTGACTTTAATGTGTGTGAAAACATTGGTAGTGTCTTAAAGGATTGTGTTGAAGCGTGCACAGTGAACCATGATGGTATACCAAGCCTTGATGACCTGCGAAGAGAGGTGACCGAAGTGCTGAGGGAAATGGAGTTTGAGTCTCAGCTTTTTTTTTGATTTGCTGAAATCATACCCTCAAGAATGCAGGCTGTGGTACAGGCAGATGGAGGCCACACAAAATATTAAATACTTAGAGAGAAACTTAAATAAATACCTGTTCTGAATTACTTTTGTTTTTGTCCATATCAATTTTAGTTTATGCTGTATATCTTTAGTTGCTGTGACCATGCCTTGGTAACAAGACCAAAGTACTTAACATGTCAATTGTTTCACTTTTCCTTCGTGGCTGTAACTTAACTTTGACCATATATATACATATATATACATATATATGTATGTTTGTATATATATACATATATATATTATATATATATGTATATATATAAAATATATATGTATATATATATATATATATATATATATATATATATATATATATATATATATATATATATATATATATATATATATATATATATATGTGTGTGTGTGTGTATATATGTATGTATATATGTATACATATATATATTGTCACAAAGTGATCAGCACCTGGTTATTGCACAAATAATAATACCAAAGTTACCTCACTTTGACCAGATACTTGAAACCTCATAAAAACATATTAAGACTGAATACTCTAAAGGTACAGAGATCACATAAAACTTACTTATCACTTGAGAAAATCAATCTAACTTTATCAAGTTATGGGTGAGGTAACAACCAACAAGCTATAAACAGACAACTGGAAAATGGGCATCACTTCAAGAAATGCTATAACTGTTTCCCTGGTTCTATTTCACCTAGATAAGTCTCAGGTGAACAAACAGATATATCACTCACCTTGTACACATTCATTAATTTCTCAAATTACTGGTGGTCAAAATGAAACACTGTGCTTTTAAAACTTTAAACAGACAAATTTATTTCTAAGTTCAAAAGTTATATGCAGAGTTCACAATCTCAAAAAGATTTACTATTAAATAACAGTGTAAGATTTAAGTATTTATTAATGAAGATTAATTCACAAAACTTTAATTTATTAAGAAAGCAATTTGATTAAGTAAGATTCAAACCATTAACTATCACTCAAGTTTTAAACATATACCTGATTAATTAAACTCAACACAAGTGTTCAACAAAATATTACTGACTAGAATCCATATAAATATTCTCTGAAATCTCAATATTAAGTATGCACTAACAAAATGCTAAGTAATCACAAGCACAAAACTTTGTAAAACTCTATTTATAAAATTAAAGTAGTGTGATAACAGACATATAAGAATGAAATATGCAGAAATGGAAGTATACCAACAACCATTTCACTAAGACAAAAATATATTTAAAGAACACATCGATCTTTCAAAAGATTACCTTCACTTTTAAAAAAAGGTTAAACTCACATCTTTCTAAGACTTTCTCAAAGACAACACTGCCAAGTCACAGTGACATACACAATGATATATAATTAGCAAGACACATTAGAACTCACTATAAGAGATATTATTCACCTCTTATCAAAATAATAATTCTCTTTCACAACAACAGCACAAAACATATCAAGTAAGAACCTTACCTTCTTCAACAGAAAACAGTAAAATACATTTTCACAATGCTTGCACAATATAAAAAAACCTTAGATCACTCTTGCAAAATGTATACACTTCTTGGGTGGGTTTAACAAAACTTTTACAAACAGGAAAGCAGCCAGTATAACACTCTTTGTACATGAATGGTATTTTGAGAGAGAGAGAGAGAGAGAGAGAGAGAGAGAGAGAGAGAGAGAGAGAGAGAGAGAGAGAGAGAGAGAGAGAGATCAGTACTGCTCTTTTATCTTCAAGCCCTCCCAGAATACATGATACATAAAGTGTACATACATTATACATACAGGTATACATGTACAGTATACATACAGGGCATTCTAAGGCCCAGAAGGAAATATGCCAGAACTCTTATCAATGATTGACACCATCTGCTCACTCAAACACCAACTGAGCAAATAAAAGTGAGGTATTTTGGACCCATTCTTGGCGGCTGTCAGCATGTCAACTTCAACTCTCTCACTGTTCCCCATTCCATTACTCAGATTATGGAAAAGAATAATAAGGCATAGACAAAGATAATGATTCCAGAATAGGCACACAGAACAAATATGTAACAGGCAATTTAACCAATTGGCTGTCAAACTCATCAGATAAGACAAGAGGCCTCTGCCTTTCTCCAAACACGACTTCCTTCACCCCAAATAACTGTGGGTAACACAGGAAATACTAAGTAATAATGTTAAAAATATCTCTCCCTCACTCTCCACAGCTTTAACACTTAGTGCACAATTCCAGTACACTGCACCATATATCAAACAAATGGAAAAAACATATCAGGACAGTTTAAGATTACATGATACACAATTTATCTGTAAGAAAAGACATTTTAAAATTATATAATCACAACAAATGACGAATCTGCAAGCAAAATATAAAAATTTTCACAGAGATACATATTACACTTGTAGAATGATTTTATATAACACCTTATAATAATATATATATTTTATATATTATATTACATATATATACATATATCTATATTATATATGTATATATATATATATATATATATATATATATATATATATATATATATATATATATATATATATGACTATTTATCACATCACTATTATGATTCATATATATATATATATATATATATATATATATATATATATATATATATATATATATATATATATATATAAATATATATATATATATATATATATATATATATATATATATATATATATATATATATATATATATATATATATATATATATATATATATATTATATATATATATATATATATATATATATATATATATAATATATATATATATATATATATATATATATATATATATATATATATATATATATAATATATATAAATATATATATATATATATATATACGTATATTATATATATATATATATATATATATATATATATATATATATATATATATATATATATAATCAGAAAGCTACAAACGTCCTGATGGGAGATGATATTCACTTATACCTCTCTTGTGGCTGACTGCAATAGTGCGGCACTGTAGTCCTGATTCCTCGTCCGTAAAACATATGGTTTGATTACCAAACTTGTTTGACGGTGGACTTATTATCAACTAAAAAATTCTTTAACATATATGAAAATATATTATTTCCGAGGCAGAGTGAAATGGATATTAAAGGACGTTTGTAGCTTTCTGATTGTATATGAATCACGGTGATGTGATAAATAGTCATAATATAAGCTAAATGTAAAACGCACTAGAGTTATCAACATGGCAGGAGGTGGGTGGATATCGTCTCCAAATGCAAAAACACCTGAGTTCGACGGGTGAGTTGATGGGAGATGATATTCACTTATACCTCTTTCTTATGGCCGACTGCGTTAGTGCGTCACTGTAGTCCTGATTCCTCGTCCGTCGCTGGTTCGACCCCACGGGACGGTGGACTTATTATCAACTAAAATTCCCTTTAGGTAACATATATAAAAAAATATATTATTTCCGAGGCAGAGTGAATTGGATATTAAAGGACGTTTGTAGCTTTCTGATTGTATATGAATCAAAGCCATTTGTGATAAATAGTCATATATATATATATATATATATATATAAATATATATATATATATATATATATTATATATATATATGTATATATATATATATGTATATATATATATATTGTATATATATATATATATATATATATATATATATATAGTATATAATATATATATATATATATATATATATATATATATATATATATATATATATATATATATATATATATATATATATATATATATATATATATTTATATATATATATATATATATATATATATATATACATATATAATATATACATATATATATATATATATATAAAAATATATATATATATATATATATAATATATATATATATATATATATTTATATATATATATATATATATATATATATATATATATATATATAATATATATATATATATATAATGGAGTAAAAGTCTGTAATTGAATAAGTTAAAAATTAACCCTGATTAACAGCTCTCCTAGGGCTGGCCTGAAGGATTAGATTTATTTTATGTGGCTAAGAATCAATTGGTTACTTAGCAACGACCTTTACAGCTTATTGTGGAATCCAACCACATTATAACGAGACATGAATTTCTATCACCATGAAATAAATTCCTCTAATTCTTCATTATGCTGGTTGGAGTGTAATTGAATATAAACTAAATATCTTAATATAAGCACGAGGGCATACAGAAAAATCATTGATAAAGACAGAGAGAGCAAAACAAATTATTTCTTGAGTAGGACGCCTTGACGAGGTGAGGGCCCGGGTCCTGACGAATTATCCCTACGTAGCTTTTGGTTTAATTGGTGTGGACATTTGCGCATTCACAAAATTTACTGCTTAGGTGAGTCTGAGAAGGATCATTTTTCGGAAGGGGTCTGCATTCGAAGCTAATTGTGGAAGTTGTTGGTTAGTCACCACCCGATATGGTTTGGGACCTAGAGATGGTGATGGGATTTTTGATCCATTGCTGTCTTGAGGGCGGAACTATCTCCGGGGATCATAATAAATCGGAATCCAGTGGGTGCTGGTTTTTGGAGGTGGGAGTCTAGGTTTTTGTCCGAGGAAGCCCACCAGTACGGTTGGAGTGGGAGTCAGTCCCCATTAGTGGGGCAGAACTCCCAGCAGGCGGATTGGCTTATACCTGGGCCACTGCAAGCATATTGGTGCAATCCTGAAAGGGTAGGGTATTGGGTGGACTGTTGGGAGTCAACTCTCACTTATGCCATTGGTGGAGAATGCAAATAGCTGACTGATTCACGATACTTTCTTGATATAACTAAGCAGTTTTGGGTGGGTGGATGAGCCAGTTTGTGTGTGGTGGCCTGATGTGTGCATGCTTGGCATCTTGGGGTCTCTTCGCAGGCTTTGGTAGTGTGTTGGGGTGGGAAGCTGAGCAGTTTGTCCTTTTTGATATGCTGTCGGGGTCTGTGCGGGGGCTCTTGGGTGTTGGGTTTGCGCTTTTTGGACTTCTGCATGTGGACTAGTTTGAATTTATGGATTTGGCTATTAGTTCTCATTCCCCTGGATCCGACGACTTAACGGCACTGGCAATGACTTCTGGCATGAACATGGATACAAGCTTGGTTGTTGGACAGAGCCAAACACTGAGACACCAGGGTGTTAGTAAATCTAGTGGATTTGATTCAAATAATAGGGTCTTTTATAGCACTAATGTAGGCTTGTCATTAGATTATGAATGTTTATACAGTGTAGTAAATCAATTTGGCAAAGTGGAAAGAATTAAATTAATTCTAGAAAAAGATAAGTAGTCATTTTGTGCATTTGTTAAATTTTCCTCTCCCTTGGAAGCTAGTGAGGCACAACAAAGACTCCATGGCCACATTCTAAATGACTCAGTTCTCAGCACGAAAGTGTTTTCAGTGAAAAACTTAAATGATGAGCCATTTGATTTTATTCCTAAGACTGAAGAACATGGACCAGTCCCATGTACCGGAGCACTTCCTTCCCCTTTATGGCATGTTGCTATCTACAAGGAGGGAGGGAAAAATTTAATAAAAGCCACTGAGTGCATTGAGAGCAAGGTTGGTTCCATTCCCATTGGAAATTTAAAATGGTATGGAAAGAACCTTCTAATAAAAGCTGGAAATGAGACTCAAGCAGTTCTGCTATCTAACTTTAAACCTGTTGAAAGTGGAAATATTGAATGTATTTCATCTCACAGATTCTTTAACACACTGAAAGGGGTAGTTTACTCAAAAGACTTGCATGTTTTTAAAGAGGAGGCGATTCTCCATCGATGTCCTCTTTGTGTATCTCATATAAAAAAACTGGGTGGGGATGCAGCTATCCTTTTAACCTTCGCCTCCAATTACCTACCTGATACCATCATGGTTGGCCATGAGAGGATGCAGGTTAAAAGATATAAAAGAAATCCTAAACAGTGTCGTAAAATGCTGTGAATATGGCCACATTCAAAACTCTTACGATAACAATAAAGGTGTCCTGTATGCTCTGCAGAGCACGATAATTTTGATGATTGTGAAGCAGCCGATACTGTTTTTTTCTTTGTAAGGGTGATCACACTCCAAATTCTAGGGCTTGTCCCAGATATAAATTTGAACAAGAAGTGTTGGCAGTGGCTGATAACGAACACATCAGCATTAGTGAAGCAAAGCGCACGGTAATAGGGCAAACAAAAGCGCCAACTCTACCTATGCTTCTGTAATTAAACTTATGAAACCTTCCAGCAATGTAATGCAACCAATAACTGCGTCTGATAGATATCACAAACCTCCTGTTTCTCGAACTATAAATAATAATGAAAATTTCCAAAGTGGTCAGAAACTTTCGTCGGCAAGTGCTTTGGAGCCCAATACCAAAAATTGTACTTCCAAAAGCACAGAAAATTTATCTTCTAAAGTCGATATAAATGCCACCTCTACGACAGCTGCCGATTCATATCCAAAAATAAGGGTGCCAAAAGCAACTAATAATTCAGGAAGATGTTCTGAAAATACTTCAAACAAAAATAAGCTAAAGGAACAATCCCAGTTAGATACAGCTAGTTCAGAGCCATCAATCGTCACAGCCACAAACAAAAATAATAATAAAGCTACAATTGCAACTACCAAGAAGCGCACAAGAAATACTTCCCCAAATATGATAACTTTATAATAGAAACTTCAAATGGGTTCAGTGTTTTGGAAGAGATCTCTCCTCCTAGAAAGGTGGTTCCAAAATTAGATTCAGAACAAAAATATCTAAGTTCAATTCAGTCTCGCCACACTAAAACAAATTTGATTAGTGGTGCACAGAATGACAGTAGTAATTCTGAATATCAGGCTCATAATAAAAAATATAAAGATCAACCAAAGACCCTGAACTCCAATTCAGATGAAAAGGGATTAAGAAAACAATCCCTTTATAAAGGAGAATTTCCACTCCATCCTAGGAACAGTCTTCCTCCAACCCCTCGAAGTAGGTTCCTTCACGTTTTGAGGGTAAGGGCCCTGGCTTTTCTTCTTCGTTCTTACGAAGAATAAGAGTCCGGGCCCTGACGGATCACCTACAAACCTTTCGATTTAAATGGCGTGGATATTTTCACTTTCGTTACAAATTTCTTGGACCTGGTAAATAGGAAAAGGTATCATAGCTGGGATTGGGTTTATATCCGAAGCTAAATAGTGAGAACCGTGGCAGGACCATCAACTGCCCGATAATGTTCGGACCTGAAGTTACAGGCGGAACTATTCTATGGGACTGGACCACGGATTCCAGGGGGTCTAGTTCTGGGAATAGGACTCTCGGCATTCTGTCCGGTTTGCCCATAATGTGATTAGGTGGGGATGATTGTATTCTCGTAATGCTCTCAGTCCTATCAAGCGGGTTGGCTTACACTTGAGCCACTTTAATCATGTTGTGCCATCCCCTTTGGGGTAGGGTAGGGATGCGGACATTTGGGAGTCGGTTCTCACTTGTGCCATTGGCGAAGAATAAACCCCATGAAAGGCTGATGATATCTTTTAAGGTTTTTGTTTATTTACCTTTTTTTATTTTTTTCTCCAATTTACTTGTCTTAATGCAAAGTTGTGTTAACGATTTAAGTACCCTGGACCCTTTGATGGTAGCGATTCGGCACAGTTAACGACTGCAGGAACCTCCTCTGACCTCTCTCTGGAATAATCAGAAAAAATACGAACGTAATTACTGGAGCCCCTGCTCCAATGAAAACAAGCCAAAAAAACCAAGTATCTTGACCCAACATTGACCCTTCTGACTCCCAAAGTTGGGAGTGGAAGTTGGTCAAGATTCCTAACATTAGAAACGGAGAAAAAATATCACCATTGAAATTAGAAAACTTCTTATTGAATCGACATTCAACTACTGAAATGTCATTCAGACAAGTAAAAGAACAGATGTGGTTGATAGAAACCACTACAAGAAATCAATTGATAATGTTAAAGTTCATATTAAAAAACATGACAATTTGAACAGTGTCCAGGGTACCATAGTACTCCCTGATAATGATGAACCAATAAAAAGAATATATTGCTAGATTCCCTTAAAAAAGGTACAACAATATTCAAGACTGCAGAAATTTACAACATAGCTAGTAGACGGAGTAATGAAAAATACTAAGCATAGCAAAGATAAAATTTGAAGGCCATGAATTACCCTTAAAAATAAAAATCTTAGGCCAAAGCAGAGAACTGAGACCGTATGTCCTAAACCACTACAGTGCCAAAACTGTAGTATGTATGAACATACAAGAAAAAATTATATAATACATCTGTATGCGCATACTGTGGATCTGACAAACATGCCACACAGTGGAAGTGTGAGTGAACAAAATGCGTGAACTGTGGACAAAATCACCATGCAAGATCTAAGGAATGTATATATTATATATACAATACTGAATTGAAATTACTTCAGGAAAGGACAGGAATGCCTATAAAAGAGGCCAAATTAGAATTAAAGGTTAGAGGAATGCATGATCCCGCTAAGAAACGAAATTTTTCTGCAGCAATAAGATCAAACAAAGAAACAAAAGTGGAAATAAATAAGAATAACAAAACCCTGGTAGATCAGTCTCAAAGAAAAATAACCACTTTGCAAGAAGAAACCAATATAGCAAAGGACCAAGAAATGTATACAAATCTTTGCTCAAATTCATTTGAGATTTTAAGAGAAATAGAATCACTAGAAGACAATACAAGCACCATAGAAATATTAAAAGATAGTTCTGATGAATTAGAAACTAAAGAAAAAAAAAAGACCTTTAGAGAGAACTCCACCCAAGACCAACAAAAAAATTAACTATTATTAGAGATACATCCATTAAAATAAAGGTGGGAGACCCTCTTGAGAACATAAACCAAATAATAAGAAAATACCTTTGTCTCCTAAAGTAATAATAAAACCAATGGAAACAGATACCCAGAACATCAAAGAAATAGTAGAGGAACAAACTATTGACAAAATGATTATGTGATGGGAGGAGAGATTACCCCTATCACCAACAATAGGTACAGCAAGAGTAAATGAAAAAACGACACACGAAAACACATGTGGATGTAATGAATGCTTCATTGAACTGTGCAACAAAAATGAAAGCATAACAAAAAGACAGTTTAACAAACACTATACAAATTTTATAAGTTACAGAAATAAAGAAACTACTAGTTTGGACACTCACGAAAAGGGCTGTATGTGCATTGGACACATAATGTCTTATAAAGAAAAACAAATAAATATTGTAAATAGGATTTTAGAAAAAATGGATGCAGATTGATGATCCACAAAAGAAAATAACACTTGAACACACTAACGTTATACTTTCAATAATTATATTATACAATGGAACGTAAATGGTCTACAGACCAGATTACATTTGGGAGAAATACAACGATTACTAAAGGAATATGAGCCAATGATAATATGTTTACAACATGTCAACAAAACAATACCAACAATTGAAATATACCTTAGTATCTACATCTAGAGAAGAAGGAAATTTAGGTACTGCTATATATGTACATAACAAAGTATGTTATGACATAGTACCTATAAATTTTAAACTTGCAAATAAATTAAGTATTAAAATACGAATAAAAATGATAATTACATAATTTATAACTACCATAACAACCTAATAAAAGTTACGATATTGATAAACTTAAAGATTTACTTAACAATACCAAGGAACCTACATTAATAGTAGGCGATTTTAACGCCCACAACCCAATATGGGACTGTCATTGTACAAACTCAAATAGAACAGGTAGTAAAATAGAAGAGTTCATGGATTCCAAAACATGTGCTGTATAAATGATGACGAAATTAGCACATATTTTTCAAAAACACATGGAACATTTTCCTCAGTAGACTTAACTTTATGTACAACAAGCATAGTTGACAGATTGGATTGGAATACAGTTGATGACTTGCACCCCAGTGATCATTTCCCAATATTAATTTCCTTACTGCAAAATAATCCTGCAAAACATGTCCCTCACTATAACATCTATAAAGCAGATTGGGAGCGATATGAAATGCACACTAGAAATATCCCACAGTTTGAATATTTAAAGATCATAATGAAACTAATAAATTTCTTGTTGATTTTATTAAAAATGCTGCTGATAAAGCAATACAAAGTCAAAACCCCATCCAAGAAAACACAAAGTTCCCTGGTTGTCTGATGAGTTAACAGAATTAATAAATATGAAACACTCAATAGGGAGACGATTAGATAATTTGAATAGAAAGTTCAATAAAATGAATAAAACATTACTGATATTAGAAAGAACTTTACAAAAAATGACTGTATTATTACTAGAAATTGATACATTAAAAACCTATATACAACAAAATATCTGCAAAATTTAAAAAGAAGTAATTCAAGGAAGAATCATTTCATGGAGGAAATACGTATCAGATCTCTCTAATAATACTCCCATACAAAAAAATATGGGAAAAATCAGGAAAATAAATGGTACACATGTCAAACCACCTAGATATGCCATATTAAAAGATGGGAAAAGAACACTTGATCCAAAAGAAATAAGTAATATAATGGGAGAAAATTTAGCAAATGTAAGTAGTGATAAGAATTTAGATGAACACTTCCGCACAAAAAAAAAAAAATAGAATTAATAACAATAAATTTTGAAACAATTGACGATATATATTATAATAGAAAATTTAGTATGTCAGAGATGGAATATGCTCTCTCGAACAGCAATAAATCTGCTCCTGGAGGTGACAACATTTGTTTTGAGATGATCTGCCACTTAGCACCTTTGGCAAAGTCATACTTATTAGAGTTTTATAATCATTTATGGCTTCAAAATTTATTTCCAGATGAATTGCGTAAAGCTATAATAATTCCAATCCCCAAACCTGGAAAGGATCCCAGCAATGTAAATAATTACAGACCAATTTCTTTAACAAGCTGCTTATGCAAATTGTTAGAGAAAATGGTAAATAGCACATTCGAGAAAAATAAAATTTTAACTCCCACTCAGTTTGGGTCTCAGTGTAACAGATCCACATTGGATTCTCTCTGTAACTAGAAGACCATATACATGAGGTTTTGAACGAAAACAAATTACTGTAGCTGTCTTTTTGACATTGAAAAGGCATACGATACCACATGGAATGCTATATTAAAAACTTTACAAAACAACAACATCCGTGGACATTTACCTAGGTTTATACAGAACTTTTGACAAACCGCAATTTTCAGGTGAGAATTGATGATGATCTGTCTAGAGCATTTCCATCTGAAAACGGTGTTCCACAGGGAAGCGTCCTTAGTGGAACACTGTTTACTTTAGCAATTAATGATATCAGTAAAAATCTGCCTATTGGCATTAAAAGTAACCTATACATGGATGATTTTGCCATATATTATTCAGCATCCTGAATAAAACATGCAGAACGAATCATTAATAAAAGCATAGTAAAAATAGATGAATGGGCCTCATCTGTAGGCTTTAAATTTTCCATATAGATAAAACTCAAGTGGGAGATGTTTTATAAAAATAAAAAAAGTGGAAAAAAGGTGAAGAAATAGATTTAAAAATCAAAACCATAGTATACCAATGTGGCCAAACAGCAAAATCTTTAGGATTAGTATTTGATACCCACTTGAACTGGAGAGCCCACATTACATATGTAAAATCTAAAAGTAAAAGAGCATTAAATCTAATTAGAAAACTATCAAACACTACTTGAACTGGAGCCGATAGACATACCCTTACTGTGCTGTATAAGGCAACAGTTCTGTCCATCATTGATTATGGAAGTGAAGTATATGGCTCAGCATCTGATGCAGTTCTGAAAATGTTAGACCCTGTTCACAATGAAGGCCTTAGAATATGCTCAGGGCCTTTAGATCATCACCAAAATCATCACAAGTTGAATGTGGTGAACTGCCTTTGTCTCTCCATAGAGAGCTAGTAACAATGAAAAGTGCTTTAAGAATTCAAACTAGTGATTCTCCAACAAAAATTATTTGAATTAAGAGATGTATTTATAAACAACCATCCACCACCTTTCCCAATTAGAGCTAAAAGATTGTTTGAGTCGCTGAATATAAATATACAAGTGCCTGTAATAGTAAAATCACCTCCTCCCTGGACAATGAATAAAACGAGAATTTGCACACACCTCAAGTATTTATCAAAAAGTAACTCATATACAACAGAACACCATAGACAGCATACAATAGAGCATATAAACCAAAAAGGTCAAATTACGCAATATATACAGATGGATCTAAATCAGAACACGGAGTAGGATATGCTGCAGTGTCCCAAGACAAAACTTATCAGTTCTCTCTTCCTAATAATGCTTCTGTATTTACAGCAGAATTGTATGGAATTGCATCAGCTATAAAAATAATTAAAGAATCATCATTCAATAATTTTGTGATTTTCAGTGATTCAAGAAAGCGCTATAGAAGCTATTCAAAATTACAAATCAAAAAATAATATAGTACAACAAATTAAATTATATCTCCATAAATTATACAATAATGGAAAAAATGTAGTAATATGTTGGATCCCTGCGCATGTAGGGATCAATGGAAATGAAGAAAGCAGACAAAGCAGCTAAAGCAGCAACTCACATGACAAGATCAAATGTGAATATCCCTGTTACTGATTATGTAACTCACATAAAAATGGGTATCATAAATAAATGGCAATATATATGGGATGAAGAACCTGAAAGTAATAAACTGAAAGAAATAAAACCTAATGTTAAAAAATGGAGTTCATCATATCAAAGAGAGAACACGCACAAAGTAATTTTAACACGCCTCAGAATAGGTCATACTCGTCTGACACATGGGCACTTAATGAGCAGCCCCATGGCCCGGCTCCCGAGTGCTCAGAGTGCAGAGTAATAATAACAGTCAGACATGTGTTATGTGAATGTCCAAAGTATGATCGAACAACGAATGTCTACTTTTGAAATAGGTCAGTGAAAGAAATTTTGTCAGAATCTTTCACATTTTCAATCATTCCAATTTTGATGTTCTTGAAGAACTGTAATTTAATTAACAAAATATAAAAATAAGTAAATAATAAAAATATGAAAATCCTTTTAACATTTGAATTTTAAAAAAGAAAAAATTTTAAAATTTTGTTTAATTTATATTCTGAATTTTAATATACCGTTGTAGTATGTATGTGAGGAAGTCTGAGTAAATGTATTTATTGTATGAGAGGATGTGCCTGTGTGCAGTTTTTAATTTCATTTTGATTCATTCATCTTAGTATCGGATGATCTATTCAGGGTCCTGGCGTGACTTCAGGCCTGGACCTGATTTTAACCAAATCCTTCGGGCCAGCCCTATGAGGCTGAAAGTCAGCTCAGTGGTCTGATTAAACTACTTTAATAATATAATATATACTTCCCCTCCAAGGAGTGGGAAGTAGCACATTTTACCACCTTAGCATTCATGCTCGATATCCTTCAGTGGAACTGTAAAGGTCTCAGAGCCCGTGCAGAAGACCTTAAAGTTTTAATGCATGAATTCAATCCAGGGATTATATGCCTACAGGAAACACTGTTAGGCAACTCTGCTTATAATCCTGGACTAAATTATTCAATATTTAAATCATATCCCCCAACTGGTGATCGTGCCCATGGAGGTGCTGCAATTATTATTAATAAATCTCTACAGCACTCCACAATACAATTAAATACAACTCTACAAACTGTTGCTATTTCAGTCATTTTGGAAGAGAGGATAACAATCTGGTCCTTATACCTTCCACCAGACCTTGCTTTTAACATTGGAGATATTCAGTCGTTAGTTGACCAACTTCCAGCTCCTTTACTTCTGCTAGGTGATTTTAATGCCCACAACCCCTTTTGGGGAAGTCAGTTTAGATAGTAAAGGAAATTAATCGAAGACCTTATTGACAGGAATGATGTTACCCTATATAATAATGGGGCAGTGACTTTCCACAACATTCACGATAATCATTTCTCTGCACTGGACCTTAGTATTTCTTCAACTATTATCCACCTTGATTTTAATTGGTCTGTTAATGAAGATTTAAATGGAAGTGATCACTACCCGATCCATTTTGAAATATGCTCTGAATGCTCCATCTGAAGTTTTACCTAAGTGGAAGGTAGAGGACGCAGACTGGGATAAATTCAGTAAGGGTGTCAATCTAGATAGGGAGTTTGAGTCCTTTCATTCTCATCTAGATGCCCATGATTACTTTATTGAATCTACTTTGAAGAGTGCTGAAGGCTCGATTCCAAAACCCAAAGGCAAACCTCGTAGACCTGCAGTTCCCTGGTGGAATAAGACGTGGTATTCTGAGAAAAATGACTAAAAAGTGCTACAGATGTTACAAACCTAGTGGCTCCCCTCAGTCTAAATTAATCTACAAACGTGCTTTAGCCAAGCAGCGGCGATTTTATAAAAAAGCCAAAAGAGAATGTTGTCTTTATTATATTACTGGAATAAACTCCAAGACCCCACTAAGAGTGGTGTGGTGCAAAATAAAGAAACTGAGTGGAAAATTTGTTGCGTCACCATTACCCTCACAGAGCCCACTGAAGTTGCCAATGAGCTAGGAAAACACTTTTCTAAAGTTTCCAGCCTAACAATTCTTTTCCAGAATTTGAAAGAATTAGGAATTCTGCACTAATGTTCTCTCTTCTTCACGAAAATCGATGATTGTGGAGCTTCTCTGTGGCTAAGTTGTCTTTTAATTTTTAACTGTCTTAATTTTCAGAGTGGAGATTCGCGTGTGGTGTGACTGAATCTTCGGTGGAACACTCATAATTGGTTACGCTTTGTAACTGTCTTTATAAGGGAAACAACTTTCACTTATTTTGATATGTTCGATCTTGTCCTATTACAAACTTCGTTGGACCTGCTTGAAGATGGTTTGTAAATTTAGATATAGCACACATTAATTGTTTCTTCTTTTGTCGGCTGTAGAGTTCGAAAAATCCCTAAGATGTCACCAAATTTTTCTCTAGTTAGGGACAGTATTCACTTCTTGTAAACTGTCTATTGTACTGCGTGCTTTCAATTCCGTAGGAACAAGTTCGATAGTTAACTATATTGGAGCTTCACTGATCGTGCTCAGATGTAGGGTATCTTCTAAATTTTCAAAAGTTTTCCTTTTATATATTTTGGTTAAATGAAAGTAATGTTTCCCTTAAATACATTTATCTAGTCTTTAAACTGTATAACTTTTCCACTTTTCAATGGGTAGTAGTGACAGAGTCCTTATCTTAAAGGACATTGTAAATTCTTGGACTTAGAATTTTACTTACTATGGGCATTCAGAAATTTTATATAAGTTCATAAGTCACTTCGAGCTTTCACTGTCACCTCTCCACACAGCGAGACAGAGAGAAATTTTACGCAGCAGCCAACGTAGAAGAAAAACACACTCATTTCCTTTGTAATTCACGAGAGAAAAGGAGAAGAGGCCACAGCAACACAAACGCAAGAAGTTAGGCGTTTTCCTGACGTCCCCATCCCGGTAAGGCAGCCACGAAAACCGTTTGACCACAGAAAGACGCCCATATTCGAAGACTGCAAGGTAAGTCCTTGAATATCCTCACTTAAATACACACACACACACAGACACACACACAGAAGTTTTAATTTATTTTACTAAAGCTAACATGATGTGAATGTTTCTGTTTGACATTTCAAAACACAAAAGACTCGTACTTTGAGATTCATTAGATACTTAAATTCTTTGGCAACAAACTCTCTTGTTTTACTAATCAGTACTAAGACTTTTCCAATATTGGTATTTAAAACCTGTATTGTATTTTATTTTATTTTATTTTATTTTATTTTATTTTATTTTATTTTATTGTAATTGAGGGAGATGTTCAGAATTTTTTTTTTTTGTAATTTTTAAGTGATTTTTCAGTTTGCTTTAATTCAAGGGAAGTATTTATGATTTTTTTATGATTTTATAAGACCTCGTTTGTCATTAATTTTTTTTGAGGTATTACTGCCATAACAATCTCAGTTCAGTTATTTTTGAAGTTTAAATTTACTTGCCATTAATGAGTAAATGCACAGAAAGAGATCATCACGTAATAAGAAAGCAAGAACTCCTGTTCATACGAGAAGCCAAACAAAACAATTGAAAATGGCTACTCCTCTCCTCCAGCTCCATCAAACACAACCTCCACGGTTGCTCATAAATTACATGCGTGACCATAACATCAAGTTTTGGGAAGGAAGGAGAACACGATGCTTGTAACTTAGAAACATGGATTGAGCAAGCAGAAACCCAGTTGAATAGCATGGCTGGAACAGGCTGAGACAAATTAAATGAAGCCAAAGCCCATTTAGATTTGTCATCAGGAGATATAGGATGTTACATTTATTCTAGTGGCTATAGAAGAGTTAAGAATTACAGGAAGAACTAAAGCAATACCTGTGGAGAATATATTCCACAGTAGGCAAACAGACCTGTTATCAACCACGCAAAGTTGGTTCAAGGATGAAGATTTGTAAGAAGTTTTCAGATTGGTAGAAATAAGGAGGAATTTGATCATCAAGAGCAAATAGAATTAAGTAAAATAATTGGGTGTCCCATAGATGCTGTGAATATCATAGACAACGTCTTAGTCTGGATGTGTGAAGAACATGACCCATTTAAGTCTTCAAAGTGTAATACACAAAAGAATAGTGCCTAAGAGCCTAAGAAGTAAAGTTATTGAACTAATGCATGATGATGACATGAGAGCACACCCAGGAAGAGATGAGACAGTTAAATTAATTAAAGGATCTTTCGTTTGGAAGGGAATTTACAAAGATGTTAGCAACTATGTGAAAAGTTGGAATACTTGTAACAGTTATAAAGGAAGAACGGATAAAGAAGTACCTCTAGGGAAGTATCCCATTCCACAAACTCCATTCGAAAGAGTAGCAATAGATCTCATCACTAACTTGCATATCACGAGTGAAGGGAATAAGAATATACTAGTATGTACAGATGCGCTCACCAGATACAGTATACAATGCTAATACCAATAACGGGAAAATGAGCTAAAGAATGTGCAGTCGCTTTCTTTGACAGAATCTTTTGTAGATATTCTGCTCCACAACTTGTAATATCTGACAATGGTACCGATTTCAATAATTCGGTAGTACAAGAAATTTGTGATGCATTCAAAGTAGAGAAAGTAACAATACAACCATACCATCCAGCAAGCAATGGTTTAACAGAAAGAAATAACAGAAAGGTTCTAGATGCATTAAGGAATACAGTAGGACAGGATCCTGAATGGGATATCAACTCACCTTAAGTCCAGTTGTTATTAAATGCTAGAAATCATTCCAGTACTCAAACAACGCCCATAAAAGCTTTGATGGGATATGAACCAAGATTACCATATGCATGGCTAAATCAGCCAATACAGCCAAACTATTCTGAAGACATCATGAAGATAAGAATTAGTAATTTCAAGGTAATTCATAAACAGTTAAACAAGAATCTAGAAGTCAGAAGACCATGATCGACAAGCATCAAGAAGGGTTAAAGTCAGTAGATTACAAGATAGGGGATGAAGCCTACATCAAGAAGGAAGTAAAAGTGGAATTGATTATAAGTTAACCACTAAATTCACAGGTCCGCAGAGTCATAATATACAAAGAGACAAAAGTGAAAGTGACGAAAATAAACAACCAAATACCCCCATAAGCTGAATCATTTGAAGAAGAAAACTAAGGAAGTCATGGAACCAGAATTGACTGAAGAAAATTCGAAAAAGGAAAAACTAGTATAACCTAAGAAATAGAAGAATCACATTTCAGTGATTATAATGAGAACAAACCCATCAATCATCCTATTATTCCTTGCATTTGATTTCTTTATTGCTAAGTTTACCTTCATCGGTTGATTTAGGAATAAAACTTTTTTGTATTGTTGCAATTCTTATTTTGATTAGTTTGTGTTGTAGTAAAAATTAGGGGTTAGAGCTCAAACTTTGAATTTACCTTTTCTTTGACTACAAGGGGAATATTTGGGAAACAAGGGAATATAAGTACAATTTTAAAATGTAATGTAATCATTTCAAAAGGAGTTTATCAATTATATTCTAGTTTTCTAACTGAGCATAACTAATATCTTTTAAGAAGGAATTTCTAGATAGAAAAAAATAAAGAAAAGGGGTTAAGATAGACATTAAGTAATTTTAAGAAAAATTCTTTTACCATTAATTCAGATTTTAGTACAATAACTAACGCACTTATTCACTTGTTTAGAAGATTTAATAAATGAAAACACTAATTATTGTTACAGTAAATATAGAAAAAATTTACACGTACCAATCTCTTACCATTTTCTTTAATTGAGTTGCCAATCATACCTTTAATGTTGAATAATGAACATACAAAACTTATCATACGAGAAAAATACTTATAGTCACATCAAAGAAGTCAAAATAAGCTTGTATAAACACATAACGCTCTTGCTGTCACATACAATTATGCAAGGATATTCCTCCAGGATGTTTCAAGAAGTATAAAATCGAGAAGGCAACCATCAAGTCTACAGCCCCCTTCGCATGGCCAACCAAGAAATACTAAAGTTTCGTTGTTATAAGAAAAGAGGAGAAAATATTTATTTATCAAATTCCATAAATAGCAGGGCGATATCCACCTGAATAGAATGGGACTGAGGACTGAAGTAAAGCCTATGTAACTTGGATAGCAATTTCTATAATGTTTTACATTCATTTTATGTTCAATTTAATGCTTTAAAAGTTATCTTATAAATTGTGATTTCCTAAGAAGCATGTGTTGGAAGTCTACGTAGATATATCATTTTTGACTTAGTTTAGCTAGAGCTGCCGAGTCAGCGGGGTAATCGGCCGAGATTGTAATGGAATCGAGTCTATAACTGAATAAACTAAATATCTTAATATACGCACGGGGGCATACAGAAAATCATTAATAAAGACATTATTATTATTAGAATAGTTTAACCAGACCACTGAGCTCACCATCAACTCTCATAGGGCTGGCCCGAAGGATTAGGATGAAATGACAAGCCTAGGCTAGAAGCCTAGCACTAGGACCTAATAGGTCACTTGTCAATGATGATGAACGAAGATGAAAATGAAATTTAAAAGTTGTAAAAAAAGGCAGACGCTTTCATACTGGAACACACTCACACAATAAATACATTTTAAACTCATGCTTCCATACATACTCACTAAAAGGTATATCAAAATTCAAAATAAATTAAGTAAAATCATAAAAATTTACTTGTTTAAAATTCATTATACTGATTGATTGTTTTTTTACAGACAGGGAGGCTCCTCGAACGAGGGAAAGCTTGCCCCCGTTTGAATCTAAATGTCTCTCTCTGTCCTCTTTTTCTTCTACTCCTTTTTACTTCTTCCTCCAGCTTATTTTTCAATTCTCTTCCATCTTCCTGTCTTCCTTCTGACTGCCGCTTCTATATATGTATATGTATGTGTGTGTATGTATGTGTATATGTGTATGTATATGTATATATGTATATATATGTACTGTGTATATATATGTATGTTTCTAACTCTTTGGTTTACATAGTGTGGATATTTCCACCTTCATTAAATTTCCTGTCTGTGTAGAGAAGGGCATCATACCTTGGATTGGGGTTCATGTTTGAAGCTAAATGTGGGAACTGTGATTGGGGCGTCTGTCGATGATGTTGCACCTGAAGGTGTTAGTATGATGTCATATTGACACCCTGAAGGCGGAACTATCCCTGAGATCAGCCCGTGGATTCCAGGGGTGGGCTGTTGTTAGGGGTAGGACTCCTGGCATATTTTCGGTATGCCCACCAACATAGTCAGAGTGGGGATGATTGTATTCTAGTAATAGTTGGTCCCAACAAGCGGGTTAGGCTTACACTTGTGCCTCTCTGGTATGTTGGTGCTATCCCTTTTTGGGTAGGGTAAGGGGTGGACATCTGGGAGTCAGTTCCTACTGGTGTCGTTAGCTGAAAATAGGGCCCCATGAAAAGTCAATGGTGCCTCTTCAGTGTTCACCAGCAGTGTTTTTTTTTTTTTTTTTTTTTACCAATTTTTTCATGGAAGGTCCCCATGTTGAAATTAGTACCCTGGCCAAGTGACAATCTGACGGTTGGCGACCCAATGCCAGGCAAGAAGAATACAGCCAGGAATCCCCAACAAAAGCATCTGGTTCCAGTATTGTCACTCTGGAACCATTTGCAGCTCATAAGAAAAACAAGAAGTATGAAAATAGTTCCTGGGGTCTTTGTACCCCAACTCATACGAAAAATATTTAAATTTGAAGCTCAATGGTGACAATATTGATATTTTGAGGTAAACAGAAATTAGCAAATGTTGTGGCAGACAACCAGAAAATATCCCCTCAGAACAGTAATATGCTCCTGGTAGAAGTGGTATCTCCCAGAGAAAGCATGAAGTTGATGAGTTTGTCGGCCCTTGCAAACTATGGAGTGCACTCCTCACTCCAGCTTGAACTGCAGCAAGGGTTTGATTTATGCCCTCAGCTGATGGGTTTCTCTGAGGAGAAAGGAACTCAAATGAATTGAAAGATCAAAACTGTAATTAAGGTGAACAGGATCACAAAGAAGGTGGATAGAGATCGGATACCTCAACCTACTTTGATATTGACATTCAGTACGTTAAGACTCCCAGAGTATGTCTCTGCAGCCTGGCATAGGTACAAAATAAAACAGTACATCCCGAGGCCCAGAAGGCGTTTCCACTGCCAACATTTCGGACATACCCTTCAGACGTGCCGGTCAAAAATACAAGAAAATCCTGTGGTTTGTGTCAACTGTGGAGATGATGAGCATGGTATGTGCACAAGGGAACCTAAATGTGTTCACTGTGGTGAGGGACATGCATCATCATCTCAACAGTGTGATATATATTTATTTGAAAAAGAAATTCAGGCATTAAGAGTGATGGAAAGGATAAGTTTTAAGGAAGCAAGAGAGAGAGCAAAAGCTAAGATTGTAAGACCTGGTCTAAGTTTTGCCTCAGTAGTAGCAAAACTTAGAAACCAACAGAAAGAGGCAAATAAAGTAACCAAAATAAGAAGCACAACGGTAGAGTCAAAAAAAGAATCGCTGAAAAGATGCCTAACAGATTCATCAGAATCTATTGATGATGGTAATGCAAAGACAAGGTTCAGTAGAACCAACAAGGAAGACATCAACTTAGAGCTAAGAAAAATTGAAGTGTCAGTTGAGACACACCCTCCACCATCTGCCTCTTTGGAGGCGGGGCCAGCACTCTCTGGCCTGGTGCCAGCTTCTGTTGGTGCCAACTCCTCTTTGGAGGACAAACCAGCAGATGCTGGTCCCCACTTTTATCCAGTGCTTGCTGGTGCTTCTGCCTCTTTAAAGGCAGAGCTGGCTACTGCCAGCAATAGCAAGACAGATGAGGAGGTCTCTTTAGAGAAGATCTCTGCTCTCTCCGTCTCAATTGAGGTGGATAGAAAAGAAACTAAAAAACCCCTTTGTGTCAAAGACACTGAAGGAAAGAAAGTATGTTGGCTCTTTGAAGGTGGTTATTCCCCCCAAGAAGCCAACAAAACTGCCCATTAAATTGCCCTCCCCAAGTAGAAAAAAGAACCCTCCCAACCTTGTAAAAAGGAACCATACTGATGGTCCCAGACAGAAATAAATTCACTTCCATAATTCAGTGGAACTGTCAGGGACTCTGAGCAAAGTATGAGGAAGTGAAGCTTTGCTCTATGAGCATTCTCCTGTTGGGGTATGTTTGCAAGAGACCATGCTAGGTGAATATACCCCTTGTCCTAAATATGTTCATAAAACTAAACACTCCACTTCAAGCTGTGGCTGTAATGGATTAATTTAAGAAGGCAATATACTATATGTTCCCTTTACATTCCACCCAATAGTCATGTCTCCTGAAGACTTAATATCCTTAATGTGGCAGCTACCAGAGCCATTTCTTCTTCTTGGTGACTTCAACAGCAGACATCCATTGTGGGGAGATGTAACATCAAACCAAAAAAGGAATATGATGGCATCTATCATAGAAAATGAAGATATAGGCCTTCTTAATACTGGAGAACCTACCCATTATCACATTCAGACTGGTACCGTCTCCTGCATTGACCTTTCAATTTGTAGCTCTAATTGCAGTGTTGATTTAAGTTGGAGAACAAGTGATGACTGGCATACCAGTGACCATTCTCCAATTATAATCAGCACCAATGATGATCCACCTATCCCAAGATCACCACGATGGTGCTTAGAGAAAGCAAATTGGAAAAAATTCAAAGATTTGAGCGAGCTGGAAGGGGATGCCAAAGATTTCCCAAGTGTAGATGACACCATCGATCTCCTCAATGGAACTTTTCATACTTCTGGCTTACATTCAATTCCTCGAAGTAAAGGACTTTTCAGGAGACGGCCAGTTCCATGGTGGTCAGAAGAATCAAGGCTGCTGCATCGAGCTACAAGGTCATCACTGACCAGGTGCCGTAGACATCGCACTGTGGATAATGTCATCACTTATAAACAGTGTAGGGCACGATTTCAAAAAGCTATGAAAGTTGCCAGAAGACAATCATGGGCAGGATATGTATCATCTATTAACACCAGAATACTAGTCAGCAGCATTTGGAAGAAAATAAGAAAAATTCAGGGTAAATTTACACCCAATCCTCCTCCAGTCCTTATAAAGTAAATAATAATCATGTCACTGATGCCACAGAAGTTAGTAATATATTTTCTGAACACTTTGCTCAAGTCTCTGAAAAATCAGATAGTTCCCCAGGACATCATTTCAGAATGATGGAAGAACAACAGGTACTTGATTTTTCATCAAACAAAAGTGAATCTTACAATATGCCTTTTTCTGAAAGGGAATTTAACTCTGCTTTAGCCAGGAGAAAGAACACTGCCCCTGGCCCAGATGAGATTCCTTATGAAATGTTTAAACACATTTCAAGGAACAGAAGACTTTCTATAATCAGCATTATCAATAGAATATGGGATGAAAGCAGCTACCCTAGCATCTGGGAATTGGCAACCATGTTACCATTTCTTAAGCCTGTAAAAGATCCTCTCTATGCAGCAAGTTACCGCCCCATTGCGTTAACTTGCTGTTTGTGTAAATTAATGGAAAAAATGGTAAATGTAAGGCTGATGTGGTATTTAGAGCACAACAGTATCTTAACACCTTCTCAGTGTGGCTTTCGAAAAATGCACTCCACACTGGATATCTTACTGCAACTTGAAACCTCTGTCTGTGAAGCATTTGTCTCCAAACAACACCACGTGACAGTGTTTTTTGATGTAGAAAAGGCATATGACACTGCTTGGAGACATGGAATTCTCAAGACAATGCATAATAGTGGTCTACGAGGAAAATTACCTTTATTTGTCAGATCATTTTTACATCGTAGGTATTTTAAAGTTAAAGTTGGCAGTACTTTATCAGAGAAAAGGTGCCAAGAAGAAGGTGTTCCCCAGGGCAGTGTTCTCAGTGTAACACTTTTTGCTCTGGCCATAAACAGTGTTACATCTGTTATTCCAAAAGAGGTCTTAAAGACGTTATTTGTGGATGACCTGTCAATATCTTTTGCTGCCACCCGGATGGCTGTAGCCGAAAGAAAGTTACAATTAACGATAAATAAAATAACAAGTTGGGCTGAGAAACAGGGTTTTAAAATCTCTGTAAGTAAGACTACTGCTGTCCACTTCTGCCGGATTAGGGGAGTACATCCTGATCCAGACATCTATTTGTATGGCCATAGAATCCCATGTGTAGAACAAGCGCGCTTCTTAGGCCTAGTTTTTGACAGCAGAATGACTTGGGTGCCCCATATCAAACATATCAAAGTGCCTAGAAGCTCTACACATCTTGAAGGTGCTGTCTCACACCAGTTGGGGAGCTAGTAGAAATCTTATACTAAAGCTTCATAAAACCTTAATTTTATCAAAGCTGTCATACAGTTGTGAAGTATATTCTTCAGCCTCTTCATCTAACTTAAAAATTTTAGATTCTGTTCATCATTCAGGTATTCGTATAGCCACAGGAGCTTTTCGTTCATCACCAATATCTAGTTTGCTAGTTGATGCAGGAGAAATGCCCCTTGAACTCTATCGTCAGTCATCATTGCTTCGATACTGGTGTAGAGTGCAAAGACTTCCCAAATCTCTGGCTCTTGCTGTGGCAAACAGAAATATTTTTAACAGCCTTTATGAAAATCATCCAAGGTATCCTACTCCCTTTAGCTGTAGAATTAAAAAGATTTTAGAGGATACAAATATTGGAAAAATCCCCATACTTCCTTGTGTGTATCCCATTACTCCTGTCTGGAAGTTACCTGCTGTGAAATTCTGCAGGTACTTCAGTGGAGCAAAGAGGGATAAATCTGATGAGGAAATGAGGGCAATAATTTTAGAGCATGCTTCAGAGCATATAGATACAAGATTTATATTTACCGATGGTTCCAAATCCAATGCTGGCGTTGGTTATGGAGTTTTTAGTGACTTTTAACCGAAGAGGTGCGCTTCCTTCAGTTGCTTCAAACTTTACAGCTGAGCTGTATGGCATCTTAGTAGCACTGGAACATATTGCAACACTCCCAGTGTCTGGCTACACAATATTTTGTGACTCTAAAAGTGCCTTAGAGTCCCTGGAAGTCTTCAATACTGATCATCCCGTAGTGTTGAAGATCTTGCAGTGGATCTTCTTGCAGCATTGTAGGGGAAGCATTGTTTCTTTTTGTTGGGTTCCTGCCCATGTGAACATATCAGGAAATGAAAAGGCAGACCAGCTACCCAAATCAGCAGCACAAATTCTGATACCCAGAAAATGTCCTGTTCCATATCATGATGCATTCCATATTATATGGAAATCCATCCAGCAATTATGGGCACTTCAGTGGGACAGAGTAGGCCCCAATAAAATGAAAGAAATCACTAGTCAGACACACCCTTGGAAATATGACCTAATGCCAAGGAAGTGGGAGGTTGTATTGTGTAGATTACGTATTGGCCATACACGTTTAACTCACGGCTTTGTGATGAATGGGGAGAATGAGCCCTTCTGTGACATTTGCTTGGTTCCACTGACTGTTAGGCATTTGCTGGTTGAGTGTCCCAGTCTGGTGGAACTTAGGAATCATTTTTTTATCAAATAGCAGTGAAGCAGGTTGTAATTATAACATGGCAAAACTGTTGGGAGAAAGTATGTGTATTAATAATGTTATCTCTAGGGTAGGGATGCGGACATTTGGGAGTCGGTTCTCACTTGTGCCATTGGCGGAAGAATAAACCCCATGAAAGGCTGATGATATCTTTTTAAGGTTGTCAGGTTTATTTACCTTTTTTTTAATTTTTTTTCTCCAATTTACTTGTCTTAATGCAAAGTTGTGTTAACGATTCAAGTACCCCTGGACCCTTTGATGGTAGCGATTCGGCACAGTTAATGACTGCAGGAACCTCCTCTGACCTCTCTCTGGAAAAAAAGATCAGAAAAAATACGAACGTAATTACACTGGAGCCCTATGCTCCAATGAAAAACAAGCCAAAAAAACCAAGTATCTTGACCCAACATTGACCCACTTCGACTCCCTTTTGGGAGTGGAAATTGGTCAAGATTCCTAACATTAGAAACGGAGAAAAAAATATCACCATTGAAATTAGAAAACTTCTTATTGAATCGACATTCAACTACTGAAATGTCATTCAGACAAGTAAAAAGAACAGATGTGGTTGATAGAAACCACTACAAGAAAAATCAATCGGAAAATTACTTAAATATAAAAAATATTGATAATGTTAAAGTACATATTAAAAAAACATGACAATTTGAACAGTGTCCAGGGTACCATAGTACTCCCTGATAATGATGAACCAATAGAAAAGAAATATATTGCTAGATTCCCTTAAAAAAAGGTACAACAATATTCAAGACTGCATGAATTTACAACATAGCTAGTAGACGGAGTAATGAAAAATACTAAGAATAGCAAAGATAAAATTTGAAGGCCATGAATTACCTTTAAAAATAAAAATCTTAGGCCAAAGCAGAAACTGAGACCGTATGTCCCTAAACCACTACAGTGCCAAAACTGTAGTATGTATGGACATACAAGAAAAAATTGTCATAATACATCTGTATGCAATACTGTGGATCTGACAAACATGCCACACAGTGGAAGTGTGGTGAACCAAAATGCGTGAACTGTGGACAAAATCACCATGCAAGATCTAAGGAATGTATATATTATATATACAATACTGAATTGAAATTACTTCAGGAAAGGACAGGAATGCCTATAAAAGAGGCCAAATTAGAATTAAAGGTTAGAGGAATGCATGATCCCGCTAGAAACGAACTTTTTCTGCAGCAATAAGATCAAACAAAGAAACAAAAGTGGAAATAAATAAGAATAACAAAACCCTGGTAGATCAGTCTCAAAGAAAAATAACCACTTTGCAAGAAGAAACCAATATAGCAAAGGACCAAGAAATGTATACAAATCTTTGCTCAAAATTCATTTGAGATTTTAAGAGAAATAGAATCACTAGAAGACAATACAAGCACCATAGAAATATTAAAAGATAGTTCTGATGAATTAGAAACTAAAGAAAAAAAGAGACCTTTAGAGAGAACTCCACCCAAGACCAACAAAAAACCAACTATTATTAGAGATACATCCATTAAAATAAAGGCGGGAGACCCCAAGAAAGAACATAAACCAAATAATAAGAAAATACCTTTGTCTCCTAAAGTAATAATAAAACCAATAGAAACAGATACCCAGAACATCAAAGAAATAGTAGAGGAACAAACTATTGACAAAAATGATTATGTGATGGGAGAAGAGATTACCCCATCACCAACAATAGGTGCAGCAAGAGTAAATGAAAAAACGACACACGAAAACACATGTGGATGTAATGAATGCTTCATTGAACTGTGCAACAAAAATGAAAGCATAACAAAAGACAGTTTAACAAACACTATACGAAATTTTATAAGTTACAGAAATAAAGAAACTACTAGTTTGGACACTCACGAAAAGGGCTGTATATGCATTGGACACATAATGTCTTATAAAGAAAAACAAATAAATATTGTAAATAGGATTTTAGAAAAAATGCAGATTGATGATCCACAAAAAGAAAATAACACTTGAACACACTAACGTTATACTTTCAATAATTATATTATACAATGGAACGTAAATGGTCTACAGACCAGATTACATTTGGGAGAAATACAACGATTACTAAAGGAATATGAGCCAATGATAATATGTTTACAACATGTCAACAAAACAATACCAACAATAGGTAAATATACCTTAGTATCTACATCTAGAGAAGAAGAAGGAAATTTAGGTACTGCTATATATGTACATAACAAAGTATGTTATGACATAGTACCTGTAAATTTTACTGACTTGCAAATATCAAGTATTAAAATACGAATAAAAAATGATAATTACATAATTTATAACTTATATAACCAACCTAATAAAAGTTACGATATTGATAAACTTAAAGATTTACTTAACAATACCAAGGAACCTACATTAATAGTAGGTGATTTTAACGCCCACAACCCAATATGGGACTGTCATTGTACAAACTCAAATAGAATAGGTAGCAAAATAGAAGAGTTCATGGATTCCAACAACATGTGCTGTATAAATGATGACGAAATTAGCACATATTTTTTCAAAAACACATGGAACATTTTCCTCAGTAGACTTAACTTTATGTACAACAAGCATAGTTGACAGATTGGATTGGAATACAGTTGATGACTTGCACACCAGTGATCATTTCCCAATATTAATTTCCTTACTGCAAAATAATCCTGCAAAACATGTCCCTCACTATAACATCTATAAAGCAGATTGGGAGCGATATGAAATGCACACTAGAAATATCCCACAATTTGAATATTTAAAAGATCATAATGAAACTAATAAATTTCTTGTTGATTTTATTAAAAATGCTGCTGATAAAGCAATACCAAAGTCAAAACCCCATCCAACAAAACACAAAGTTCCTGGTGGTCTGATGAGTTAACAGAATTAATAAATATGAAACACTCAATAGGGAGACGATTAGATAATTTGAATAGAAAGTTCAATAAAATTAATAAAACATTACCAATATTAGAAGGAACTTTACAAAAAATGACTGTATTACTAGAAACTGATACATTAAAACCTCTCTGCAACAAATTATTTGGAAAACATAAATAAAAGTAATTCAAAGAAGAATCTTTTCATGGAGGAAATATGAGTCAGATCTCTCTAATAATACTCCCATACAAAAAAATATGGGAAAAATTCAGGAAAGTAAATGGTTCCCATGTTAAACCACCTAGACATGCCATATTAAAAGATGGGAAAAGAACACTTGATCCAAAAGAAATAAGTAATATAATGGGAGAAAATTTAGCAAATGTAAGTAGTGATAAAATTTAGATGAACACTTCCGCACAAAAAAAAATAAAATAGAATTAATAACAATAAATTTTGAAACAATTGAAGATATATATTATAATAGAAAATTTAGTATGTCAGAGATGGAATATGCTCTCTCGAACAGCAATAAATCTGCTCCTGGAGGTGACAATATTTGTTTTGAGATGATCTGCCACTTAGCACCTTTGGCAAAGTCATACTTATTAGAGTTTTATAATCATTTATGGCTTCGAAATTTATTTCCAGATGATTGGCATAAAGCTATAATAATTCCAATCCCCAAACCTGGAAAGGATCCCAGCAATGTAAATAATTACAGACTAATTTCTTTAACAAGCTGCTTATGCAAATTGTTAGAGAAAATGGTAAATGCTCGACTAACATGGCACATTCGAGAAAATAAAATTTTAACTCCCACTCAGTTTGGGTCTCAGTGTAACAGATCCACATTGGATTCTCTCTGTAACTTAGAAGACCATATACGTAGAGGTTTTGAACGAAAACAAATTACTGTAGCTGTCTTTTTTGACATTGAAAAGGCATACGATACCACATGGAGGTATGCTATATTAAAAACTTTACAAAACAACAACATCCGTGGACATTTACCTAGGTTTATACAGAACTTTTTGACAAACCGCAATTTTCAGGTGAGAATTGATGATGATCTGTCTAGAACATTTCCACTTGAAAACGGTGTTCCACAGGGAAGCGTCCTTAGTGGAACACTGTTTACTTTAGCAATTAATGATATCAGTAAAAATCTACCTATTGGCATTAAAAGTAACCTATACATGGATGATTTTGCCATATATTATTCAGCATCCCGAATAAAACATGCAGAACGAATCATTAATAAAGCATAGTAAAAATAGATGAATGGGCCTCATCTGTAGGCTTTAAATTTTCCATAGATAAAACTCAAGCAATCATGTTTTATAAAAATAAAAAGTGGAAAAAAGGTGAAGAAATAGATTTAAAAATCAAAAACCATAGTATACCAATTGGCCAAACAGCAAAATTTTTAGGATTAGTATTTGATACCCACTTGAACTGGAGAGCCCACATTACATATGTAAAATCTAAAAGTAAAAGAGCATTAAATCTAATTAGAAAACTATCGAACACTACTTGGGGAGCCAATAGACATACCCTTACTGTGCTGTATAAGGCAACAGTTCTGTCCATCATTGATTATGGAAGTGAAGTATATGGCTCGGCATCTGACGCAGTTCTGAAAATGTTAGACCCTGTTCACAATGAAGGCCTTAGAATATGCTCAGGAGCCTTTAGATCATCACCAAAATCATCGCTACAAGTTGAATGTGGTGAACTGCCTTTGTCTCTCCATAGAGAGCTAGTAACAATGAAAAGTGCTTTAAGAATTCAAACTAGTGATTCTCCAACCAAAAAAATTATTTGAATTAAGAGATGTATTTATAAACAACCATCCACCACCTTTCCCAATTAGAGCTAAAAGATTGTTTGAGTCACTGAATATAAATATACAAGTGCCTGTAATAGTAAAAATCACCTCCTCCCTGGACAATGAATAAAACGAGAATTTGCACACACCTCAAGTATTTATCAAAAAGTAACTCATATACAACAGAACACCATAGACAGCATTCAATAGAGCATATAAACCGAAAAGGTCCACATTATGCAATATATACAGATGGATCTAAATCAGAACACGGAGTAGGATATGCTGCAGTGTCCCAAGACAAAACTTATCAGTTCTCCCTGCCCAATAATGCTGCTGTATTTACAGCAGAATTGTATGGAATTGCATCAGCTATAAAAATAATTAAAGAATCATCATTCAATAATTTTGTAATTTTCAGTGATTCAAGAAGCGCTATAGAAGCTATTCAAAGTTACAAATCTAATAATAATATAGTACAACAAATTAAATTATATCTCCATAAATTATATAATAATGGAAAAAATGTAGAAATATGTTGGATCCCTGCGCATGTAGGGATCAAAGGAAATGAAGAAGCAGACAAAGCAGCTAAAGCAGCAACTCACATGACAAGATCAAATGTGAATATCCCTGTTACAGATTATGTAACTCACATAAAAATGGGTATCATAAATAAATGGCAACATATATGGGATGAAGAACCTGAAAGTAATAAACTGAAAGAATTAAAACCTAATGTTAAAAAATGGAGTTCATCATATCAAAGAGAGAGACACGCACAAGTAATTTTAACTCGCCTCAGAATAGGTCATACTCGTCTGACACATGGGCACTTAATGAGCAGCCCACATGGCCCGGCTCCCGAGTGCTCAGAATGCAGAGTATTAATAACGGTCAGACATGTGTTACGTGAATGTCCAAAGTATGACCGACAACGAATGTCTACTTTTGGAAATAGGTCAGTGAAAGAAATTTTGTCAGAATCTTTCACATTTTCAATCATTCCAATTTTGATGTTCTTGAAAAACTGTAATTTAATTAACAAAATATAAAAATAAGTAAATAATAAAAATATGAAAATCCTTTTAACATTTGAATTTTACAAAAAAGAATTTTAAAAATTTTGTTTAATTTATATTCTGAATTTTAATATACCGTTTTAGTATGTATGTAAGGAAGTCTGAGTAAATGTATTTATTGTATGAGAGTATGTACCTATGTGCAGTTTTTAATTTCATTTTAATTCATTCATCTTAGTATTGGATGATCTATTGGGTCCTAGCGCTTGACTTCAGTATTTTAATCAAATCCTTCGGGCCAGCCCTATGAGAGCTGAAAGTCAGCTCAGTGGTCTGGTTAAACTACTTTAATAATAATAATAATTTATCAAAGAAGCTGGTCTTCTCAAATATATTTGACAGCTGTGCAGTCTTAATATAAATATTATGTATATATATATATATATATATATATATATATATATATATATATATTTTTTTTCTAAAGTTATACTGTTTATCTGATCAAATCTATTAATAGTTCTTTTTAGCAGAATTTTATATATTTATTTATTTTAGCTAGTTTTCTTTTTGTTTTTCCTTTTTAATAAAATCTATATGTAGTTCTTTTTAGCAGAATTTTAATTTTAATTTTTATAACATACTATAAAAATGAAAAGATCACACTTAGCATTCGGCGTCGGTGACCCTGGTAGTTGTGACGCCAGATAACCCTCAATTAATCAATCAATTATCCCAGAAGCATCAATATGTAAGAAACTGTTTAACAAAAAGGACTGCACTGTAGAAGAGATTAGGGGAAAATTCTTAGAGCACGATGTTACCCATACTAATTTTACAAAAATCTATACAGATGGATCAAAGTCAGATAGTGGTGTTGGTTGCGCTGTTATCGTTGGTGATACAGCGTACACAGCTAAATTACCTGACTCTGCATCAATATTTACTGCCGAATTAACAGCCGTAGTGTCTGCCCTAGATTTAGTTTTTCAAAGTAGTGACTCTAATTTTGTCATATACTCAGACTCCAGAGGCACCTTAGAAGCTATTAAAATATTTAATAGCTTTCATCCATTAATTCAAAAAGTTAAGGAGTGGCTTTTTCGTATATATTGTCGACGTAAATCAGTCTCTTTCTGTTGGGTCCCTTCTCACGTGGGGATTCAGAAAAACGAGATGGCAGACAGGGAAGCGAAAGCTGCTAGTATTTTATCAGAAACCTCTTTCAGAAAAGTGCCTCATACAGACCTAAAAGGTCCCATTAGATCTTATGTTTTAAGTAAATGGCAAGAAAGGTGGACTTCTCCCCTTCTTGCCAATAATAAGAAGTATAGAAATATTAGGGATAATATACTACCGTGGTCTTCGTCATTCCAGCTTGACAGACGAACAGAGGTTATTTTAACCAGATTAAGTATTGGGCACACTCATCTAACCCATGAGTTTATTTTAGAAGGAAGCAGCCCTCCAGAGTGTGCTTACTGTGACGAGACACTAACAGTGGAGCACATTCTGGTGGTCTGCCCCAGATATTTTAACCAAAGAGAGAGATATTTTCAGGGCAAATCCCTGTCTGATATTTTGGGAGATGAAGCAGATATTTCTGCTATCATCTCTTTTTTAAAGTGTATTAAAATTTTTAACGATATTTAATTTATTTAATATATTTATTACATCACGTAGAATTTTAATGACATTAAATTTTTTATGTATATATCACATCATTCATTAAACTTCATACCCTTATTTGTTGGTCACATCACTTCATTTTATTTATTAATCATTTCCTTCTTGAATTCATAACTTTAACATAATCTATTTTCTCTCCATTAGGGCGCTGAATGGCCTTGTTGGCCCCAGTGCCTGGGCTTTTGCCCTAAATATCATACATCCATCCATCCATCCTTACTGTACTGTATGAAGCAACAGTTTTGTCCATCATTGATTATGGAGGCGAAGGATATGGCTCGGCATCTGACGCAGTGCTGAAAATGTTAGACCCTGTTCACAATGAAGGCCTTAGGATATGCTCAAGAGCCTTTAAATCATCACCAAAATCATCATTACAAGTTGAATGAGGTGAACTCTCTTTGTCTCTCCATAGAGAGCTAGTAACAATGAAAAGTGGTCTAAGAATGCAAACTAGTGATTCTCCAACAATAAAATTATTTGAATTAAGAGATGTATTTATAAATAACCATCCTCCACCTTTCCCAATTAGAGGTAGAAGATTGTTTGAGTCACTGAATATAAATATACAAGTGCTTTTAATAGTAAAATCACCTTCTCCCTGGACAATGAATAAAATGATGCACCAGAACACCATATACAACATACAGTAGAGTATATAAGCCTAAAAGGTCGATATTACGCAATATATACAGATGGATCTAAATCAGAACATGGAGTGGGATATGCTGCAGTGTCCCAAGACAAAACTTATCAGTTCTCTCTTCCTAATAATGCTTCGGTATTTACACCAGAATTGTATGGAATTGCATCAGCTATGAAAATAATTAAAGAATCATCATTCAATAATTTTGTGATTTTTAGTGACTTGAGTAGCGCTATAGAAGCTATTCAAAGTTACAAGTTAAAAAATAATATAGTACAACAAATTAAATTATATCTCCATAACTCGTATAATAATGGAAAAAATGTAGAAATACATGCGCAGGGATCAAAGGAAATGAAGATGCAGACAAAGCAGCCAAAAAATATCCCTGTTACTGATTATGTAACACTTAAAAATGGGTATCATAAATAAATGGCAATATATATGGGATGAAGAACCTGAAAGTATTAAATTGAAACAAGTAAAATCTAATGTTAAAAATGGAGTTCATCATATCAGAGAGAGAGACACGCACAAGTAATTCTAACACGTCTCAGAATAGGCCATACTCGTCTAACACATGGGCACTTAATGAGAAGCCCACGTGGCCCGGCTCCCAAGTGCTCAGAGTGCAGGGTGATGATAACGGCCAGACATGTGTTCTGTGGTTTTCCAAAGTATGACCAACAGTGACTGTCAACTTTTAGGAATAAATCAATAAATGAAATTTTGTCAGAAACTTGTATATTTTCAGTCGTTCCGATTTTGTTGTTCATGAGGAACTGTGGTTTGATAGATAAACTATAAGAATAAGTAAATAATAAAAGCATGAATTTAAATGTTTTTAAAATTTTACTTTTCATCAATTTTAATATACCTTTTTAGTGTGGAAGCATGAGTAAATGTATTTATTGTATGTATGTGTTACAGTATGAGAACGTGATCCTATGTGGTATTTTATCCCAATCCTTCGGGCCAGCCCTATAAGAGCTGAAAGTTAGCTCAATGGTCTGGTTAAACTACTTTAATACTACTACTTCTACTCAGCCACGCCACTTTATTTTTGTTTGCACTCACATATAATTTCTAAATATTAAGGCCCTTTCATTTCTGTCCCTGACACGTCCCATAGTAAATGGTTTCCAGGTCTCCGGCTCCTCCTCTACTACACTTCCCAGTTGCGCAACCTTTTTTTTTCTTTAAATAAAACTCTATTGTATTAATTTTGATAGTGGTTTCATTGTTCAACGTCCAAAGCTCAGGATATGAATGATTTTCAATCCAAATTTTTTCAGTAGGCGAATATGATGGGTATGGATGTGCATTTATATTTATTTTTTTGTCTTCTTTCGGGGAAATTTGCTTACAGTTGCACTTGTTATGAATACCAGCGTTTGTATATTTTTTAAGAATAGGATGATTTGATCATCATAAACAGGGCAGTATATGAATGCTTGCTCACCAACGTGCGTATTTCTCAGTTTGTATGCTTCGACTTCACTCGAAATAATTTAGTATTTGGCGTCGGTGACCCTGGTAGTTGTGACGCCAGATAACCCACAATTAATCAATCAATCAATCTAGTTTCACCGCGGCCAGAATCAGAGTTGTATAGTTTTAACTGAAATTTTCATGATTATATGGACTTAGGAATGATGTTCGCTTATAAATCTGTTTCTTCTACTTATGGAAAAACTGTTTTGTATCAGGGAATGAATAAAATATTTTACGCGTTCACAGCTTTGGTGCAATCGTTTTTACCATTAAAATGGTGCATCAGCTTTTCTTGTTTTGTAAACGTTGTGCTGTTCTAAAGTCTAGACGGTAGCAAAACATTTTCAAGCCTTGCTTATAAGAGACTACATTTAGACTGTTTCATAAAGGATGAAGCGGTTTTAAAATTTTGTTAGTGTGTTTTCAGTATATTTAACGTATACTGATATATACAGTATTTACATACACACACACACACACATATATATATATATATATATATATATATATATATATATATATATATGTGTGTGTGTGTGTGTATATATATGATATATATGTATGTGTGTGTGTGGTGTATGTGTGATTCTTGTCTTGAGGGCACACCCATACGCTTTAAAGAGGTATGATTTTGAATTCAGCATTGATCCAAAGGAATTGTAACTGGTTTACAGCATATTGCAATAAATTTTGCCAGGTAAGTAAACGGTGAATACTCCATTTATTTCTATGCACCGCCAATCATTGGAAACCTCATTCCCATTGTTGATAATGTATTGAATGTAAATGAGAGTCGGTTGGCAGTGCGCTTAACTGTTTCCCTTCATGAATTTTAAATCTCTTTGCCGAGATTGGGTCAGTGATCAGGGCTGAAAACCTGAAAGGTTTTTTTCATTTTCATAATTAAACCCTCTCAAATAAGATTAATTTTAATAATTCTGTGGAAAATTAAGAGGAGGAGCAGAGAGACTAGCCAACAGCGTCCATGGAAAATGAAGTTAAAGTTCAAGTATGAATCTTCCTAAAGGAGATAGACAGACGCAAAGCGAAAGCAGAGAGTGGCAGGTGTGGCGGCAGAGGTAGCCAGGCATAGTTCAAGTGGAGAGAGAGAGAGAGAGAGAGAGAGAGTGGTGGAGTTTAAAGTGATTTACATATATATATATTTATATATATATATATATATATATATATATATATATATATATATATATATATTATTATATATATAATTATTATTATGCACATATATACATACATAACCGGGAGATAAATATAGTGTGTTTAGAAGAGTTATCCCCCAGTGGGTGTAAATGAGTCGATTCTTGTCAGTCCCTGTGACAGGTTTATAAAATATGAAATGGGTTAAGTGGCCATGGCCACGATAACAGGAAAGAAAAACTGGCAATCCTTGGTAAAAGAATTATCAGAATGGTAGTGCAATATGCTTTAAGATATGTTGTAATCTTTCAGAAGAAATTCACTGATTATGACCAATTTTATTTTGCACGAGCATTGGTCGTGTTAGGTATATAATTACAAATAGTGTATTTTTGGTGACCTTGGCCTTGCTGGTGCCACACTTTTAATACATAGTCTCTTACATTATTTATTATGAAGACTTGACTACAACAGCAGTGATTTCCCTGGTTAAAATGCTTCAGGAGAGTAAAGTTAATGGTTGTTACATGAGAAATACTTCTGGGTTATAACATAATATTGCATGTACTGGGTCATTCATCCTCTTTATAATGTGTCTGTACAGATGTAATAAACAAGAACAGTAAGAAAAAATCGTTTACCTGAAGAAAGTTATAAAATAATTTTCCCGGCTTCTACCCCATGATAATGGTAATGCACATAACCCACAATTGCAGGAGAAGGATCTTGTAAGATCTCTTGAATAGCAACAACATTACATTATTACTAAATAATGAGCAGCAACCTTTCATGATATCCACACAAATATCTATAAAGCCATCGACTGGACAATTTGTTCATCTTGTCCAAATCGATTTTAACTGGTCTGCAAATGAGTACCCTAATGTGAGTGACCATTTCTCTAGACACATGCAACCCATGCAGAATATTGTATGATCCCCTGCCCTCCTATGTGCAAGGTAGGTAAAGTAGATTGGGAGAAATTCAATGAAAGTGCCTACATTGAGAGAACTGTTCGTTAGCTCATATACCGAAATGTATGAATTCTGTACAGGAATCACCCTAAATTGAACAAATGCCTTCATTCCAAAACGAAAAGGCATGCTTTCTAGACCAACGGTCCCCTTGTGAAGCAAAACTTGTGGTAAAATGAGAAAAATTACAAGGAAATACAATAAAAAATTTAGAAATAGAGTAGCTCTGCACGAGGAAAATTCATATAGAAATGTGCTAATATGGATAAGCAACATAGATATTTGAAAAACTAAAAGGGAATCATGAGTTTACTGCATTATCGGCTTCAAATAAAAAAGGTCGTCCAAAAAGATTAGGAAAAACATGTGCAGCTTTAATGGTAAATTCATCCCTCATCCTCTGCCCACTCTGAAAGTAAATGATGACCTCATAACTTAATGTATAGAAATAACTTATTGTATAGAAACTGGAAAAATTGGGAGAAACATTCTCAAAAGTACCAGTAGAGAAACTACTTTCCACAATTTCAAGAAATTTGCAATACTCAGATTTCTCTCGTATGAGCGGAAAGAATATAGTTTTATAATGCCAAATTTATCAAGAGAATTGAAATCTGAACCTTTTCATACCAGTCAACAACAAAAAAAAAACAATAAACAATGACTCGCTAACCTGGATCTAAATACCAATAGCTCTCACCAGTTGTGTTTGTAATCTACGGGAAAAATGATTAACATCAGACACTTATGGTACTCTGAAACAAATGCCTGCTCATCTTACCAGTTTGGCTTCCAGAAAATTTGGTTACTGTAGATTCATGCTTAAATTATTTAATCAAACTCAGAAGGGGTTTTCTAAACAATTTCAAACTATATGGTTTTTTTTTTAATCTAGAAAGGCTTATCATACCACTTGGCATTTTGGTATTATAAAGCAACGATACAATATGGGATAAAAGGAAATATGATAAGATTTTAAAATACTTTTTTTTATTATAAAAGCTGCGTTTGAGTAAGAGTTGGGAATCTCAAATCCAGTGCCTTCATGCAATGCGGAGTCACAAAGGGTAGTATCCTCAGTGTCACTTAAGCATTTGCTATTAACAGTATCCTGAAGAAATTATCCCCACCAGTAAGATGCTCTTTACATATAAATTACTTCCCATTATTTTGTAAAGCATGTCTACCGGCCAATATAATCAAATGTCTAATGATTCATTAAATAAATGGGTGGATAAACTTGGGTTTATATTCTCGATATCAAAAGCTGTCGCCATCTGGTTTCCCAGATGTAGAACCTAAGAAACACTCTCATTTCCTATGAATTTTAGGTATGAATTTTGATGAAAAACTAACAAGAATAAACCACACACATATATATATATGTAACAACCCTTTGGAACAGATATAAATATTCCTTGTAGGAATATTACGTAACGCTGCCTTTAGCGATCTACCTTCAGGAACGGCATGGAATTTCGACCCTGTTCTCCCCTTGAACACTCAACCCACGCAGACCTCCTCCTCTCTCTCTCTCTCTCTCTCTCTCTCTCTCTCTCTCTCTCTCTCTCTCTCTCTCTCTCTTCTCTAATGATCTCTCTCTCTCTCTCTCTCTCTCTCTCTCTCTCTCTCTCTCTCTCTCTCTCACTCTATCTCTCTCTGTCTCAACTTTCTCTCTCATTCCACATTAAAGAAATGAAATGGGTCATCTAAAGGAAACGCAATCTTTCCTACAAAAATAGATTTATTATTTAAAATAACCCAACAAGTAAATGAATAAACAAAGCAAAGATTAAAATGCATCATAAATGAAATTGTCAAGTAAGAAAACATCTAACTCAAGATTTAGTCGCAGTCCAACTAAAACCAGATTATGGCTAATAGCCTGCAAATTCAAAAAGTCTCACATACTCTATCTTAGACATTGTAAAGTCTAGTCTCGAAAAGTCTACCACATAAAATAATAGACATTGCAAGGTTTGCATCTGTCTTTATATAATCACACCACCATGATAACTTCATGTCCTCTCACTATATTCTCACAACACCACCACCACCACCACCGACATCTGTTGAAAGAATTAAGCACAAATAATACTCTCCCAAAAATATGCAAGTGCAAAAACATAATAATGAAAAGTCTAAAATGCATGAGTATATACTGGAAAAACAGAACACAATAAAATAGAATATTGAAATGGTAAAAGACTATGTCCACTTCCCACACAAGTTCAAAAATGTCTTGAAACATGGTAAAAAACATAAGTTCACACTTCACCCAGAAAAAACGAAGAGTCTGAACTGTACCTTATTCTGCCAATTCTAAGAGCTTGCAACACTCAGAGATAATGTCTTCACGATCTCGCTCTAGCTCCGCTAATGAACGATCGAACTAATTTTTGGGCAGAATTAGACACAAAATCTAGATTTCTAACGCACGAACTCATGTAATATATATACCAACTCGGTCATATGACTGACGCCAATATTGTGTGTTCATCAAATTAACTGCAGATGTAAGTATTTGCTGAATACGACGATTCTGCAAGTGACGGGTTGCCCCAGTTCCATCTCACAGCTTAAAGCTCCCTTTCATCACAACTATATAACACCTTTAATATTAAAGCAGCCATATTTTCTGAAATAGTGCTCGGCCACCCCATAAGAGCGTCTCGCTCTCCTAATGGCAAACTAAAACAAAAGCATATGTATAAAACATAACAAATAGAGCTATGCTCAATTAGCAATGTCTGCTGAACTGCAGTTTTAAGTACTGCTCTCATGACGTACTTGCAAAGTCACTGGGGTAATTTTCTTAGAGCCCTTGCATTTAGTCTTACAAGCACAAATAAGCTTGACTACTCCCACGACAAGAATTATCAGTAAAATAGCCACTAGAACTACCAAGATGGATGGCATAAAATATTGCTGATACTCGACCAACAACGGATCATTGTCTTCTTCTAACGGTGGAACAGTTATCGGCACCCCTGTTGATAGTACTGGAACTACATCATGATCATTATGCATATGACGCATGAATATCTTCTCGAAACTGTTGAACACAGCACGGCTAAGTACGAGAAAGTCTGTGGACACTACTCTGCATGAGGCATCAAACAGCTTGGATCCTTGAAGATTGAACGACGTCGACTTGTTACCTCGGCACATCGTCGTAACAGGGCATTCTTTGCAGTATATGGCAGTGAGGGTTCTGGTGGTGATCATGTGGAAACTGTATAAAGTCACATTCTGTCGGAGTCTGTCTATGAACTAATGATAATTCACAACCACCCACAGATACAACTCGCAATTGGAAAACATTACTGTCACACACATACTTCTCCCTAACCAAGGTACAACCTATCTTATAATCAACTCCCGAACCTTGATATTGATCTCCCAAAATGAACATGGTCTCTAATCCATCCCATGTCACTACTAAGTCTCCTAAAGCACTTGGAAAAGGTCTAATAATAAAACTAAAAAAGGTTTCATTGTACTGACAGGAACAATACTATTAATCCCTAATCAGACAATCTCACCCTCAAAATATTATAATATAAATACAAATCTCCTCCCGTGAGCAATACTTTCATGTAGATAAGCGGAATTCTTTAGAACATTTTCTAAGTATCCTAAAGGTAATACATCACCATACACACGACCATCTGCTGCAGCAATAATTGCTTTTATCTGCATTTGCACTTCTGTCCTTAGAGAATCAGTTTCTTTCTCAATATTAAGAAAAGTATGTTGGATCGTAAGAAGTGCTATTGTCACATCAAGATCTTTCAAACCTTCTACTGTAACTGACAGATTATTCAAAGAATGTCTCATTGTTTCAAAACCACTTCTCAACTTCTCATTACTTTCTTGCAACTGATTTAACTGTTTCCTCTGAGCTATTAAGTCTCTTTGCACTTCTGCTACTTTGACTAAACTTCCAATGGACATCGCTCAATCGCAGCAATCACGCCAACACCTAAAAGAACTAAAGGTGCTGCTCTTTTACTTCTCCCATTCTGTAAAGAAACTGAATTTCCTGGAGTAATGTCAGAATCCATTCTAACGTTTTATCTATCCCTTTATCAACTCTGTCTAATGTTATTCTTATTTCTCTCATTAATCTAGTTAAAAACTGGTAAAGTTCTCTTATTCTCTACTTCATCTAGCGTCTTTCTCATTTGTTGTAACCTATTCTTAGAATTACTCAATTCCTCTCTGGCTGATCCTATCTTGTCAAATTCCACACTTATGGTCACTTGGTCCGAAGCTAACCAGACTTCATGATCTTCAACCACTACACCTGGTCCTAAATCAGGTTCCTGTGAAAACAAATGGACTATCACTAAGAACTTCAGCATCTAGAATAAACAAGAAACAAAAAAAAACAATAAATACCATATACATACAAATATCAACCCAGTTATCCCTCTAACTATATACAAATGTTCCATTACATCCCAACTTTCTTTAACTTTGAAATATGAGTTAATTTCGTCACACCAGTATTTACATCTTTTACTACAAATCTATTCCCTTTTTTGATCTCTACAATCTCAAAAGGTCCATGGAACTTTGGACTTAATTTATAATTCGGATCATTCCGAACATTCACTTTAACAAACACTCTATCACCCATCGAAAAAGCTACTCCCCTCGATTTCGCGTTACTTTTCTCTACCATTGCGCGCGAACTAAGTTCAAGTTCTTTACTGATACGTGCAAATCTTTCTCTCGCTGTATTTATCAATGAAGTAACCGTAACATCGCCCTTAACTCGCTCTGGTAACAAATCAAAAGGTCCTTTCAACTTGTACCCATACAAAGCTTCTGCTGGAGATATCGTAATTGTGTCATTCACCATAGTATTGATACTATATCGCACTTCATCCAAAGATCTGTCCCAATGTGTATCGGAACCGCCCACTGTCATGTGTAAAGCTTCAATTATTTTCCGATTCGCCCTCTCACATAACCCGTTCGCTTCTGGTCTATACGGGATTATAGATACTTTCTTTATTCCCAGTAAATTAGCAAGACCCTCTAAAGTCTTATTAATAAATTCCCTACCATTGTCTGTGATCAGACATTCAGGAACACCATATCTACAAATTATCCCCTTAAAGAATGCTATAGCAACTTCCTCAGCTGACTTGTATTTCAGTGGGAAATCTCGACAAAACGAGTTAACTCATCAACAACTACTAATAAATGTCTATAACCATAAGCAGATTCTGAGAAGTTACCCAGAATATCCATATGCACTCTCTGAAACGGCCTATGTGGTATGGGATATGAACCCAAACGACACGACACTGTCGTCGCTGGCTTATTCACATTGCAAACAGCGCAACTCTTCACAAAGGCCTCCACTGCGGAAAACATATTTTTCCAAAAGAACTTTGACCTGACGTTTTCATACGTCTTGTCCACACCTAAATGAGGAGAACCAAATTTACAATGTACAATGTCTAGAACTTGTGATACTAGACTCTCTGGCACGATGATTTGTGTAATTTCACCCATGCTTAGACTACTACTTCGTAAGTTATACTTAACTTTCCTAACTAATAAATTATTCTCAACTCTAGTCCCAGAAAAAGGCAACTTATACCCTTTCTTCGGTGAAACTCCCTGAAGAAATGCCTTAGCATCTGATAGTAATTTATCTTCATCTTGCTTTTGTTCGAGCAAGCCTATGTCCCAAGTGACATTTTCACCAGTAACATAACACACAACGTTTCCCTCAACATCACGAACAACAATCTCTTCCGAGACTGCCGACTCACTATTTCTCCCCGAAGTATGCACTGTAGGAACGTGTATGTCCTCTACATGCGATATCTCAGAACTACTAGTATCAGAGACATTAGACACCAAATATTTACTCTCTTCTCTCACACAGGATTCGGTTTGTACTCCCTCATCCTCAACTGGAAAATATCTGCTCAATGCATCTGCAACTACATTATGCTTACCTTCAATGTATTTGAGGTTTGCATCAAAATCTCTCAATGTCAAAAACCAACGTGCTCTCTTGGGCGATAAATTTGGCTTATTGAGAAGCTCAAGCAACGGTTGATGATCTGTAAAAATCTCAACTTTATTTCCCAACAACAACATCTTAAAATGGACAAGGCTAGAGACGACTGCGAAAGCCTCCTTGTCCACAACTGACATCAGCCTTTCGTTACTACCACGCGTTTTGAACTTTCTGCTATAAAAAGCAATTGGGTGTAATTTTCCCTCAAATTTCTGCATCAAACACGCACCTATACCTTCCTGACTTGCGTCAGTCACCAAGGTGAATGGTTGACTAAAATCTGGAAACTTCAAAACAGGTGGGTTCACTAAAGCATTCTTAAGCTTCTCAAAAGCTAATTGCTGACTGTCACTCCAAACAAATTTAACGTCTTCCTGTAATAGATCTGTCAATGGAGACGCTATTGTAGAAAAATTCCGCACAAAACGGCGAAAGAAACCCGACATACTTAGGAATGAACGAATCTGCTTCCTAGGTTTGGGAACTGGAAAACTCATGATAGTTTTGACTTTGTCATCATTCACTCTGACTCCTTCTTTAGAGATAACATGACCTAAATAAACAATTTCTTTCTTCAGAAACTCACATTTAGCCAATTTGACTTTTAATCCAGCGAACCTTAATCACTTGAGGACTTCTTTTAACACCTTTAGATGTTCTTCGATTGTATCTGTGCATATGAGAATGTCATCCATGTACACAAACACCGACTTTCCTAATAAACCGTGAAGTACTGTGTTAACCAGTCTAGTAAATGTTATTGGGGACCCTTGTAATCCAAAAGGCATCCTATTAAACTCATGTGTCCCTTTGGTATAGAAAATGCTGTATATTTACGACTATTCTTGCTCAGAGGAACTTGCAAAAACCCTTGCATAAGATCTATAGATGAATATATATTCTTGCCACCAATCTCAACAAACAAATCAGGCAAACAAGCTACAGGATATCTATCTGGGCATGTCTTTTCATTCAATTTACGAAAGTCTACACAAACTCTGATGCTACCGTCTTTCTTTGGAACTGCTAGTAAAGGAAAATTAAAAGGTGAAGAGGACTTTCCTAATAATGCCTTCCGACTCCCATCTCTGAACTTCTTTTTCTACTTCTTCTCTGATCTTAAAAGGAATTCGATATGCTGGAATATATATGGGATTTGTACCCTTTCTCTAGACGGATTGAATGTTCTAAAACATCTGTAACTCCTAATTTATCTCCCTTCAAAGCAATAATATCTAAATATTCTTTCAACACTTTCTCTACTTTATCTGAATACTCAGGATAATCAGCTTTAGCCAAATGTTCATGCAGAACCTGACTTCTGAATTGTTGCTCCTCGTTGGGAAACATGTTACCGTCTCCACAAAAACTCACTAATCTTATGTTCTTCCTTAAACTCTTCAAAATCAATTACATAAGTACCCTTGTGATATTTTTTCACTGAGTCTTGATAGCTTACTAATTCTACTGTAGTTACGCCTGCGACTGAAACTTCATTTACTGACACTGTACTCACAACGTCTTTGAATTTCTCGGTTCCCTCAACAACGCATACTTGAGAAGGAAACTTTTTCTCTTTCACCGACACTTTAATCAATGTAGGAACTCACGGTTGCAATTCAATATCTTCTAACAAAAATCCTTTGAAAGACTTTTTGCGGAATATCTTCATTCTCTAATGAATGTGTTACACATGTCTCAGACTGCGTCTTAGGTTTCTCACAAGTTTTTTCCATGTGTATATATGGAACAAAACAACCTGGCTCACCTATTGTAATCCCCTGAATTCCCGTAAGAATATTGATGTTATGTCGCATACAAGAAGGGTGTCCTAGCAAAACCATTTCACCTAAGGCTAATCCTTCTATGACCAAAAATGGTTCTACTATTGTCTTTCCACCGATACAAAGCATAAGAAATGACGAACCTAAGATATTCAATTTTCTCGCTTGTACATCACACACTGTCTCATTAGTAGGGACTAATTTACACTCTGGAAATTTCAGTGAAAACGATCAGCATCAATTAGGTTAACTGAGCTACCAGAATCAATGAAGATAGAAATTTCAATGCCATTAGAAAATCCACGTACAATCGGCCTAGGTTCTGGTGATTCTAACACCTGATTGCTCATTATCCTGTGTCCGTCTTCGAACTTATCTTGTGAAAATTCTGATGTTCCTTTGTGTATCTAGAACTTGCATCATGTGGAATTCTTCTGTCATATCTATTAAAACTACCCCGTGTTTTCCTGAATATTCTCTATTCTTTGTGGCTGGGCAAAATCTCCACCCATGGTCTGAAGATTTGCAAGCTGAACAATATCTCACTCTGCAATTTGACTTACTATGTCCTATTTTATCACAATTAAAACAACGAATTGTTGTTACTGATCTCTCTGAGGTTTTCTTCGATTCCACCCAGTGCACATGATTTCACTCCTGCATCATTTCCTAGATTTGAGGAATTTGCATTGTTCTGTGGTTTTGAAACTGTTGCTGAAATTTTAGCACCTCCCTTCACAAAACTACTGTCCAGTGTCGGGCATTTTGATAGATTTTTGTTAATCTGTGCAAACAAAAAGGATTCATCTGTGTCCTGATCAATTCTTTTATCAAAACTATCTGTAATTATATCTGGGACTGACGTTAAAAGGCAGGCAAAGTGTATCAGATTTTCAAAATTATCTAAGGAGATATTATTTCCATTTACCCATGGAGAGTTTATCATAGATTTCTTTAACTCACCTACTGCATCAAATAAACGAGCACTGTATGCTGTTAATGAATCATTACCTTTCTTAGTTCTGATAAACGTTCGTAAGTTCCGAACTGCACACTCACGTCAACTCCGCCATAAGACACCGTAAAAATTTCTGAAGTTCTTTCCAAGTTTTACACTTTCTGAACCCGAAACCTCGTGCTCGTTCTCCAATGTCTCCTTTGTCTAGATCCAAGAAAGCCTTTGCTTCTCTCAAAGCATCAGCGCCATTCGTAATCTTCTCTAGAATTCAGATAATTATCTACTGATTCAATAAATGTCTCTATATTTTGTGTTAATTTCCCATCAACTAACCCCTTAAAATTTGTAATGCCTGCATTAAAGTTCGTGAGCCTGTGACTCACAATTGATTGGGATGTCCCTGCATCTGAGTCTTCCATTTTGTGAAATATTCACACGACCTGATCTTAACAACATAAAAAGGGAAGAAAGAAAACTAGAGAAAAGCAAAAGTTAGCCCTCTCTAAAAGAAAAACAGAAAACTGGGTACTCAACACTCGGTCCTGCTAACAGAAAACAGAGCTCTGTGCAACCTGTGAAACAGAAACCATCTCTCGGAACCTGACGAAGCAGACAAAAAAATGATAGGAGTGATTTTTGTAGAATCATCATCCTTTAATCAACTCACAATCGCCACTAATCACACTTCTTTGGGTATTTCCTTAATCCAAAATTGCTCTACATCTCACCCACATCTATTTTCACAATTCCCCACTCCCGAATATTTAGATAGAAACAAAAAAAAAAAAAAAGAATTCATCGTGTTAAACACGTAATCTCGACACACTTATTACACCCGCTCTTTTAAGACTAATCATTCATCTCTGCCCGGGGCCAGTCTGTGCCTTGGGCATCAACGTTACCAATTAGTCTATTTAAAAAAAAATCGAATTAAGGCTTCCACGCTGCTATCCTATTCTAAACCATCTAACTTTCCCGCTGCTATTAATTTTACTTTCACGCTGCCACCATATTTATCTGTAACAACCCTTTGGAACAGATATAAATATTCCTTGTAGGAATATTACGTAATGCTGCCTTTAGCGATCTACCTTCAGGAACGGCATGGAATTTCGACCCTGTTCTCCCCTTGAACACTCAACCCACGCAGACCTCCCCCTCTCTCTCTCTCTCTCTCTCTCTCTCTCTCTCTCTCTCTCTCTCTCTCTCTCTCTCTCTCTCTCTCTCTTTCATCTCATCCACCCTGACCTCACTCATTCCACATTAAAGAAATGAAATGGGTCATCTAAGGAAACGCAATCTTTCCTACAAAAATAGATTTATTATTTAAAGCAACCCAACAAGTAATGAATAAACAAAGCAAAGATTAAAATGCATCATAAGTGAAATTGTCAAGTAAGAAAACATCTAACTCAAGATTTAGTCTCAGTCTAACTAAAATCAGATTATGGCTAATAGCCTGCAAATTCAAAAAGTCTCACATACTCTATCTTAGACATTGTAAAGTCTAGTCTCGAAAAAAGTCTACCACATAAAATAATAGACATTGCAAATTTGCATCTGTCTTTATATAATCACACCACCATGATAACTTCATGTCCTCTCACTATTTCTCACAACACCACCACCGACATCTGTCGAAAGAATTAAATACAAATAATAAACTCTCCCAAAATATGCAAGTGCAAAACACTAATAATGAAAAGTCTAAAATGCATGAGTATATACTGGAAAAAACAGAACAAAATAAAATAGAACATTGAAATGGTAAAAGACTAAATCCACTTCCAGTTCACAAGTTCAAAATGTCTTGAAACATGGTAAAAACATAAGTTCAATTTTCATCCAGAAAAAAAACGAAGAGTCTGAACTGTACCTTATTCTGCCAATTCTAAGAGCTTGCAACACTCAAAGATAATGTCTTCACGATCTCGTTCTATCCGTTAATGAACGATCAAACTCATTTTTGGGCAGATTTTGGACACAAAATCTAGATTTCTAACGCATGAACTCATAGTACTTTTTGAGATCACCTGATACTGCCCATACTAATGTGACAAAAATCTATACTGATGGATCAAAGTCGGATAGTGGTGTTGGCTTGCAGTTATCCTCTGGTGATACAGCATATACAGCTAAACTTCCTGACTTTGCATCCATATTAAAGCAGAACTAAATGCCATAGTCTCTCCCTGGATATAGTTTTGAAAGTAGCGACACTAATTTCTGTCATCTACTCGGACTCCAAAAGCACTTTTTCAGATGAATAAAAAAATTCAATAGCTTCCATCCATTAGTTCAAAAAGTTCAGGAATCGCTCTTCCATTTGTATTATCAGACTAAATCTGTCTCTTTCTGTTGGGTCCCTTCTCATTAGGGAAAATGGTAAATGAGATGGCAGATAGGAAGAAAAGGTGCTAGTGTCTAACTCCAAACAGCCTTTAGTAAAGTGCCTCATACAGACCTAAAAGGTCCTTTTAGATCTTATATTTTTAAACAAATGGCAAGAAAAACAAATGGACTGCAACTTCTTTTTGACAATAAAAAAGTATAGAAAAATCAGAAATAGTATATTAAACACTTTTTCAAAACAATAGACAACATTTATAGTTTTAAGCAGAATGAGGATTGGGCAAACACTTATTTGACCCATCAGTTTATTTTGATCTGGCAGTCCCAGAGTGTGCTTTCCAAAGGTGAGATGCTAACAGTGGAGCACATTCTGGTTGCTTTAGCAGATATTTTAACCAAAGAGAGAGATATTTTAGATTAAATCCTCTGTGATATTTTGGGATGATTTTGCAGATATTTCTGCTCATCCCCCTTAAAACTATAAACATTTTTAATAAAATTTAATTATATTTTATTAATCACATCATAGATATATATATATATATATTTATTTATTAAGCATTTTCTTCATTAATTCATTCATTTATCATATTGTAAAAATCTATGAACCATCTTCAAAATCATACACTCATTAACTCATTTTTTTCATAATATAATTTATTTAGTTTCCATTACCCGCTGAATGGCTGGAGGCCCCAGTGCCATGTGAAATTTGCCCTAAAACTCAAACATCCATCCATCCATCCATCATGTAAACTACCAACACTATTGACTCACATACCAATACTGTGTGTTCATCAAATTAACTGAGATGTAGCAAAGTATTTGCTGAATACGACGATTCTGCAAGTGCTGAAAATGTTAGACCCAGTTCCATCTCACAGCTGAAGGCTCCCTTTCATCACAACTTTATAACATCACCAAAATATTAAAAGTTGAGTGTGGTATTTTCTGAAATATATATATCCATATATATATATATATATATATAAAGTATATATATATATTTATTTGTATGTATAACTGAATGACGAAAAATTATTTGAACGTTATGAATATATAAATAAAGATAAAATCCACCACCTTTCCCAATACACTAGAGTACTGAAGATTTTTTGACTCTTTCATCCTTTAAATAACAGACTGAAGAAATATAAAAGTAAGTTTACAAAGAAAGCTCATCTAAATGACAGATGGGGATTATAAAGGAAACGTATGTACCTGGAATCCAACACAATTGAAGAACTAGTAGAACTGCCAAAATGGGTTAAATATTTAAGAGGTTTTACAAAGGATTAGGATCAACCGTTCAGAAGCAGGGACAGGACAATTAAAAGATTATGCAAGGCCGTGACTGACCACCCAAAAAATATTAGTACAACAAAGTAATTATCTTTTTTTGTAAAAAATAATAATTTTTTTTGCAAGATGAACATTTTTACAAATAAAAAATTAAATTAAACATACGAATACATAGAAAATATATATAAGGTAACTAATTTGTAATTAAGTCACTGATTTTATCTTTTAGGTCATTCTTGAACATTTTTCTAATACAGGGGTCCAAATAGTACATGCCAGGGCTAAGGTTAAAATTACAGCTGGAAGTAAGCTAGATAATAGCGGACTTCAATAGATTTCTTGAAGAGAAATCTTTCGATCAAGTCTTAAAAAATTTCCACAGCACAGTGAGAAAAATCCTTAAAGATAAAAAAGAATTAATAGGTCAGTTGTCAGTAAAATTTCCCTCGTTACCTTACTTGTACGGATTAGTAAAAACGCACACAGAAAATAATCCTATGCGGCCTATTATCAGTACTGTTGGCTCAGTATCATATAAACTTTCGAAATATATTACCAAGCTGTCCCCGTTACTTGGAACTACCTCCGATTCTCACGTATATAATTGTCTAGATTTAGTTGATAAATTAAATAAAATCACTTTTTGCCCCATTGATAGATTCGTTAGTTTTGATGTTTGTTCTCTTTTTAATAAAGTCCCTATAGATTCTATTTTAGAGTATCTTAGTAATGAACTAATCCATCATGAATTACCTCTACCTGTAAGTCAAATTATTTCACTCACTAGGTTGTGCATCTGTAATTGTAAGTTTATATTCAATGGTGCATTTTACCAACAAATATTTGGTATGGCAATGGGCAACCTCCCCACTCCTCTCAAATTTGTACATGGACTTCTTTGAAAAACGATATTTACCTAACATCATTTATACTCCTTTAAAGTGGTATAGGTATGTTGATATTTTAGCTGTTTTGCCTGCTGGTACTGTTGTAAATGATTTACTCTCTAATTTGAATAACCAGGTGCCATCCATTAAGTTTACTTTAGAATTAGAAAAAGACAATTGCCTCCCTTTCATAGATGTTTTAATGCATAGAGAACCATTTCAATGCAAATTCAGTATTTATAGGAAACCAACCAACAACTTAACTTATGTCTATTTTTATTCAGGCCATCACCTTAACATCAAAATATCAACTTTTTCTTCTATGTTTTTACGAGCTTTGCTCATTGTCAGTCCCCCCCTTAATGAGAGACTGCCGTGACGTAGCCGCATGGCTCCAGCATAGAATATTCTTTCTCATGCTGTAGATTTGCGACGGGCAAGGGGGCTCTCAAACAAGGGGAAATCATTCCCCCTGTTTGACTCTAAATGTCTCTCTCTGTCCTCTTTTTCTTCTACTCCTTTTTTACTTCTTCCTCCAGCTTATTTTTCAATTCTCTTCCATCTTCCTACCCAGGCGCTATGACTACCGCTTCTATATATGTATATGTATGCGTATGTATGTATATGTATATATGTGTGTATATATATGTATATGTATATATGTGTATGTGTATATATATGTATATTTTCCAACTCTTTGGCTTACATAGTGTGGATATTTCCACCTTCATTAAATTTCCTGTCTGTGTGAAAGGAAAGGGCATCATACCTTGGATTGGGGTTCATGTTCGAAGCTAAATGTGGAAACTGTGATTGGGAGCGTCACCCAATCCAATGATGTTTGGACCTGAAGAGTGTTAGTATGATGTCATATTGACACCCTGAAGGCGGAACTATCCCTGAGATCAGCCCGTGGATTCCAGGGGTGGGCTGTTATTAGGGTTAGGACTCCCGGCATATTTTCCAGTATGCCCACCAACATAGTGAGAGTGGGGATGATTGTATTCTAGTAATAGTCGCTGTCCCAACAAGCGGGTTAGGCTTACACTTGTGCCTCTCTGGTGTGTTGGTGCTATCCCTTTTTGGGTAGGGTAAGGGGTGGACATCTGGGAGTCAGTTCCTACTGGTGTCATTAGCTGAGAATAGGGCCCCAAGGAAAGTCAGTGGTGCCTCTTCAGTGTTCACCAGCAGTTTTTTTTTTTTTTTTTTTTTTTTTTTTTTTTTCATGGAAGGTCCCCATGTTGAAATTAGTACCCCTGGGCCAAATGACAATCAGACACGGTTGACGACCCAATGCCAGGCAAGAAGGAATACAGCCAGGAATCCCCAACAAAAAGCATCTGGTTCCAGTATTGTCACACTGGAACCATTTGCAATAAAGAAAAGCAAGAAGTATGAAATAGTTCCTGGGGTCTTTGTACCCAACTCATATGAAAAATATTTAAATTTGAAGCTCAATGGTGACATTATTGATATTTTTGAGGTAAACAGGGAAATTGTAAAATGTTGTGGCAGACAACCGAAAATATCCCCTCAGAACAGTAATATGCTCCTGGTAGAGAGTATCTCCCCAGAGGAAAGCATGAAGTTGATGAGTTTGTCGGCCCTTGCGGGAGTTACGGTGGAGTGCACTCCCCACTCCAGCTTGAACTGCAGCAAGGGTTTGATTTATGCCCCTCAGCTAATGGGTTTCTCTGAGGAGAAACTTTCAAATGAATTGAAAGATCAGGGTGTAATTAAGGTGAACAGGATCACAAAGAAGGTGGATAGAGATCGGATACCTCAACCTACCTTGATATTGACATTCAATACGTTAAGACTCCCAGAGTATGTCTCTGCAGCCTGGCATAGATACAAAATAAAACAGTACATCCCGAGGCCCAGAAGGTGTTTCCACTGCCAACATTTCGGACACACCCTTCAGACATGCCGATCGAAAATACAAGAAAATCCTGCGGTTTGTGTCAACTGTGGAGATGATGAGCATGGTATGTGCACAAGGGAACCTAAATGTGTTCACTGTGGTGAGGGACATGCATCATCATCTCAACAGTGTGATATATATTTATTTGAAAAAGAAATTCAGGCCTTAAGAGTGATGGAAAGGATAAGTTTGAAGGAAGCAAGAGAGAGAGCAAAAGCTAAGATTGTAAGACCTGGCCTAAGTTTTGCCTCAGTAGTAGCAAAACTTAGAAACCAACAGAAAGAGACAAATAAAGTAACCAAAATAAGAAGCACAAGGTAGAGTCAAAAAAAGAATCGCTGAAAAGACGCCTAACAGATTCATCAGAATCTATTGATGATGGTAATGCGAAGACAAGGTTCAGTAGAACCAACAAGGAAGACGTCAACTTAGAGCTAAGAAAAATTAAAGTGTTATTTGAGACACACCCTCCACCATCTGCCTCTTTGGAGGCGGGGCCAGCACTCTCTGGCCCGGTGCCAGCTTCTGTTGGTGCCAACTCCTCTCTGGAGGACAAACCAGCAGATGCTGGTCTCCCAGCGCCAGTGCTTGCTGGTGCTTCTGCCTCTTTAAAGGCAGAGCTGGCTACTGCCAGCAATAGCAAGACAGATGAGGAAGTCTCTTTAGAGAAGACCTCTGCTCTCTCCGTCTCGATTGAGACAGAGAGAAAAGAAACTAAAAGACCCCTCAGTGTCAAAGACACTGAAGGAAAGTATGTTGGCTCTTTCAAGGTGGTTATTCCCCCCAAGAAGCCAACAAAACTGCCCATTAAATTGCCCTCCCTAAGTAGAAAAAAGAACCCTCCCAATCTTGTAAAAAGGAACCATACTGATGGTCCCAGACAGAAATAAATTCACTTCCATAATTCAGTGGAACTGTCAGGGACCCTGATCAAAGTATGAGGAAGTGAAGCTTTTGCTCTATGAGCATTCTCCTGTTGGGGTATGTTTGCAAGAGACCATGCTAGGTGAATATACCCCTTGTCCTAGGGAACATGTTCACTTCAGAACTGAATTTGATTTGGAAGTGGGAAATCACGGTGGATCCCTCATCTACATCCGTCGAGATACACCACACTACAAAGTAAAACTAAACACTCCACTTCAAGCTGTGGCTGTACGGATTAATTTAAGAAGGCAATATACTATATGTTCCCTTTACATTCCACCCAATAGTCATGTCTCCTGAGAGGACTTAATAAGCTTAATGTGGCAGCTACCAGAGCCATTTCTTCTTCTTGGTGACTTCAACAGCAGACATCCATTGTGGGGAGATGTAACATCAAACCAAAAAGGGAATATGATGGCATCTATCGTATAAAATGAAGATATAGGCCTTCTTAATACTGGAGAACCTACTCATTATCACATTCAAACTGGTACTGTCTCCTGCATTGACCTTTCAATTTGTAGCTCTAATTGCAGTGTTGATTTTAGTTGGAGAACAAGTGATGACTGGCATACGAGTGACCATTCTCCAATTGTATTCAGCACCAATGATGGTCCACCTATCCCAAGATCACCACGATGGTGCTTAGAGAAAGCAAATTGGAAAAAATTCAAAGATTTGAGCGAGTTGGAAGGGGATGCCAAAGATTTCCCAAGTGTAGATGACGCCATCGATGTACTCAGTGGAACTTTCCATACTGCTGGCTTACATTCAATTCCTCGAAGTAAAGGACTTTTCAGGAGACGGCCAGTTCCATGGTGGTCAGAAGAATTAAGGTTGCTGCATCGAGCTACAAGGTCATCACTGAGCAGGTGCCGTAGACACCGTACCGTGGATAATGTCATCACTTATAAACAGTGTAGGGCACGATTTTGAAAAGCTATGAAAGCTGCCAGAAGACAATCATGGGCAGGATTTGTATCCTCTATTAACAGCAGAACACCAGTCAGCAGCATTTGGAAGAAAATAAGAAAAATTCAGGGTAAATTTACACCCAATCCTCCTCCAGTCCTTAAAGTAAATAATAATCATGTCACTGATGCCACAGAAGTTAGTAATATATTTTCTGAACACTTTGCTCGAGTCTCTGAAAAATCAGATAGTTCCCCAGGACATCATTTCAGAATGATGGAAGAACAACAGGTACTTGATTTTTCATCAAACAGAAGTGAATCTTACAATATGCCTTTTTCTGAAAGGGAATTTGACTTTGCTTTAGCCAGGAGCAAGAACACTGCCCCTGGCCCAGATGAGATTCCTTATGAAATGTTTAAACACATTTCAAGGAACACAAAACCTTTTACAATCAGCATTATCAATAGAATATGGGATGCAAGCAGCTACCCTAGCATATGGGAATTGGCAACCATGTTACCATTTCTTAAGCATGGAAAAGATCCTCTCTATGCAGCAAGTTACCGCCCCATTGCGTTAACTTGCTGTTTGTGTAAATTAATGGAAAAAATGGTAAATGTAAGGCTGATGTGGTATTTAGAGCACAACAGTATCTTAACACCTTCTCAGTGTGGCTTTCGAAAAATGCACTCCACACTGGATATCTTACTGCAACTTGAAACCTCTGTCTGTGAAGCATTTGCCTCCAAACAACACCATGTGACAGTGTTTTTTGATATAGAAAAGGCATATGACACTGCTTGGAGACATGGAATTCTCAAGACAATACATAATAGTGGCCTATGAGGAAAATTACCTTTATTTGTCAGATCGTTTCTACATCGTAAGTATTTTAAAGTTAAGGTTGGCAGTACTTTATCAGAGAAAAGGTGCCAAGAAGAAAGTATTCCCCATGCAGTGTTCTCAGTGTAACACTTTTTGCTCTGGCCATAAACAGTGTTACATCTGTTATTCCAAAAGAGGTCTTAAAGACGTTATTTGTGGATGACCTGTCAATATCTTTTGCTGCCACCCGGATGGCTGTAGCCGAAAGAAAGTTACAATTAACGATAAATAAAATAACAAGTTGGGCTGAGAAACAGGGTTTCAAAATCTCTGTAAGCAAGACTACTGCTGTCCACTTCTGCCAGATTAGGGGAGTACATCCTGATCCAGACCTCTATGTGTATGGCCATAGAATCCCATGTATAGAACAAGCGCGCTTCTTAGGCCTAGTTTTTGACAGCAGAATGACTTGGGTGCCCCATATCAAACATATCAAAGCAAAGTGCCTAGAAGCTCTACACATCTTGAAGGTGCTGTCTCACACCAGTTGGGGAGCTAGTAGAAATCTTATACTAAAGCTTCATAAAACCTTAATTTTATCAAAGCTGTCATACAGTTGTGAAGTATATTCTTCAGCCTCTTCATCTAACTTAAAAATTTTAGATTCTGTTCATCATTCAGGTATTTGTATAGCCACAGGAGCTTTTCGTTCATCACCAATATCTAGTTTGCTAGTTGATGCAGGAGAAATGCCCCTTGAACTCTATCGTCAGTCATCTTTGCTTCGATATTGGTTTAGAGTGCAAAGACTTCCCAAATCTCTGGCATTTGCTGTGGCAAACAGAAATATTTTTAACAGTTTTTATGAAAATCATCCAAGGTATCCTACTCCTTTTAGCTGTAGAATTAAAAAGATTTTAGAGGATACAAATATTGGAAAAATCCCCGTACTTCCTTTTGTGTCCCATTACTTCTGTCTGGAACTTACCTGCTGTGAAATTCTGCAGGTACTTCAGTGGAGCAAAGAGGGATAAATCTGATGATGAAATGAGGGCAATATTTTTAGAGCATGCTTCAGAGCATATAGATACAAGATTTATATTTACCGATGGTTCCAAATCCAATGCTGGCGTTGGTTATGGAGTTTTTAGTGAATCTTTTAACCGAAGAGGTGCGCTTCCTTCAGTTGCTTCAAACTTTACAGCTGAGCTGTATGGCATCTTAGTAGCACTGGAACATATTGCAACACTCCCAGTGTCTGGCTACACAATATTTTGTGACTCTAAAAGTGCCTTAGAGTCCCTGGAAGTCTTCAATACTGATCATCCCTTAGTGTTGAAGATCTTGCAGTGGATCTTCTTGCATCATTGTAGAGGAAGCATTGTTTCTTTTTGTTGGGTTCCTGCCCATGTGAACATATCAGGAAATGAAAAGGCAGACCAGGTAGCCAAATTAGCAGCACAAATTCCGATACCCAGAAAATGTCCTGTTCCATATCGTGATGCATTCCATATTATAAGGAAATCTATCCAGCAATTATGGGCACTTCAGTGGGACAGAGTAGGCCCCAATAACATGAAAGAAATCACTAGTCAGACACACCCTTGGAAATATGACCTAATGCCAAGGAAGTGGGAGGTTGTATTGTGTAGATTACGTATTGGCCATACACGTTTAACTGACGGCTTTGTGATGAATGGGGAGAATGAGCCCTTCTGTGACGATTGCTTGGTTCCACTGACTGTTAGGCATTTGCTGGTTGAGTGTCCCAGTCTAGTGGAACTTAGGAATCATTTTTTTCAAATAGCAGTGAAGCAGGTGGTAATTATAACATGGCAAAACTGTTGGGAGAAAGCATATGTATTAATAATGTTATCTCTTTTATCAAAGAAGCTGGTCTTCTCAAATATATTTGACAGCCCTGCTGTCTTAGTATATATATATATATATATATATATATATATATATATATATATATATATATATATATATATATATTATATAAATTTTTTTAAGTTATACTGTTTATCGGATCAAATTTATTAATAGTTCTTTTTAGCAGAACTTCATATATTTATTTATTTATTTATTTATTTTAGCTAGTTTTCTTTTTTGTTTTTTCTTTTTAATAAAATTTTTATGTAGTTCTATTTAGCAGAATTTTAATTTTAATTTTTATAACATATTATAAAAGTGAAAAGATCACATTTAGTATTCGGCGTCGGTGACCCTGGTAGTTGTGACGCCAGATAACCCACAGTTAATCAATCAGTCCTTAGTGGTACTCTGTTTACATTAGCAATTACTGATATCAGTAACATGCTACCGGTCGGAATTAAGAGTAACCTGTATATTGATGATTTTGTCATATACGGCATCACGCATAAAGCATGCAGAACGAATGATCAATAAAACCATAATAAAAATAGATGAATGGACCTCATCTGTAGGCTTTAGGTTTTCCATCGTTTGGTTTACTCAAGCTGTCATATTTTATAAAAATAGAAATTGGAAAAAAGCTGAAGAAATAGAATTGAAAATCAGAAACCATAATGTACCAATTAACCAAACTGCAAAATTTTAGGCTTAATATTTGATGCACACCTGAATTGGAAAGCTCATATAACTTACATAAAATCAAAATGCAAAAAGGCACTAAGTCAAATTAAAAAAAGCTATCACACACAAATTGGGGAGCTGATAGACATACTCTTACCATACTGTATAAAGCAACAGTGTTATCAGTCATTGACTACGGAAGTGAAATATATGGTTCAGCGTCAGAAGCAGCACTGAAAATATTAGATCCAATTCACAATGGGCTAAGAATATGCACAGGAGCATTTAGATCGCCTCCAGTCTCCTCAGTACAAGTCGAATGTAGCGAACTGCCACTGTTCCTCCATAGAGTTCATAACAATGAACAGTGCATTAAGAACCAAGGCAAGTGATTCACCAACAAAAAATCTATTTGATCTAAGGGATATATTTATAAACAATCATTCACCTCCTTTCCCAATTAGAGCTAATAGACTGTTTGAATCACTGAAATAGACATACAAGTACCCTCAACAGTTTGTTGTGCGACTGTCCAAAATACAATCAGCAGCAAGTATCAACTTTTGGAAATAAATCGATGTGGGAAATTTTATCAGAATCTTATACATTTTAAGTCAACCCAATTTTAAGTTTCATTAAGAAGTGTAACTTGATAGAGAAAATATAAAACCAAGTAAATAATGAACATACAGAAGCCTATAGGGCGTTAAATGGGAAAAAAATTATGTAATTCTGAATTTTAATTTTTAATTTTTATGAAATTTTATTTTATTCTTTTTAATCTAATTTTTTTGTATGCATGGAAACGAGCAAATGTATTTATTGTATACATGCGTTTTAGATTAAAGCATGTTCGTTATACAGTTTTTTTCTTTTAAACTTCATTTTCATTTATTCATCATCATGCGAATGACCTGTTTGGTCCCAGTTCTAGACCCGTAGCCTAGTCCTGGTATTTCATCCTAATCCTTCAAATAAAAACAGCCCTAAAGAATAAAGAATTAGGGACAAGATATGGATAACATTTTAAACTATGAATAATAATAATAATGCAAATAGAAACAACAGGAGGACGTCTGGAACTAACAGAGGAGTGACCTGATTTTAAATTAAAGATAAAAAAATTTGGAATGTAAACCATCCAAAACAAAGAAACCAACAATTGTTAGAGAAACATCTGTCAAATCAAAGACAAAAGATATGAAGAAAGAACAAAAACAAGTTAAGAATATACCATTATCTCCTAAAATAATAGAAAAACCAATGGATACAGATATCCAAAATACCAAAGAAGTGGAAGACAATCGTACCTTAGACAACAATGAATATGCCAAAGGAGAAGAGATTACTCCATCACCAATAATTGGCACAACAAGAACAAATAAAGGAAAAAATTTACATGAAAACTCTTGTGGATGTAATGATTGTTTCATTGCATTGTGCAACAATAACAAAAACATAACAAAAGATGGTTTAACAAACATTATAAGAAACTTTATGAAATATAGAAAAAAAGAAATCCCAGATTTGAGTACCCATGAAAAAGGTTGCATGTACGTTGAGCACTTAGTATATTATAAAGAAAAACAAATGAATGTCGTGAGTAAATTATTAGAAAAAATCCAAGTTGATGATAAAAAGAAAGTAAAATCGACCGGTATAATAAAATATTTTCAATACCTATATTATACAATGGAACGTAAATGGCCTGCAGACCAGATTACACCTAGGAGAAATACAACGATTACTAAAAGAATACGAACCTATGATATTATGTTTACAACATGTCAACAAAACAATATCAACAATAGGTAAATATACCTTAGCATCTTCATCTAGAGAGGAAGAAGGAAATTTAGGTACTGCTATATATGTACATAACAAAGTATGTTATGACAACGTACCTGTAAACTTTACTGATCTGCAAATATCGAGTATTAGAATACGAATAAAAAACTATAATTATGTAATTTATAATGTATATAACCAACCCAATAAAAATTATGACTTAGACAAACTTAAAGAATTACTTAATAATGCCAAGGAACCTACATTAATAGTAGGTGATTTTAATGCCCACAACCCGATGTGGGACTGTAATTGTACAGACTCAAATAGAGCAGGAAGTAAAATAGAAGAATTCATAGATTCATATGACGTGTGCTGTATAAATGATAACGAAATCAACACATATTTTTTCTAAAACACATGGCACATTTTCCTCAATCGACTTCACTCCATGTACAACAAACATAATTGACAGATTGGATTGGAATACAGTTGACGACTTGCATACAAGTAATCATTTCCCAATGTTAATTTCATTATTAGAAAATAATCCCACCAAGCATATCCCTCAATATAACATTTATAAAGCAGATTGGGAGCAATTTGAATTCCTCACCAGGGATATCCCACCATTTGAATATTTAAAAGACCATAATGAAACTAAAAATTTTCTTGTTGATTTCATTACAAATGCAACTGATAAAGCAATACCAAAATCCAAATCTCATCCAACAAAACACAAAGTCCCATGGTTGTCTGAAAAACTAACAGAATTAATAAAAATAAAACACCAAATTGGAAGACGATTAGATAATTTGAATAGAAAGTTCAGTAAAATAAACAAAACATGATCGATATTAGAAGGAACCTCACAAAAGCTGACTATATTATTATTAGAAATTAATACATTAAAATCTCTGTATAACAAAATAACTGCAAAATTTAAAAGAAGTAATTCAAGGAAGAATCATTTCACGGAAAAAATATGTATCAGATCTCTCTCATAATACTTCTATACAAAAAATATGAGAAAAATTCAGGAAAATAAATGGTACCCATGTTAAACCACTTAGACATGCCATAATAAAAGATGGGAAAAGAATACCTAACCCTAAAGAAATAAGTAATGTAATAGACGAAAAATTAGCAAAAGTAAGTAGCGACAAAAATTTTGATGAGCATTTCCGAACAAGGAAAAATAATATAGAGTTAATAACAATAAATATTGAAACCATAGAAAATATTTATTATAATCGTGTGCTGGCTGGGCTGCAACCTCTCGGACATAGCGCATTTTGAGGCTTCACATTTTTGGAATGATGCCTGCTGCGACATCAGGCAACATTAGGCGGAATTTTTTTAAATCGCGCCCAATGTACTGACATTATGCCCGTGATAGTTTCCTGGCATTGGACAGGTATTTCAATACCTTCAACTAAAGGCCATACGGAATAACCCGACCCTTGCATCTTAGTCAGCCCAGTGTTGGAGCTACATTCATGAACGGTGCCCAGTTTCTCATGGTTCCTTCCAAGAACCTTTCTTTGGATGAGAGATGATGCCATACAAAGAGGTGTCTAAGTATAAAGTGTACAACCCCAAGAAGCCAAAGAAATATGGTGTAAAAGTTATTTTTTTATTTCGGAATCAACACGGTACGTCGTGGACTTCTCGGTGTATTCTTGGGTCTCACGCTGCATGACACTGTCTTCAGTCACTTGTGGATCGTTTCCGTGACAGGATACCACCTGTTTATGGATAATTATTATAACCTTGTTATCCCCGGCCAGGAACTGTAAACAGGTGTGCACGTCAGTAGTACCACCAGTTTGGTGCGTGGGGCCCAGATAACCTCAAAGAGGTTCGCTAGCCAGCCGCAACATCTGGCAAGAGGAGAGACAGAATGGCAGCGGAAGGGAGATGTCTTCGTCATCTGTTGGAAGGGGGTTCGACTAGTGCCCATGATCACGACGAGTCATGACCCCATCCAAGAAGATCGCTCAGCGGAAGAAGACCGCGTCGACGGGGCCGAGTACATATGAGGAGTTTCGTGTCCAACGGCCCTGCTGTCATCGGGCACTACCCAATGGGCACATGGGAGGAGTTGATCTCTTTGATCGCTCATCAGTCAGTATCCCTTCGCCAGGAGAACCAGGAGGTGGACACAGAAGCTCCTCAAATACCTCCTTCAGTTGGCCCTCCCAGAATGCCGCCCATCCTATACTGTGGGTACAATTCGGACTGGGGTTGTCACATCCAGTTTCTCGAGATGGCTGGGAATGCCCTCATAAACTTTAATCCAGAGGAGTGACCTTCGAACACCGCCCCCCCCTGCCCCGAGCTCCAGATCTGCCCCGAGAGGATAGGGCAGATGTTGCTAGGAGGGCCAACCTTGGTCTTCCTGCTCCTGCCAACGCCGCCCCTGCTGCCACCGCCCTCCTTCACATTCCAATGTCCCGTCGGGTAGTGGACCGTGCGTGTCGGCTGCAGGCAGGGGATCACACACTGGAGCTCCTAGAAGGGTGTAAGCAGAAGCGGTGCGGGTGTGCCATATGAATGAGAAGAGAGACGCAGTGCGTCATGTCACCTGCAAGGTAGCACTTCGCAGGTTCGGGGAGTGTGACCATAAGTACCACACTGTGGTCATATATTGGAGTGGGCGTACCCAAGGGACACTGGAGGGCGCAGCGGACTGCCGAAGGGCGGCCCATCTGCAGCAAGAGCGTGCGTCTCCCTCCACCTGTGCCTCGTCATGTCGAGAGGAAAAAAATGCAAGACTCTTCAATGGAGGAGGGAGAAAACAAGAACAGAACGAAGAGTCAGGATTACGAGTCAGTATTCTGCATTGATTTTATATTTAGTTTTATATTTATTACAAGTTTTTATATATCTCTATTTATTGGTGTTTTGTATATTATTTCGTTTTGTAAAAAAAAAAAAAGTTTTTCACCTGCATTCCTTTTAGTTATGTATTCGTACCAAAGTGAAAAAAATATAATATATTTATGTGTATGTATGAATGTGTATATATACATATATTTATATATGTATATATGTATATATATATGTATATATGTATGTATATATGTATATATATGTATATATATATATATATATATATATATATATATATATATATATATATATATATATATATATATATATATATATATATATATATATATATATATATTTAACTATATATATATATATATATATATATATATATATATATATATATATATATATATATATATATATATATATATATATACATATATATATATATATAAACATATATATACATATATATATATATATATATATATATATATATATATATATATATATATATATATATATATATATATATATATATATATATATATATATATATATATATATATATATATATATATATATATATATAATATATATATATATATATATATATATACATACATATATATACATATTTATATATATATAGGGGTCTTTTTTGGTAAGCAAAAAAATCTAACATTCTAGTGATATTCAATAATTTACCTTCATTTTGCAACAAACGGGAAGTCTCTAGCACAACATTCCGATTTATGGTGAATTTTTAAAAAAAAAACCTTCTTCCTTCCCTCCGCGCGCGGGAACTCCGCTGAAAATCTTAGCATTTCTTGAGTCACCTTGTCGTAATTTTCGCGCCGTTTTATATTAGGCGTTACATAAAGTTTTATACATCAAAATGTGCGCAATTTCATTTAGAATACAACAAAAAACAACTCATGGTTGTAGCTTTTATCAGTTTTGAAATATTTTCATATAAATCACGATGTGACAAAATTTAAACCTTCAGTCCTTTGACTCGACCGAAATGGTCGAAAAAACGCAATTTTAAGCCAAAACTCTTAAATTCTAGTAACATTCAATCATTGCCTTCATTTTGCAACAAACCCAGGAAGTCTCTAGCACAATATTTCGATTTATGGTGAATTTTTGAAAAAATTTTCCTTCCCTCTGCGCGCGGGAACTCCACTGAAAATCTCAGCATTTCTTGAGTCACCTTGTCGTAATTATCGCGCCGTTTTATGTTAGGCGTTACATAAAGTGTTATACATCAAAATGTGCGAAATTTCATGTAGAATACAACAAAAAATAATTCATGGTTGTAGCTTTTATCAGTTTTAAAATATTATCATATAAATCACGATAAGTGACAAATTTGAACCTTCGGTCAACTTTGACTCGACTGAAATGGTCGAAAAACGCAATTGTAAGCCAAAACTTACATTCTGAAAACATTAATCCCATTTACCTTCATTTGCAACAAACAGAAAGTCTCTAGCACAATATTTCGATTTATGAGTGAATTTTGGCTAAAGCTTTCCCTCCGCGTGGAACTCTGCTGAAATCTTGGCTGTAGGTCACCTTGTCGTAATTTTCACACCGTTTTATATTAGGCGTTACATAAGTGTTATACATCAAAATGTGCACAATGTCATTTAAAATACAACAAAAAATAACTCATGGTTTTAGCTTTTATCAGTTTTGAAATATTTCCATATAAATCACGATAAATAGAAAAAATTGAACTTTGGTCAACTTTAACTCGACAAATGGTAAAATGCAATTGTAAGCTAAACCTCTTACAGTTTAGTAATATCCAATCAATTATCTTCATTTTGCAACAAACCGGAAGTCTCACTTCAATATTTTGATTTATGGTGAATTTAAAAAAGGATTTTTACGTCACGCGTTACAATTCATGCATCATTTTGTGATAATGTTTTCTCTGTGTTGCTTTGATCGTTTTACAATTTGTTATATACCAAAATCATCGCAATTTAGTGTACAATACAACGAAAAAAATAACTCATTAGCTTTAACCGTTTTGCTCACAGCGTGATTTGTATACAATTATATATGAAATTTTTTTCGTGCTGTCATATATTCTAATATTTATATATGATAATGATATTTTTTTTTCATTTCTGATAGTTGTATACTAAACTTCAGGCAGTGAAAAAAAGGAGCCAAAATGAACTCTTAATCTTAAAAACTGAGCGTGCTGTGATTTTTTGAAAAAAACTTTTTTTCAGCTTCGGCGCTCACTCCCGAACGCCGCCGGCATATGGCAGACGCTTTTGTAAATAGAGGCTCGGCGTTTAAGGGTTAATATATACTGTTAAATAAATGCGAGATGATTAAGATCATCAGTAATAGAATATTGGGACAATTAAGGCCATAAGTTCACCAACATATTTTGTTTTCAACAAAAACATTTTTAAAACATAGAAATATACATGATCAAAATAACTAATTCAGTAAATTTTAACAATAAGACCATAAATACATTTCATCATATCGATCATGAGAGGTTGTTTTTTATTGTTACTGACGTCGTCATCAGTTTGCAGTCGTACATCTGAGGACGGTCCAGGAATAGGATTCGCAAGTGTTGACGCATCACCACAACAGACTGTTGTGGAATTTTTCATACCACTATATTATTAAAGTTGAAATTATTGTTGAATTCATGTTTTCATGAAGAAATAATTTTATAAGACAAATTATTGACAATTTTGCCATCAGCAGTCAAATAATCACGATCATAGCAACGTTCAAACTTAATGCCATCATGACATATGTCTATAAATGGGTGGAACAAGTAGAGGGCTGTCATTGGGTATGAGCTCTATGGCAACCAGCCAGCCAATCAGGTTTTAGTTGTATTCTGTCTGAGAAAGAACTTTAGCTCAGAGAAGCTGCTGATGACATGAGTGCGTATGTTTTGAATAAAACAGTTTTTTTAATAGTGTATATATTTTACTGGGTACATGAAAGAATTGAATGAATTCCTTCTTAATACTTTGAGATGAATTCCTTCTTATTACTTTGAGTGCAAAATTGTTGGTTCAGAGATTCTTCAGCAGAAAATATATATATATATATTTATATACATACTTTTTGCTTCAGAAGATATTCCCATTAAAGCTGTGTTGACATACCTTTAAAACAAAATTCTTCTCTTTAATCCCTCCGAGGATAGAAGCCCGCTGCATAGAGCAGGCTGGCAATTTCTCTCTCTCTCTCTCTCTCTCTCTCTCTCTCTCTCTCTCTCTCTCTCTCTCACTCTTATTTGCTATGTAAACACAAGTATTGTTCAGTAACTCGGCTTTTGTCTTCGTAAAGTTTACTTTTGCCATGTCTTTTCTTTCCTAAGAAACATACAAAGCATCGTACTAATAGCTACCAGTCAGGCAGCAGATAGGTAAAACTGTTAATGCACCTTGATTGGCTACGATAATGTACCATGCGCAAGTTAAGTTGGTTACAAGTTAAAAGCATTTTAGTTCAGTACGTTATAAATACAGAACAGTATATATAACATAAAAATATAAATGAAAAGGTTTTTATTTATCTTTGGTAAATAAAAAGGAAAACGGTAAGCGACGAGCGGAGGAAGAGTAACTATCTGAAATCATTAAATTGACTTTTAAAGTATTTTAAATCGTCTGACCCTCTTTGATTGTCCATCATATCTGATATCCGGATTAATGAGGTCTGGCGTAATGAGAATCGACTGTAAATACTCATTAAAAGGTTTATGAAGATTTAAAATTTATTAAATTTTAATATTTAGTTCATTTTAAAATTCACAAAACCTAAGAGGTTTTCATATTTCTATTATTTACTTTTTATATCTCATCAACTGATTCACAGCTCTTCATGAACATTAAGATTGGTATTACTGAAAATGTAATTTCCTTCATTGGCAGCAGATAGGTAAAACTGTTAATGCTCAGTGATTGGCTATGGTACTTCCTACCCTTCCAGAAAATAGTTTTTCTTAACTCCCAGAAGACGTGGGAAATTTTTAAGTCGGGTGGTACGCACATAGCTAAAATTGATTCTCTAATCCTTTAGGTTGTATTGTTGCCTTCTCTATATTTTTTCTAGATTTTCCTTTATTATCCGAAGTTTGGTCTATTTTCAATTAGTGAAAGCCACTTTTTGTATCCTAATTTTATAATTATTGCTTGATCAGTTTACATAAAATCAATGCTAACTTATACCCAATTTACTTGTCATTCACGTGGAAGCAAAAGCTGATAGATCTACATTTTCAGGGTATAATTCATAATTATTCAACACACTGGCACTCAGCTCAAAACACTGAATGTATGTGAAATATGCCTTGTTCATTTTCAAGAGCATATATAATATATATATATATATATATATATATATATATATATATATATATATATATATATATATATATATATATATATATATATATATATATATATATATATATATATATGTATATATATACACATCTGATAAAGTATACTAAACAAAGAAAGGAAAAATGCTGTATATTTACATCTGCAAATTAACAAAAAAACAAAGTAAAGGAAAGACCTTTTAGGTTGTTACTCCTCTTAATTCGTCTTATGATAAGAAGCAAAGCATGCAGCACAAGCCCAACATCATTTTGGCATTCCCAATTAGAGTGTACTCTGCGTTCGCTCAGCGACACACATTCTCAGCTTACCTTTGGGCAATTTATGCAACTCATGAACATCTTCAGGAACTGCAGTCTCATGTGAAGGCGGCTCAATTCGAGATTTCCTGCTTGCAGCAATCTCTGCATTGCTGCTCCTTTTGTGTGATGGCCTTTGAGGTCTGTAGTCCTCAACCAGAGCCTCAATTACGGAAAGTTCTGGGAGCTTGTATGCTTTATGAGTCCCAAAAGAGCAAAGGCCACCTTTGTTGTCCATTTGACTGTACACCTCTCAGCCAAATACTTGTACAGTTTTGAGTCTTTGAAGTCGAGAGCCCCCCCGTACAATTATTATGATAGTGACAACATTGGATTTGTTACCACCTTCCCCCTGCTATTTGTGTAGTGGAATAACCTTACTGTTTTCGTTGAAAGAAAAATTGGTTTGGTTTTACCATCCTCGAAAGCAACACACAGATGTCCCTTTCTCCTTTCACACACTTTCCTGGTTTGTCAAGGGGCATTTACACAATTCTTTGGAAGCCTTCTTACTTCCTTTGTAAAGGTCTGGAATAGCTGGGAAATTGAAATAATTATGAGGCCTACATGGTGACCTGATATAATAGGTCAGCCTGCTTCATCAAACCGCATCACTAAATTGTAAATTAGAGCCCTCCCCACCACACTCTATCTTCCTGCCTGACCTGACCCCCTTATGCACCTCAAGGTATGAGTATGGCTGGTTTCAGTATACTAAAGTCACCATAGCTTGACGCCAAACCTTGCATGCCTTTTTTGCAGCATGTACTGTCGAAGATGAGGTGTGCGACCTCTAAAACCTACCATACTTTCATCTATCGCAATGTTTTGCGAGGGATGAAAATGTCTTTTGAACACATGTACAAAATGATTAATAACTGTAGTTTGATCTTATAAGTGGATCATAATCACAGAGTCTTGGGCAGTGATCCATCATTGTTCATAAAATGCAAAAATTTCAAGAGAAGATTGAACCTGTCACCGGCAAAATGCTCCCAAAACCAAGTTTAAGAGATTGGTTTATGGCAAGTGTCCCAGTAGTCATTTATCTCTGGCAGTCTTACAATGCCCATATTGAGAGCTATACCAATGAAAGCTCTCATTTCTCTGATGTTAGTGTGCCCATCTGTAATCGAGTTATGAACAGCTGATCGTGGATGGCACCTGATCTCCCCTCTTAGATACAAATGTATCACTGTACCCATTTATTTCAGTTACTACAGTCTGCATGAAAGAATCAGGAAAAATTAATTGGGAAAATAAAAGCAGTTGGGGGCGTTGGCATATAGAATGCATGGAGTCCTGGAATAGGGCCAGCGTCATCACCAGTGAGCACACCCACACACCACCTGATGCATGCATTAATTTCACTTTATGAAGATGATCCATCATCCTCATCACTGTCGCTCTCCTTATCACTAGTAGTATCATCAGAATCTAAACTTCCCTATCAATTGTTTCATAAAATTAAATGTCAGTAATTTAGTTTGAAACTGTAGGGGACGCCATAACTTTCAACCTGATATAAATAACGTAACAACATTTTGCAACTAATTCACCGATATGCGATGCATGTACACAACTTACAGCTCGTATTATCTCCATTTTCTCTATACAGTAATACCCCAAACTTACACGAGGTAGGTTCCGGAGCCCCTCGTGCAAGGTGAATTTTCGCGTAAGTTTGGCATGGTCTTTAAAAATGCTAATAAATGTTTATTTCCAGAGTTTAAATACTAAATATGACCTAATCATGCTCCCAAAGTATGCTTCTTTTAAATGAACTAAAGTTAGTGAAATTTTATTTAAATTTAGCTTATTACCTTACAAAAAAGAGAAATGGTTGACATAAAAATTAGTACTGCACTATTTCATAATATCGCATTTAGTAGGTGTGTACGTATACTAATGTTACCTAATTCATGGGATGCCATTTTCTTTTCATAGAGTAAAAACCGTTTCCTTTGGTCACTAAGTAAACTTCATGTCACAGTCATAACAAAGGTACAATTCAGTAAAATAACGAAAACAATACATAATGTTCGCAGAAGGTAGTACACTACAGGTAAATTCAATCAATTTAACATTATATACTGTACAGGTAATGATGCACAGAGAAAAATAAGTTGTAAAATATGTTTGAGCGCTAACTACGAATGAGAGAGAGATATATATACTGTAATACAGTAACTGTATCGTATTTATGCGCAAATATATAAATACAGATTTTCCATTCCTGATTTCACACTAAAACAGAAAAACTTATAAAATAGTACTTAAAAAATTAAACACACTTTCTGCAGGTATCATCTTTGAAAAGTGCAGTAACTTTGTGAATGGTATCACATCTTGTAAGTACACCAACTGAACATGCACATACAATTGTACCATGCACTACTCCGAGGTTGACAAAGTAATTTTTTCAAAGAATGACTTATACAACTCTTAGTTACATCTCTGATATTACATTAACAAATTCATTTTATCAAACAAGTGCGACTGAACAACCTCATCTCAAGGTCATGTAAAGTCCTAGTGACAAAGACTTTGCGAATGGACATAATTCTTGTATGATATTTATGTACAAAAATATAAATATAAATTTCCCATATTGATTTTACAGTTAAAAGTATGAAAACTTATAAATGTACTTCAGACATTAAACAAGCATTTTCTGCAGGGGTATCATTTTTGAAAAATGGGTATCACATGTTGTAAAAATTACACTAACTGAATGTGCTGAAGTACCTTTGCATCATATTATGCATGTACAAAAATAAAATAATACGTTTTTCATACAGATTTTACATAAAAGCATGAAGTCATTTTTCATACAGATTTACTAAAAAGCATGAAATGCATTTTTCATACAATTTTACACACAAAAGCATGAAATGCATTTTTCATACAGATCTTACACATAAGCATAAAATGCATTTTTCATACGAATTTTACACATAAAGCATGAAGCCATTTTCTTACAAATTTACACATAAAAACATAGAAAACTTATGTTACTTCCAAAATTAAAACATAACCACTTCTGCAGGGTTTCTCGAGAATTTCGTGTGTCTGTGAAAGATTTGTGCGACTTAGATCATTACTATGATCGAGTGTTCTGTATTACATTTTTATCCAGCATCAGCATGTAATACTGTAATTTCAAAAAATAAGAACTGTGATAAAGATTATCTCTCAACACCAAGACACTTAACCATGATATCCTCAACTTTCATTTCCAAAAATTACTTTTGCTACGAATTCCTTATGAAAAACGTATTCTTCCATTAATGGTAATTCCTATTATCATAAAACTTATATCATTCTGCCATGTCTTTATCCCATATTAACCTTTAATAATTACAAAATAACGATAAAGGTAGTAGTTATCGAGAGCCAAGTCATAACACTCAAAACCAATGTCGAGACTGAAATTTTCCAGAATTCTTTGCTTTTCCCGTCAAGCTTTTAACCAATTAAGTAACAGGGTTATGATGTCATTGTGATGTAATGCTTGATTTAGCCAATGACACTGAAGTATTGATACGTCATCAGAGCAAGGTAGTGGCGTGAAACCTGTCTCTGAGAGTATTGGCGTGCGGATTTAAATCGGTCCATTAAAATGCGTATTGCCCAAGTTAAAATTGGTTGCAAGTTAAAAGAATTTCAGTTTGGTAGAGTATAAATACAAAACAGTATACAGTATATAAAATAAAAATGTAAATGAAGTTTTTTATTTACCTTTGGTAAATAAAAAGGAAAATGAATACTAGACGAGTTGAGAGACAGTAACTATCTTAAATGCGTAGTCGAACATTCGTATCTTAAATCACTGACCCTCTTGATTGTCCATCTTATCCAGTACCTGGATGAATGAGGACCGGTTTAACGAGCGTCGACTGTATTGTAAAGATTAGTTGCGTATCATACCATCGAATTTGAATGTGTTAAAGCTTGCATTGCAGGTTAATTACCGGGTGTTACAAAATTAGAGCCCTCCCCCGCCCCCTCCACAGAGCAAGTGGAAAGTTATGGGGATTTTCTGCTTTAGCTAACTCCAAGTACATCATTTTAGGTTTCTTGTATTTTCAGACTGGTGACAGGTGGAATACAGCCATGGCTAACGACTCGGAGAAATCGGATGGATTAGCAGATCAGGCTATATAACCTTCAGAGAGGCCAGGGATGCACTGGCACATAATTCATTCACATTCCTGGATAGCTAAATGCATTAAGGGATGAATCCTATAACAACTATGAACAACTATACAGATCTCTGCTCTAACAACCAGTCACTGATATCTGTGGTCACAGCATCATTTTATTCTGGCTTTTCAGAATAAGTAGAGCATTCAGATCGTCAGTATTGTCATTATAGTCTAAACGATTCAAAATGTACTGACCTAATCGTAGCCTAAGTCTTATACTACGACACCCAGGTTACTTCATTCGTATGATAGTTCAAATTGTTATTAAATCAATGCATTGCGTTGTGTATATCAACTAAAAAACGATATAAACTTACTCTTGGCGCATTCAGTGTTCCTAGCTTGAAATACAGTAGTTGGATTGGCATGGACACAATCTCTATTTGTAGCCCTCATCAGGCACACCTCAGAAATTCTCCTTACATTTAGATATGCATATCTCCCAAAGGAAGTTTTTGCTCTAAATGTACTTTTAAGATAAAAGGAATACTTAAGTGTACTTGAAGGCGCACGACAACTATGGCTGCATTCTTGAGTCCTTATTAGCTTGAACCACACTGCATCAAAGCTGTGAAGAGACAAACAACCGATACCAGTATTTAAGAATTATTACACCTATACTTACAATTAAACACATGAAACAGCTAAGACAACGTTTTTCATTACTAAATACAAACATAATGAAACATGATATTCTTCTTCTACATAATACGCATTTCCACTTTACGTAAATTTAGAGAGAATACATAAAACTATACCACAACATGAAAAGCTCAATCTCACTTGTCGAAGTTTCGACATATTCCCTACAGAAAACTCAGTACTACATTATTTACAATAGTCCTGTTCTTATCGATGCCTTTCTGACTACTGCAGCTATTTGAGCAGTCCTTCTGCTCGGGCAGGTGCTTGACTGAATGTCATCTGTCGCAGGATTAGTTTCCCTTATCTCCTGCCACAGCTCTAAGGGGTATAATTTAATTACAGGTCTCATAAGCTGGCTATGTGCCGTTCTTAGAGCAGCCACTCTAGGGACCTTGTCTCTCCCCATGTGTAACTCGATCACTTGGCCCAACTTCCACTTGCTCCTTGGCCCCTCATCATGAATGAGGACAACTTCCCCTGTCCTGGGCCAAGAGCCATGCACTATTCCTACTCGATGGGTCTCTCTTAATGTTGTAAAATACTCCCTCTTCCATCTCTTCCACAAGTTGTCACACAACTTGGATACATACAGGAATCTTTTCTCAGTGAACTCTCTCCATCCATAGGTAGGGTCACCGGAGATCTCTTCCCAATTTACTACTTCTCTTAGGAGGGACTTTAACTTTCGTCCACGGATCAAATGGTTAAGAGTTAGAATTTCCAACTGATTCAAATCCTGGACATATGTGCTTAATGGTCTGTCATTGATAATTCCAGCTCCACACCAGGACACGGGTCAGTTCTGAAAACTAAGCAAGGCTTGGCCTACAATCTTTTAACCTTGACTTTAGAGGAAGTCCTATGAGCCTTTCCCATATAGCACCAAACCATGGTGCTCTCGCTGGAATGAACTTCCAGTTACACTTTATATCTAACAGATATTCCTTTGCCCTGGGATTCTCCGACATGGTCTTAAGGTATATTGATGCCGCCACAAATGTGATGGTGTTGTCACTCAACATGAGTGCTGGGAAACCTCTTCGGCTACAGAGTTTTCTAAAACTCATGAGGAACAGTCTAGGACTGGTTATCAACTAGCTCCACATGTGCACTGTATGCCTCTAGTTATCGGGCACGTAAATAAGATGATATAAGCCTTCTCAGGGCTTTTTCCTTTTCCCTTAACCCATAATGTGCTGGTGTAGTCCATGCCTGTATTATTAAAGGGTTGCTTACATTGCACCCTGAACTTAGGTAATAATGGAACTATATTGAGCCTATATGGCCTCCCCTGCATTCTACAAATAACACAATGGTGTATTATTATACTCTTAGTCAGTTGCCTTGTCTGTGGGATCCAGAACTCCTGTCTGACACTCACCACAGTTGCATTTACACCCATACGAGCATTAGCATCATGATGTTCTTTAATAATTACGTGAGTAACATAGCAACTCTTCGGCAATAGTATGGGAAACTTAACAGATTCGGGTAACTGTGTGTTCTAGTCTACCCTTACACCTTATTAACCGTTTTCCAGGTAAGATTCAACTGGTGAACGAGAGCTAGTTTAGTTTCTTACCCCTTCATCAAACTCTTGTTTTCTTCTTAGAAACCCCCTTAATAAGAGACTGCCGTGTGGAAGTCACGCGAAGCCAGCATATGAATATTCTTTCCTTATGCTGTAGATTTGTGACAGGCAAGGACTCTCGAGCAGTGTTCCTCTTTGACTCTAGTATTTCCTTGTCCTCCTCTTCTTCTCCTTTTTGCTTCTTCCTCCAGCTTATTTTTTCAGCTCCCTTCCATCTTCCTATCCACTCTGTATGATTACCGCTTCTAGTTTTTTTTTTTCTCTCAATTTTTTGGCTTACATAGTTTAGATATTTCCACCTTCATTAAATTTGCTGTCTGTGTGGAAGGAAGGGGCATCATACCTTGGATTGAGGTTCATGTTCGAAGGTAAATGTAGGAACTGTGATTTGGAGCGTTGCCCAACCCGATGATGTTTGGACCTGAAGGGTGTCAATATGATATCATATTGACACCCTGAAGTCAGAACTATCCTGAGATCAGCCAGTGGATTCCAGGGGTGGGACTCCTGGCATATTTTCTGGTATACCCCACAGCATAGTCGAGGTGGGGATGATTGTATTGTAGTACTGTAATAGTCTCCCGCTCCCATCAAAGCAGGTTAGGTACACTTGTGTCTCTGATATGTGGGTGCTATCCCTTTTTGGGTAGGGTAGGGGTGGATGTCTGGGGAGTCCCAGTTCTACTGGTGTCGTTAGTGAGGAATAGGGCCCCACGGGAGAGTCAGTGGTGCTCTTCAGTGTTCACCAGCAGTGTAGGGGGAATTTTTTTTTTTACTTTAATTTTTTCATGGAGGGTCCCCATGTTGAAATTAGTACCCCTGGGCCAAGTGACAGTCGGATACGGTTGACAACCCAATGCTAGGCAAGAAGGAATACGGCCAGGAATCCCCAACAAAAAGCATCTGGTTCCAGTATTGTCACACTGGAACCATTTGCAATAAAGAAAAGCAAGAAGTATGAAATAGTTCCTGGGTTCCTTGTACCCAACTTATATGAAAAATATCCAAATTTGAAGCTTAATGGTGACAATATTGATATTTTTAGATAAACAGGAAATTGTAAATGTATGGCAGACAAACGAAAATATCCCATCAGAACAGTAATATGCTCCTGGTAAGTATCTCCCCAGAGGAAACATGAAGTTGATGAGTTTGTTGACCCTTGGAGATTACCAGTTGGAGTGCACTCCCCACATGATGAGCATGGTATGTGCACAAGGAAACCTAAATGTGTTCACTGTGATGAAGAGACATTCATCATCATCTCAACAGTGTGATATGTATTTATTTTTAAAAAATCAGGCATTAAGAGTGATGGAAAGGACAATTTTTGAGGAAGCAAGAGAGAGAGCAAAAGCTAAGATTGTAAGACCAGGTCTAAGTTTTGCCTCAGTAGTAGCAAAACTTAGAAACCAACAGAAAGAGACAAATAAACTAACCAAAATAAGAAGCACACAGGTAGTCAAAAAAAGAATCGCTGAAAAGACACTTAACAGATTCATCAGAATCTATTGAAGATGGTAAAGCAAAGACAAGGTTCAGTAGAACCAACAAAGAAGACTTGAGCATATAGCTGAAAAATTGAAGTGTCAGTTGAGACACACCTTCCACCAGCTGCCTCTTTGGAGGTGGGGCCAGTGGTTGCTGCTGTTGGTGCCAACTCCTCTTTGGAGGACAAACCAGCAGATACTGATCCCCCAGTGCCAGTCCTTGCTGGTGCTTCTGCCTCTTTAGCAGCAGGGCTGGCTACTACCAGCAATAACAGAGACAGTTGGTGGTCTCTTTAGAAAACCTCTGCTCTCCCCGTTCGACTAAGATGGAGAGAGGAAGAAACTGAAAATACCCTCAATTAATGAAGACACTGAAGAAAAGAACGTTGGCTCTTTTCAGGAGTGGTTATTCCCCCAAGGGCCAACAAGACAAAATGAATATGATAGCATCTATTATAGAAAATGGAGATATACACCTTCTTGTACTGGAGAACATACCCATTATCACGTTCAGACAGCGGTGTCCTGCATTGACCTTTCAATTTGTAGCTGCAATTGCAGTGTTGATTTTAATTGGAGAACAAGTATTGACTGGCATATCAAGTGACCATTTCTACAATTATAATCATCACCAGTGATGGTCCACTATCCCAAGATCCTGCAGCGATTGCTTAGAGAAAGCAAATTGGAGCGAGTTGGGAATACTAAAGATTTCCCAAGTGTAGATGATGCCATCGCTCTACTCAATGGAACTTTCCATACTGCAGGCTTACATTCAATTCCTCGAACTAAAGGACTTTCAGGAGATGGCCAGTTCCATTGTGGTCAGGAGAATTAAAGGCCACTACATCCGAGCACACAAGGTCATCGATGACCAGATGCCGCAGACATTGCACACCGTCGTCAGTGTCATCACTCATAAACAGCATAGGGCATGATTTCCAGCTATGAAAGCTGCCAGAGAAGACAATCATGGAGTGGGATATGTATCTTCTAATGCAGGCAGTCAGCAGCATTTGGAAGAGAAAATACAAGAAAAATTCAGGGTAAATTTATGCCCAATCCTTCTCCAGTACTTACAGTCAAATAATAATCATGTCACTATGATGCCACAGAAGTTAGTAGCCATTTTCTAGACACTTTGCTCAAGTCTCTGAAAAATCAGATAGTTACCCAGGACATCATTTCAGAATGATGGAAGAAAACCAGGTCCTTGACTTTCACCAAACAAAACTAGATCTTACAATATGCCTTTTCTGAAAGGGAATTTGACTCTGCTTTAGCCAGGAGCAAGAACACTGCCCCAGGCCTAGATGAGATTCCTTACAAAATGTTTAAACACATATCAGGGAACACAAAACATTTTATAATCAGTATTATCAATAGAATATGGGATGAAAGCAGCTACCCTAGCATATGGGGTGACATCCATGTTACCATTCCTTAAACCTGGAAAAGATACTCTCCATGCAACCAGGATTACACACGCATCAGCGTTAACTTGCTGATTGTGTAAATTAATGGAAAAAATGGTAAATGGAAGGCTGATGTAGTATTTAGAGCACAACAGTATTTTAACACCTTCTCAGTGTGGCTTTCGAAAAATGCACTCCACACTGGATAGCTTACTGCAACTTGAAACCTCTGTCTATGAAGCATTTGCCTCCAAACAACACCAGCTGACATTGTTTTTTGATGCTTAGAAAGGCATATGAGCACTGCCTGGAGACATGGGATTCTCAAGGCAATGCATAAGCAAGTCAGTCCTCTGAGAAAGTGCCTCTATTTGTCAGAAGTTATTTTTACATAGTAGGTATTTTAAGTTAAAGTTGGCAGTATTTTATCAGAGAAAAGTTGCCAGAAAGGTGTTCTCCTGGGCAGTGTTCTCAGTGTAACACTTTTTGCTCTGGCCATAGGCATTGTCACAACTGTTATTCCAAAGAGGTCTTAAAGATGTTATTTGTGGATGACCTATCAATATCCATTACTGCCACCCGGATGACTGTAGCGAAGAAAGCTACAGTTAACATTAAATGGAAATAACAAGTTGGGCTGAGAAACAGGGTTTAAAATCTCTGTAAGCAAGACTACTGCCTATCCACTTCTGCGGATCATGGGAGTACACATCTGATCCAGACCTCTATTTGTATGGCCATGTGCCCAGACAGGGCACTTCTTAGAGCCTAGTTTTTGACAGTGGGAGTGACTTGGATCCCCCATATCAAACATATCAAACAAAGTGCCAGCTCTACACATCTTGAAGATGCTGTCTCCACACCAGTTGAGAATAGTAGAAATCTTATACTAAGCTTCTTAAAACCTTAATCTTATCAAAGCTGTCATACAGTTGTAGTATAATCTGTGCTCATCTAACTTGAAAATTTTAGGTTCTGTTCATCATACAGGTACATTATTCGTATAGCCACAGAGACTTCCGTTCATCACCAATATCTGGATTTGTTAGTTGGTGCAGAATGCCCTGAACTCTATCGTCAGTCATCAATTGCACAAAATGGGCATAGGTGGAAGAATGATCTGGTTCATATATTCCTTTATAACAGACCGATTTTAAGGTAAAGTGGAAACTCCCTCTCCCAACCTTTTATGCAGGAAGAGGTTCCCCAAGGGAAGTGTTTTTAAGTGTAACCTTTTCAGTGGCAATAAATAGTGTGCTTGAAGCAATTTTGCCCGCTGTTAAATGCTCGCATTTTGTCGACGACCTTGCAATATACTGCACAGGATATGATTACTTGTCTGTATGTAAATATTTGCAAAGGTCTATCAATGCTATTACTAAGTAGGCTGATGAGAATGGTTTTAAATTCTCCTCTTCCAAAACAGTTGCAGTAAGATTTGCAGGTGCCGGCATGTGGAAGAGGTTCCCCCATAGTCTAAATGATTATCATTCCTTATGAAAAGGGAAGTAAAATTTCTGGTGATGACTATAGACCATAGATTAACATGGAGCCCAGCCACATAAATGCCCTAAGATTAATGTTCAAGTCTTTGAATATTTTAAAGGTTGTTTCTGTATTTGGTTTGGGGCTGATAAGAAATCCCCTTCTGAGGCTATATGACTCTCTATGTCGATCTAAAGCTAGACTGTGGCACATCAAATTTATTCCACAGCCTGAAACCAAGCTAAAGGAACTGGATATTTTGTACACAACATGGGGTTGAGAATATGCTCAGGGCTTTTAGAACTTTGCCTGTTGAAAACATATACATTGATACAGATCACTTTCCCTTGATCTAAGAAGGCAAAAGGCTAAGGTTGCAATATACAGCTAGAATGAAAAGTGCTCCCCAAAGTCCCTCCTTTCCAATTACTAAGGAAACAGACTCTCGGACTTTTCTGGTACAAGAGCTTCTAAACCATTCCAAATTCGACTGAATGAGGATGTTGGGAATAATCATCTAAATCCCAGAAAGTCCTGGAAGTAGAATATCCTGTAAATCCTCCATGGCTTATCCCAGAAGCATCAGTATGTAAACCTTTGTTTAACAAAGGACTGCACTGAAGAAGGTGGGAAAATTCTTAGAGCACGATGTTACCCATACTAATTTTACAAAGATCTATACAAGATGGATCAAAGTCAGATTGCGGTGTTGGTTGCGCTGTTATCATGGTGATACAGTGTACAGCTAAATTACCTGACTCTGCATCAATATTTACTGCCGAATTAACAGCCGTAGTCTCTGCCTAGATTTAGTTTTCAAAGTGGTGACTAATTTTGTCCTTATACTCAGACTCTAGAAGCACCTTATAAGCTATTAAAGTTTAATATTTCACCCGATAATTCAAAAGTTCAGGTGGCTTTTTCGTATCTATTGTCGGCATAAATCAGTCTTTGTGTTGGGTCCTTCTCATGTGGGGATTCGCAGAAATGAGATGGCAGACAGGAAGCTTAAAGTTGCTAGTATTTTTATCAGAAACCTCTTTCAGAAAGTGCACGTCATACAGACCTAAAAGGTCCTATTAGATCTTATGTTTTTTAAATAAATGGCAAGAAGGTGGACTTCTCCTCTTCTTGCCAATAATAGAAATATAGAAACATTAGGGATAGTATACTACCTGTGGACTTCGTCATTCTAGCTTGACAGACGAACTGAGGTTATTTTAATGAGATTAAGGAGTGAGCACACTCGTTTAGCCCATCAATTTATTTTAGAAGGAAGCAGCCCTCCAGTGTGTGCTTACTGTGATGAGACACTAACAGTGGAGCACATTCTGGTGGTGTGCCCCAGATATTTTAACCAAAGAGAAAGATATTTCCAAGATAAATTCCTCTCTGATATTTTGGGAGATGAAGCAGATATGTCTGCTATCATCTCTTTTTTTAAAGTGTGTTGAAATTTTTAACGATATTTAATTTATTTCTTAATTAAATCACTTAGAATTTTAATGACATTAAATTTTTTATTATGTATATATCCCATCATTCATTGAACTTCATACCCTTATTTATTGGTCACATCACTTCATTTTATTTATTAGCAACCCTTCATGCATTCATAACTTTAACACCAATAATTTATTTTTCTCTTCATTACGGCGCTTCTGAATGGCCTTGTGGCCCCAGTACTGGGCTTTGCCTAAATATCATACATCAATCCATCCCACAAGTAATTCTGACACGTCTTCCAGATAGGCCATACTCGTTTTGACACATGGACCTTAATGAACAGTCCATGTGGCCCTCTTCCCCAAATGCCCAGATTGCAATGTGTTGATAACATTTAAGCATGTACTGTGTAGATAATAAAATATAACCAGCGGCGTTATCAAATTTTGAAATAGACCAATAAAAATTTGTCAGAATCTTCAACATTCTCAATTGTACCCATTTTAATGTTGCCTTTGAAGCTGCGAATTAATTGATAAAATATAAAAAATCAGTCAATCAGCATAATGAATTTTAAAACAAATTTTATAATTTTAATCAGCCCAATTTAGAATTTTAATATACCTTTTAGTGACTATATATGGAAGCATGGTATAAATGTATTTGTGTGTGTGTGTTCAGTGAAAGCATGTGCCTTTACAGCTTTTGAATTTAATTTTCGTTCATTCATCATTGACAAGTGACCTATTGGGTCCCAGTGCTGAGCTTCTAGCCTAGACTTGTCATTCATCCCTAATCCTTCCGGGCCCAGCCCTGTGAGGCTGATAGTCAGCTCAGTGGTCTGGTTAAAACTGGTTTAATAATAATAATAATAATAGGTAATAACACAGGGTTGTATACATTATAATAAAAATACAAACAGTTAGCTATTCTTCCTCTTGATCGCAGGATCCCATTATCATCAAGGAATAAATCTAAGTTTGATACTAATATTGGAATATATTTATCAGTTTTAACTTCATGCTGTAAAATTCTATTTCTTTGGAGAAATTCTCCAGACTGTGCCGTCTTAATCAATATTCTAAAGCCCAACTTGATCCCCTCCTTTACTTTACATTCAAATTTAAGCAAATAACTAGTACAGTACACTTTAACGATTTATCAAACTAGAAAATTTATTTATATTCAAAATGCCAGTGCTTACTCTATTTACAGCATTAACATAATTTACATTTATTTTCACCTTATATTCAGGGGAAATACTTAATAGTGGATATTTAGGCCAATTATCAAAATTATTAGACAGCCAGCTGAGGTCCTTCTAACCAACAATTCCTTTGTGACAAGTACTTTCTATATGACCAATCCTCTTGTAATTAAATCAGCTGGAGTTCTGGCCGAAATACATAATGATAAACTATAGGGATGTTAAATTCATTGGAGAAAATCACCAACAAGACTATCCACCTCAAATATCGTGTTTTCTTACAAATTTAGATATCACTTTAGGCTCTTTTGTTATACAATGTCCAATTTAGCACCACTTGAGCATCAACACAAATATTTACAAATTGAAATTGAATATTATAAGTTTTCCATTAAGGTTAGTAAACACTTCAAAGCTATGACTACTCCCATTAATTCTAAAGTAGGTACACACTGCTCGTTAAACCTTTTGAGGAGCGAGCTTTGCTAACAAATAAGAAAATACTTTTATTTTCTGCATCACAATACATACAACACAAACCCATAAGCTTCAGTAGAACATCACAAAATATATGTAGTCCTATAAGATTTCTGTTCATTTATGGCTTGTCTAGGAAATGATAACTGAGATAACATTTAAATCTTAACTGACAGTTTTCATTTCATTTATTATTTCATTGGGCACTTTCTGATCCCATTCTATTCCTAACTTCCAAACTTTGCGCATTAGGATTCTACCTTTAATACTGATGGGTAAAACAAAGTGGGTCAAAAACCTTAGATGTTTGTAATAAACTTTCCTTTTGAATAAACTAGCTACCACACAATCAGCTATACTTAAAGTGTCATTATTTACATTATACCTATACCCTAATACCTTCTCCTCTGTGCACCCATGCTTTACTAACTATCGTAGATTTCATGGTCTCCCTTAACTCAGTTGAGTTTGAATTCCATTATCTTAAGTGAATCCACCTTCCTTCATTCTTGAAAAACAAGATGATATAGCTGTATAATTCACCTATGTCATTGTTGGTCACTATCAAATTATCTACATAAAACTTATCTAATATTTGCCTACATTTGTCTTGAGGATATGGTTCATTGATGTTTCATTACATGGTAAGATAAAAAGGAGAAATTGCATCCAAAACAATAGTTTTATATCGATAACAAACTAATTTATTTCCTCTTCTCCAAAAGAAGCAAAATCTATTCTGATCATATTCACTCGCCAACTTAATCATAAGAAAGGCAGACTTTATGTCAGCTAACATAGCATATTGATTAGTTCTGAAATAAAAAAAAAACAATTTCAAAATGGAACCCATCAAGTCAGTACCGGTATAAGCAGCCTCATTTAAAGATGGCAGGTCCTTTTGAAGTTTTTCAAAGAACAATTGAAAACTGGCCTTATTTTGGACTATTTGTTCTTCAGTTCTGATTACTGGCCTATGTGGAGACAAGTGTAATCTTCTTCATAATTGTAGGATCTACTATTATTTCTTCTATAATTCCTTTCAATTGATTATCAAGACTTCCTCCTTATTTCTTTACTAAACCATTCCTATTAGAAGTTCCATAGTTCTATCTAACATTAAGTGCTGCAAAATGATTAGAGGTAATTCCTTTAAACTTCTCATTTGTTGTTTATCAAAAGACACTAAGTCTTTGTCACTATGTAATCCCCATAGACTCAAAACTAAAGATTTCAAGCCCATTATCTATTTTACACAATCAGTTAGTTTATGCTTATGAGGATTGAAATAAGACTTGAAGTGGGTCCATCACTAAATTTACCATAGTCTTTGTTCTAGCACTAATATATTCAACGATGACGAGCTTTCGTACATGACCATCAAACAGTTCCTTGCCTTGTTTGAATCAAGAAAGTTGAATACATTCCTATAGAACCACCTTGTTATTTGTAATTAAACAATTACCTCCAGCATATATCTCTTTATGAAATAAATGTTGAATTATATCAATACCAATTAACATTTCAATTTCAAATTCTTCATGATTCCCATGTCCATTGAAGGCTTCATCAGCTAATTCGAAATTTGCAGCCTTTAATTTATCAACCACCATATTCATGCCAGGAATTTCAAACCTAATGCTCACTTTTTCATCTACCAATAAAGGAACAAAATAAACCTTATTTTAAATTTTTATGCCAGTAGACATTTGCTTAAAGTTCAAAGTTGTTCACCTATATAGGTACTAACATCATAATCAACACTACAAATTGTCATAACTAGAACTCAATTCTGTAGAAGCTCTTTTCATAATATAAGATCTTTGACTCCCGCAATCGATCAGGCCTCTTATTTTACGATACCTTTTTCCATTCTTAAGCTCTAAGGTCATAGTAGGCAAAATGTTTCCTATTTCTATATTGCGCATAGCATAACACAAATTTACTTTAGTACTAGTAGAATTTTTGTTAGGGCATAGGCACAATTTCCCTTTTTCCATAACACTGATTCATTATACCCAGAACCAACACACTCCCACTGATTCATTATGCCCAGAACTGGCACACCCCCTCGTTTTGGGACCACCTTGATGTGATGAGGGCTCTTGAACCCCGGAATCTACTCCCGGGTTTAAGTCCAAGAAGTCAATACCTTTATATATTGGTTTGGATTAAATTCTGTGGAATTTTCCTGCTACTAAAATTTATTGGACCTGATAAATAGGAAAAGATATCATAAAAGCTGGAATGGGTTTATATCGAAGCTAAATAGTGCTGGGAACTGTGGTAGGACCATCAACTGCCCGATAATGTTCGGACCTGGGTGATATTAGACAGAACTGTTCTTTAGGGTTGGACCACGGATTCCAGGGGGGACTGGTTCTAGGGATAGGACTCTCGGCATTCTCTCCGGGTTGCCCATAACATAATTAGGGTGGGGATGATTGTATTCTCGTAATACCTTCGGTCTTAGTAAGCAGGTTTGGCTTACACTTGGGCCACTCTAATCATGTTGTGCCATTCCCCGTGGGGTAGGGTAGGGACGCGGGCATTTGGGAGTCATTTCTCACTTGTGCAATTGGTGGAAGAATAAACACCATGAAAGGCTGATGATATCTTTTTAAGGTTCCAGGTTTATTTATTATTTATTTATTTTTGTTTTTTGTGTGTGCTTCAATCTTAATGCTAAGTTGTGTGAAAGATTTAGTACCCCTGGACCCCTTTGATGGTAATGACTCGGCACAGTCGACAACCGCAGGAACCTCCTCTGACCTCTCTCTGGAAAAATCATAAAAAAATACGAATGTAATTACACTGGAGCCCTATGCTCCAATGAAAAACAAACAAAAAAACCCGAAATATCTTGACCCAACCTTGACCCACTTCGACTCCCTCTTTGGGAGTGGAAGTTGGTCAAGATTCCTGACCTTGGAAACGGAGAAAAAATATCGGCATTGAAATTAGAAAACTACCTATTGAATCGACATTCAGCTACTGAAATGTCATTCAGACAAATAAAAGAACAGATGTTGTTGATAGAAACCACAACAAGAAATCAATCAGAAAATTACTTAAATATAAAAAAAATATTGACAATGTAAAAAGTACATATTAAAAAACATGACAATATGAACAGTGTACAGAAGTACCATAATACTCTCTGATAATGATGAACCAGTAGAAAAGAAGTATTTACCTGAACTCCCTTAAAAAAAGGTACAACAGTGTACAAGATTGCAGAAATATACAACATAGCTAGTAGACGGAGTAATGAAAAGCTTTTAAGAATACTTAAAGATAAAATTTGAAGGCCATGAATTACCCTTAAAAATTAAAACCTTGGACCAAAGCAGAGAGAACTGAGACTGTATGTTCCAAAACCACTACAGTGCTAAAACTGTAGTATGTAGTAGCCATACAAGGAAAATGCTCGTAATACATCTGTATGTACATACTGTGGCTCATTAACAAACATACCACACAGTGGAGAGTGTAGTGAACCAAAATACTGAACTGTGGACAAAATCTTACTGCAAGATCTAAGATTATGTGTATTATATATACAATACAGAATTAAAATTACTTCAAGGAAAGGACAGGAATGCCTGTAAAGGGCCAAATTAGATTAAGGTTTAGAGGAATCATGATCCGCTAAGAAACGAACTTTTGTGCAGCAGTAAGATCAAACAAAGAAATAAATAAGAGTAACAAAACCCTGATAGATCAATCTCAAGAAAATAACCACTTTGCAGAAGAGCAACTAATATAGCAAAGGATCAAGAACTGCATACAAATATTTGTTCAAATTCATTTGATTTAAGAAATGGAATCACTAGAAGACAGTACAAGCACCACAGAAATATTAAAAGATAAGTTATGATGAATTAGAAACTAAAAAGAAAAAAGAGGCCTTTAGAGAGAACTCCACCCAAGACCAACAAAACCAACTATTATTAGAGATACATCCATTAAAATAAGAGGCAGGAGACCCCAAGAAGAACCTCAAACCAAAAATTAGAATATACCTTTGTCTCCTAAAGTAATAATAAAACCAGTGGAAACAGATACCCAAAACATCAAAAGAAATAGTAAGAGGAACAAACCATTGACAAGAATGATTATGTGATGGGAGAAGGGTGCTCCATCACCAACAATAGAGTGCAGCAGAGTAAATGAAAAACGACACACAAAACACGTGGATGTAATGAATGTTTCATTGAACTGTGCAACAAAAATGAAAGCATAACAAAGGACAGTTTAACAAACACTATACGAATTTTATAAGATACAGAAATAAACTACTAGTTTGGACACTCACGAAAAGGGCTGTATGTGCATTGGACACATAGTGTCTTATAAAGAAAAACAAATAAATATTGTAAATAGATTTTAGAAAAATACGATTGATGATCCACAAAAGAAAACCCTTACTTAGACACACTAATCTTATACTTTCAATAATTATATTATACAATGGAACGTAAATGGTCTACAGACCAGATTACGTTTGGGAGAAATACAACGATTACTAAACGAACATGAGCCAATGATAATATGTTTACAACATGTCAACAAAACAATATCAACAAAAGGTAAATATACCTTAGGATCTACATCTAGAGAACAAGAAGGAAATTTAGGTACTGCTATATATGTACATAACAAAGTATGTTATGACAGAGTAACTGTAAATTTTACTAACTTGCAAATATCAAGTATTAAAATACGAATAAAAAAGATAATTACATAATTTATAACCTATACAACCAACCTAATAAAAGTTACGACATTGATAAACTTAAAGATTTACTTAACAATACCAAGGAACCTACATTAATAGTAGGTGATTTTAAAGCTCTAACCCAATATGGGACTGTCATTGTACAAACTCAAATAGAATAGGTAGTAAAATAGAAGAGTTCATGGATTCAACAACATGTGCTGTATAAATGATGACAGAAATTAGCACATATTTCAAAGAACATAGACATTTTCCCTCAGTAGACTTAACTGTATGTACAACAAGCATAGTTGACAGATTGGATTGGAATACAGTTGATGACTTGCACACCAGTGATCATTTCCCAATATTAATTTCCGTATTGCAAAATAATCCTGCAAAACATGTCCCTCACTATAAAATTTATAAAGCAGATTGGGAGCGATATGAAATGCACACTAGAAATATCCCACAATTTGAATATTTAAAAGACCATAATGAAACTAATAAATTTCTTGTTGATTTCATTAAAAATGCTGCTAACAACGTGCCAAAGTCAAAAACCACATCAACAAAACACAAAAGTTCCCAGGTGGTCTGATGATTTAACAGAATTATCAGAATTTACAAAAATTACTATTATTACTAGAAATTGATACATTAGAACCTGTATACAATATGAAATATCTGCAAAATTTAAAGAAGTATTTCAAAAAGAAGAATATCCATTTCATGGAGGAAATACGTATCAGATCTCTCTAATAATACTCCCATACAAAAAATATGGAAAAATTCAGAAAATAAATGGTACCCACATGTCAAACCACCTAGACGTACTATATTGAAAGATGGAAAAGAATACTTGATCCAAAAGGAAATAGTAATATAATGGCAGAAAATTTGCAAATGTAGTAGTGATAAATTTAGATGAACACTTCCACACAAAAAAAATGAAATAGAATTAACGACACTAAATTTTTGGAAACAATTGACGATATATATTATAATAGAAAATTTAGTATTATGTCAGGTTGGAATACGCTCTCTGGAACAGCAATAAATCTATACTCTAGAGTGACGTATTTGTTTGAGATGATATGCCATAGTACCTTTGTAAAATCATACTTATTAGAGTTTATAATCATTTATGGCTTAAATTTATTTCCAGATGAATGGCACCAAAGCTATAATAATTCCTATCCCCAAACCTGGAAAGGATCCCAGTAATGTAAATAATTACAGACCAATTTTTAACAAACTACTTATACCGATTGTTAGAGAAAATGGTAAATGCTCGACTAATATGGCACATTCGAGAAAATAAAGTGCTCCACTCAGTTTGGGTCACAGTGTAACAGATCTACTGGATTCTCTCTGTAACCAGAAGACCATATACGTAGAGGTTTTGGTGCTGAAAACATATTACTGTAGCTGTCTTTTTGACATTGAAAAACATCACGATACCATGGAGGTATGCTATATTAAAGCTTTACAAAACAACAACATCCGTGGACATTTACCTAGGTTTATACAGAACTTTTGACAAACCACAATTTTCAAGTGAGAATTGATGATGATCTGTCTAGAACATTTCCACTAGAAAATGAGTGAGGGTGGTGTTCCCTAGGAGCCGTCATCGCGCCTTAATGAAGATGGCACTGTTTGTGATCGGTAAAAATCTACCTAGTGGCATTAAAAGTAACCTGATGGATGATTTTGCCATATGTTATTCAGCATCCTGAATAAAACATGCAGAACAAATCGTTAATAAAAGCATAATAAAAACAGATGAATGGGCCTCATCTGTAAGCTTTAAATTTTCCATAGATAAAACTCAAGCAATAATATTTTATAAAAATAAAAAGTGGAAAAAGGTGAAGAAATAGGCTTAAAAATCAGAAACCATAGTATACCAATTGGCCAAACAGCAAAATTTTTGGGATTAGTATTTGACACTCACTTGAACTGGAGAGCCCACATTACATATGTAAAATCTAAAAGTAAAAAGAACATTAAATCTTGTTAAGAAACTATCGAACACTACTTGGGGAGCCGATAGACATACCCTTACTGTACTGTATAAAGCAATAGTTCTGTCCATCATCGATTATGGAAGCGAAGTATATGGTTCAGCATCTGACACAGTGCTGAAAATGTTAGACCCTGTTCACAATGAAGACCTTAGAATATGCTCAGGAGCCTTTAGATCATTACCAAAATCACCGTTACAAGCTGGATGTGGTGAACTGCCTTTGTCTTTCCATAGAGAACTAGTAGCAATGAAAAGTGCTTTAAGAATTCAAACTAGTGATTCTCCAACCAAAAAATTATTTGAATTAAGAGATGTATTTATAAATAACCATCCACCACCTTTCCCAATTAGAGCTAGGAGATTGTCTGAGTCATGAATATAAATATGCAAGTGCCTTTAATAACCAAAAATCACCTCCTCTGGACAATGAATAAAATGAGAATTTGCACACACCTCAGAAGTATTTATCAAAAGTAACTCATATACACCCAGAACACCATAGACAACATACAATAGAGCATATAAGCCAAAAAGGTCACATTACGCAATATACTTGAACAGATCTAAATCAGAACAGGTATGGGATATGCTGCAGTGTCCAGAGCAAAACTTATCAGATCTCTCTTCCTAATAATGCTTCTGTATTTACAGCAGAATTGTATGGAATTGCATCAGCTATAAAAACAATTAAAGAATCGTCATTCAATAATTTTGTGATTTTCAGTGACTTGAGAAGCGCTATAGAAGCGATTCAAAGTTACAAATCAAAAAATAATATAATACAACAAATTAAATTATATCTCCATAAATTATATAATAATGGAAAAAAATGTCTTAGAAATATGTTTGGATCCCTGCCCATGTAGGGATCAAAGGAAATGAAGATGCGAACAAAGCAGCTAAAGCAGCAACTCACATGACAAGATCAAATGTAGATATCCTATTTACTGATTATGTAACTCACATAAAAATGGGTATCATAAATAAATGGCAATGCCATATGGGATGAAGAACCTGATAATAAACTGAAAGAAATAAAACCTAATGTTAAAAATGGAGTTCATCATATCAGAGAGAGAGAGAGAGAGAGAGAGAGAGAGACAGCGCAATAATTTTAACATGTCTCAATTAGCCATACTCATCTGACACATGGACACTTAATGAGCAACCCATGGCCCAGCTCCCGAGTGCTCAGAATGCAGAGTAATAACAGTCAGACATGTGTTATGTGAATGTCCATAGTATGACCAACAATCTACTTTGGAAATAGATCAATGAAAGAAATTTTGTCAGATCTTTTATTTCAGTCGTTCAATTTTGATGTTCTTGAAGAACTATATTTAATTAATAGAATATAAAATGAGTAAATAATAAAGCATAAAACCCTTTTTAACATTTGTAAAGATGTAAAAATGCAGTTTTTAATTTCATTTAATTCATTCATCATTATGCAGATGATCTATTGGGTCCTAGTGTTTGTGCAGGCCTGGACCTAGTATTTTAATCAAATCCTTCAGGCCAGCCCTTTGAGAGGCTGAAAGTCAGCTCAGTGGTTTGGTTAAACTACTTTAATAATACAATAATAATAGAAGCGTAAGTTGTCATAATAAAATCTATAAATGCCAAATTTTCCATTTTTGCTTTAAAGTTGTGTCTTTTGCAACCGTCTTTTAACGTTATATTAATATTTTAACATTCTACTAATTTTTTTTTTGGAAGAACTGATTGAGAGCGTGGCAGCTATTAACAGAAATCAACTTCTCACAGGTGACATAAACTGGAAACTTTCCAGTTCCCTGAACAGTTAAAACTACTAAACTTTAGCGTGTATTACTTAACCGGGCATAACACTCAGGTACGTATGTAATCATAATAAAATCTGTGTTTTGTAAAATCAATCTAAATATAGAATAATTCTTATAACTAGTTATTGATGAATATTCAAGTCATTATTTGCACAGGAAGTTGTTATTTGCACCAAGATCTAAATAAACAGGTCTAACAATCGTCGTCAGCCGTGGCAAAATATGACGTCACTGACGGCAAATCTTGCAGTGCATGTTACAGTATGTGTGCCTGCCTTTGCAAAGTGAAGGGTCAGTTGAAGCATAGTTTGAAGAGCGTGGAAGGAAGCAGAAAGATTCTTGGTTGGTTTCCAGTGCCGAATAATTACTCCAGTCTAGGATGTCATAGCCGAAAGGATAACACCAAAGGGCAGGGAGGAAGTTTCTTTGGATTTCCTAAAGACAGTGAATTAATTAAAATAAAAGGCTTCATATGACCTGTCACCAAATGCCAAATCACATCAACACGGCACATGCTGTCATCTGTTCAGCTCATTTCTCTCTGCATATCTGGTGAAACGCTACTTAGGGAGAAGAGCCTTCGGATGATGAAAATGGTGAGTCAGCATTAGAGATCTGCATAACCAGCATTTTGTTCGAAAATATTGACATTCAAACTAAAAATAACGATGCAGGGTCAGTTTGAATTTACATGGGTATAGACAAGTTATAAAAACAAAACCATGATGTTGTTGAGGAAGATTCCTTATGCTATATAAGAAGGTATATTGTGCAAAAATTTCTCTGCAAATATCCTGAAGTAGCACCCTGGGAAAAAATGGATAGACTTCATGAATAGGGGAAATTTGCTTGTTCCCTCACAAAAATTCATGGAACAATTAATATTAATGAGGCAAGTCTTTAAGGCAGTCCATGGTGACACGCTTAGGAAGGAAAGGACTTTGTCCAAAAGCTGGCATCTGAGTTGCAGATGACCGGAAGAGATGTTCCTGCTGAAATTTTAACATTTTTTTGGCAAAGATGATAATTTTCTTCAAAATGCAATGCCTGAATAGGACTATGAGAGTTAACAGATACAATGCTTCTAAGACGAAAAAAGAAAGAAAAATCATGGGATAGATACGAGAAGAGAATATCAGTTAGGTGTAGCACAGTATAACTATAGATTTACTGTCATATTCACTGACATTTCTTATTGAATGTTCCTGCAAGTAAATCGTGTACATTGCAAACTGAAAATAAAATGTATTACAGCCACTAAAGCTATTTTTAGCTTAAAAACCCTTATATTTTACCAATCTTGCGGAAAAACCCCGGGCGTCGGTGACGTCACAGTCTCTCGGAAGGAGGAGTGTTAGACCGGTTTGTCTGTCTAGATCTTGATTTGCACAGACCGGAAGTCAGTGACACGCGACATAATTACCTCGAAATAAGTAACCAGCGGAAGCTAGTATTGTGTATATATAGTCTGATCTGTTTTTCTCATTAGATACTCCGCTCCTTTTTAAAGTACCCTTCGAGTAGGGGCTTAGTTTTGTTGTATTCTTTTATTTTACTGGGGAGGTTTCAGTCCTGCTGGCATTTTCATAGCTTGGCACCTCATTATTATGGCTTTTTGTTTTATTTAATTTGCACAACAAGGCTCTTTTTATTTTCTATATATATATATATATATATATATATATATATATATATATATATATATATATATATATATATATATATATATACTATATATATATATATATATATATGTATGTATGTATGTAAAAAAATCAAATTGTAAATGAAATTAGACATACATTACATGAAATGAAAATGCAAAAGATATCTGTTACTCTATGTTGGATACCATCTCACATAGGATTAGAAGGCAATGAAAAAGCTGACACCTATGCAAAAGAGGCTAGAACACTGCCAATATCAGCAGAATTATTACCATTAGAAGATTATACTAGATACAGTAAAGCGGTGATTAAGAAGAAATGGCAAAATAACTGGAGGGAAAGCAATCTTAACAATAAATTAAGAGAAATAAAAGAAACTGTAGACCATTGGCCATCATCCTATCAGAATTGCCGCAGGTTTTCAGTAATGTTGACACGGCTAAGAATTGGTCACACTAAACTGACACATGGTTACCTGATGAGTAACCCCCATGCCCCTATACCTATGTGCGAAATATGTAATATACAAATAACAGTAAAGCATATTTTAAAGGTATGTCCAAAATATAGAATCCAAAGAGACATTTTATTTAGAAGATATTCCTTTAAAGATATATTGTCAGAAAATGACAAATTTTCACTTTTTAATATTTTAAAATTCCTTAAATTTAATCATTTATACGATAAAATATAAGATTCATAGAATAATTTATAATATATTCCTAATTAACTTAATTAATTAGATTAACATAGTCAGTTTAATTAAATTATTAGAGAGTTTAAATAGCTTGTCTAATCCTTCGGGCCAGCGCTAGGAGAGTTAATATTAACTCAGTGGTCTGGTTAAACTAATGTTAAAAAAAAAAAAAATCAATGGCATACACTTGCTTGCATCTGTTTACTTTGACAAGGTCAAGGAATTCGTGTTTGTTGTGTGAAGGATCATGGTTGATGCTGTTTTCTGTTAGCCACTGGATTATTTCACATTTCTTGGAACTGCTGGTTGGTGTTTTATTTAACATTTTTGAATGGTAAGGAGCATTATCCAGTATTATAAGGGAATGCGCTGGAATATTTGGCAGTAGCTGTGTCTGAAACCAGTCACAGAAGCACATATAGTTCATGCTGTCATGATAGTCGCCCTTATTGCCATTCTTTGATCTGAAAAATAATAGAGCTCCTGGACTGAATCCGTCACGGCCACCTGCATGTAAAATTATGAATCTGGCACCTTTACCTGTTTTTAATTTTGGGCTTACTGATCCGTCAGCAATTATCCAACATTTTCTTACACAGTCGTTGTGATTTATCCATGTTTCATCTAGATAAATCTCTTGCTTTGAGCTGCTGGAGTTTCTGTTTTCATTGAAGATTCTCAAATATTTGTTCCTCACAACAACCATGTCCTCTCTCTCCATTAACATAAATCTTCCTCTTCTAACCTTCTTATAACGGGAATCAATTGTTTCACAAGTAATCAGTATGAGACGTCTGGGCACCAGGAAAACTTATAGGTGGCTCCTTCACTTTTTCAAGTACAGATTCTATGGTGGGAATTTCAGCCCTTTCATAAAAAGAGAGGATCACTCGCTGTAGGCACTCTTTATCAAAGTCGTCTACTGCTCCCAGCACAGGTGATATCCTTGTCCTACAGGGTAGAGATTTTATTCCATGCTCTCTTTGCTGTCGTTTTATGCGTTGAAGGGTTCGGATAGAGATGCCTTACTCTCAACATCCATCTCGCTTTCTCTTTGATCTTGATTTCGATAATGATTATATAAGTTCAGAATAATTCTTCTTGATTGGCTCGTTAACCATTAATTGCAATGGGCCTCTTCTCTTCTTCCTTGATTCCCCCTCGTTTTGGGACCACCTTGACGTGGTGAGGGGCTCTTGAACCCAGGAATCTGTTCCCGGGTTTAAGTCAGAGTCCCATATGCCATTGTATATTTGTTTGGATTAATCTTTGAAGGAATTTTCCACTTTTACTAAAATTTATTGGACCTGATAAACAGGAAAAGATATCATAGTTGGGAATGGGTTTATATCCGAAGCTAAGTAGTGAGAACTGTGGTGGGATCATCAGCTGCCCGATAATATTCGGACCTGACAGTTATCAGATTGATAGCTCAAAGGCGGAACTATTCTTTAGAGCTAGACCACGGATTCCAGGGAGGTCTGGTTCTGGAGATAGAACTCTCGGCATCCTGGAAAATTTGCCCATAATAAAATTAGGTGGGGATGATTGTATTTTCTTGTAATACTCTCGGTCCTAGCAAGCAGGTTTGGCTTACACTTGGGCCACCCTAATCATATTGTGCCATCCCCTGTGAGGTAGGATAGGGGGCAGACGCTTGGGAGTCGGCTCTCACTTGTGCCATTAGTGGAAGAATAAAGCCCATAAAAGGCTAATGATATCTTTTTAAAGTTTTCAGGTTTATTATTTTTTTTTCCTTCTATTTGATCTTTATGAATGGTAATGATAAAGAATCGAGTAACCCTGGGCCCCCTGATGATACTTTTTGGCACAGATGACGACCTCTGCACCCACCTTGGAGATTGAAAATTCTCCAAATGTTGATGACCCACGTGAGAAAAAGGATGTCCCTGTAAAAGGAGGACCTGGCATTGTTACAATGGAACCATTCTCCTTTGAGCCAGATGTTTCTGTGCCTGTGTCCCTATCAAAAAAAGGAACAAAAAATACAGTAGTTCAAACTTTTCAACTGTGGGCCCTTTGGAGCCTAAAAGAGTAAATAAAAGAAAATATATACCAGGCTCAACCTTGGTTCACTTTGATTCCCTTTTTGGAGAATCAAACTGGTCAAGGTTTTTTAATTTACAAGCCAACCAAGACATATCCTTACTAAAATTGGAAAATTACTTGTTGAACCCCCCCTCATTTTGGGACCACCTTGACGTGGTGAGGGGGCTCTTGAACCCCAGGAATCTCTTCCTGGGTTCAAGTCTAAGAGTCCCATATGATATTGTATATTTGTTTGGATTTATCTTTTTGGAATTTTCCACTTTTACTAAAATTTATTGGACCTGATAAACAGGAAAAGATATCATAGTTGGGAATGGGTTTATATCCGAAGCTAAATAGTGAGAACTGTGGTGGGATCATCAACTGCCCGATAATGTTCGGACCTGAGAATCATCAGATTGATAGCTCAAAAAATGGAACTATTCTTTTAGACTGGACCACGGATTCCAGGGGAGTCTGGTTCTGGAGATAGAACTCTCGGCATTCTATCCGGTTTGCCCATAATATGATTAGGGTGGGGATGATTGTATTCTTGTAATACTCTCAGTCCTAGCAAGAGGGTTTGGCTTACACCTGGGCCACTCTAATCATATTGTGCCATCCCCTGTGGGGTAGGGTAGGGACTAGTGAAATTTGGGAGTCAATTCTCACTTGTGCCTTTAATGGAAGAATAAACCCCAGTAGTGAAAGGCTAATGATATCTTTTAAAGTGTTCAGTTTTTTTTCTTTCCATTCAATCTTTATGAATAGTAACGTTAAAGAATCAGTACCCTGGGCCCTCTGATGATACTGTTTTGGCACAGATGACGACCTCTGCACCCACCTTGGAGATTGAAAATTCTCCAAATGGTGATGACCCATGCGAGAAAAAAAGGATGTCACTGTAAAAGGAGGACCTTGACATTGTTACATTGGAACCATTCTCCTTTTGAGCCAGATGTTTCTGTGCCTGTGTCCCTATCAAAAAAGGAACAAAAATAGTTCAAAAGAGATATTCAACTGAAGGCCCTTTGGAGCCTAAAAAAAATAAACAAAAGAAAATATAGACCAGACTCAACCTTGGTTCACTTTGATTCTCTTTTGGAGAATCAAACTTGGTCAAGGTTTTTGAATCTATGCAAACGACCAAGACATATCCTTACTAAAATTGGAAAATTACTTATGTTAAACCGATGCCCATCACAAGAGATGAGCATGAGACAAATTAAAAAACTGAATGGCTGGTTGAAGCAACAACGAGAATCCAGTCAGAAAATTATCAAAATATTAAAAAAATTGAGAACATAAATATAAGCGTCACAAGGCATGATACCATGAACAGTGTACAAGGCACAATGATATTACCAAATCTAGAAGAAAAAATACAAAACAAATCAATGTTTCTAGATTCATTACAAAAAAGATACAGCAATGTTGAAGACTGCGAACTATATGAGGTGCCAAGCAGGAAAGACAAAAATAAATCTGTCAGAATAGCAAAATAAAAGTTCAGTGGCCAAACCTTGCCAAAAATTAAAATGCTTGGATTAAACAGGGAACTAAGACCTTATGTTCCCAAACCCATGCAATGCAAGAACTGTTGCAAATATGGCCATACAGCCATCAAATGCAGAAATTTTCCCAGATATGCTTATTGCAGTTCTGGAGAACATAAAACACGCTGAGACTGTGGCCAAACAAAATGCATAAATTGTGGCCATACAACATCATGCCTGATCTAAAACATGTGCATTCTATATTTAGAATACCGAACTTAAATTACTACAGGAAAACAACTGGAATGTCGATTAGGAAGCAAAGCTCAAGTAAAAGTGAGAGGAATGAATGACCCAGCTAAGAAATTTAGGTATGCAGATACTTCAAAATCAAACAATACCCAAACTGAAGTGAATGGCAATAAAAATCAAGAAATATCACCATGATCAAAAGAGCTCTATGGAGATTTCATACAATAATGACAATATCACAGTTGACAATAGATTTACCTCCTTACCAGAAATAGATACGAGTATTGACATATAGAAAGACGAAGAAGAATTAAAATCACAAGAATGTAACAAATTGGATAACACAACTGGGAAGAGGCAACTAGATAAGACCCCACCTAATTCCACCAAACAAAGCTGTAAAAAGATAAATAACCCACCAATCTCACCAAAAGCTAAAGTTCAGAAACAGAACACTAAACCAAACATTCCACTTAGTAACAACAATACCTCTGGGAGCAGAATCACAAAATTCAGATGAAATGGAAAACCAACACACAGATAACTACAATGAAAGCAAAGAATTTCACCCATCACCAATCATAGGCACCACAAGAAAAACCAAGAAGGAACAACAAACTAAAGAACATGAAGACACATGTGGTTGTAGTAAATGCTTTGTAGCAATGTGCCACAAAAATAAAACTATGAACTAAAGAAAAAGCCAACCAACACCATAAGAAATTTCATGATAATATAGGAATAAGGAAAAACAAACATCAAATCTCATGAAGAAGGTTGCATGTGTATTGAGCATTTAGAATATTACAAAGAAAAGCATATCAGTGTTGTAGATAATATTCTAAAAAAATCAAAATGGAAAAATTAAATCAAGATAGTAAAATGTAACAGTCAACGAAAGTCAAAATAAAACAAAACAAAAAAATGAATCAAGACCTACAAAAATACAAATTAATTTATAACAAATTAAAAAAAAAATAACTTAAATAATTTAGAGTAATTTGACCACTCTCATATTACACCATTCAATCGTTATATAATTCAATGGAACATATGTGTGATTATTAACGAAATGCACAGAGAAGTCCAACGACTTACCAGGAATACAGAACCAATGATTATACGTATACAACACGTTGGAAAATTGTTTCAAATATAGGTAAATATCTACTTGTCACAACATCAAAGGAAAATGAAAATAACTTAGGAACAGTAATATATGTCCGTAATAAAATGATATACGACAAAGTAGATATAGACTATGCTGAATTACAAATTTCAGCAATAACAGTGAAAATAGAAAATAATTTATTTGATTTATTAACTTATACAACCAGCCTAATAAAAAGTAAGATTTAAAACATATTACAGAAAATAATAAAAGCTTTTAAGAATCCCATATTAATTGTAGGTGATTTCAATGCACATAACCCAATATGGGACTGTAAATCTGTACATTACACCAGATAAAGATGGAGAAAAATAGAAAACTTGATGAACACTAATAATCTCTGTTGTCTGAATGACAAAAGAAGTAAATACATATTGCTCAAAACCCATGGAACATTTTCCTCAATAGATGTCACCCTTGTTCAACAAATATAGTTGACAAACTAGACTGGAATACTTGTGATGACTCCTATTCAAGTGATCATTTTCCCATAATAATATCTTTATTAAATAATAAACCGAAACCATACTCTCCACATTATAACATGCAAAAAGCAGACTGGGACATTTTTAACTTGCACACCAGAAATATACCGCCCTATGGTTATTTGAGAAACCCCAATGAGACAAACGATTTCTTTGTATCTTTCATTAAAAATGGCAGCTGACAAAGCTATTCCTCATTCAAAACCCTGAATAAAAAAAATAAAGTTCCCTGGTGGTCAGATGACCTATCTGAATTAGTAAAAGAAAAATACTCTTTAGCAAGAAGGTTAGATACTCTAAACAGAAGATTCAATAAAATAAATAAATCAAAATCATTCTTGGAAGAAAATATATTAAAAATGACAATTGTACTATTAGAAATAGATGCATTAAAACCTTTATATAATAAAATATCAGCTAAATTCAGAAAGGAAGTCATGAATGGTAAAATAATATTTGGAGGTCCTATGTATCAGAAATAACAAGCGAAACATCCGTTCAAAAAGTATGGGAAAAATTCCGAAAAATAAATCATAACAAACATTAGACCACCCAGACAAAGCTATAATAAAAATGGCAAAAAAATTTTAGATCCTTCAAAATTAGTAACATAATTGGGAAGAAGTTTTAAAATAAGTAGTGAAGCAAAATTTGGACAAACATTTTAGAAAAATAAAGAATAAAGCAAAATTTATATTACTTAATTTTTGAAACAAAAAAAAGATATATATTATAATAAAAATTCAATATAGATGAGCTGGAATATGCCTCTTGAACAGCAATAAATCTGCCCCTGGAGGTGATGATATCTGCTTTGAAATGATCTGCCACCTAGCACCTTCGGCAAAATCATACTTGTTGAAACTTTACAATCATTTATGGCTCAGAAACTTGTTTCCAGATGAATGGCGAAATGCCATAATAATTCCTATACCAAAGCCTGGAAGAGACCATAGTAATGTGAACAATTATAGACTAGTATCTTTAACAAGTTGTCTATGCAAGTTGTTGGAGAAAATGGTAAATGCAAGACTTACATGGCACATATGTGAAAATAAAATGTTAACTCCTTCCCAATTTGGCTCACAACGTAATCGATCTACATTAGATTCTCTATCTAATTTGGAAGACCACATACGTAGAGGATTTGAAAGAAAGCAAATTACAGTAGCTGTCTTTTTTGACATCCAAAAGGCATATGACACTACATGGAGGTATGCAATATTAAAAACATTACATAATAATAACATACGCGGCCATCTTCCTAAGTTTATTAAAAAACTTTATGGCTGATTGCACTTTCCAAGTGAGAATAGATAATGTTTATTCCAAGACATTTCCACTTGAAAATGGAGTTCCACAAGGGAGTGTCCTTAGTGGTACTCTGTTTACATTAGCAATTAATGATATCAGTAACATGCTACCGGTTGGAATTAAGAGTAACCTGTATATGGATGATTTTGCCATATATTATACGGCATCACGCATAAAGCATGTACAATGAATGATTAATAAAACCATAATAAAAATAGATGAATGGACCTCATCTGTAGGCTTTAGGTTTTCCATCGAAAAAACTCAAGCTGTCATATTTTATAAAAATAAAAATTGAAAAAAGCTGAAGAAATAGAATTGAAAATCAAAAACCATAATGTACCAATTAACCAAACTGCAAAATTTTTTGGGATTAATATTTGATGCACACCTGATTTGGAAAGCCCATATAACTTACATAAAATCAAAATGCAAAAGGGCGCTAAGTCTAATTAAAAACTATTACACACGAATTGGGGAGCTGATAGACATACTCTTACCATACTGTATAAAGCAACAGTGTTATCAATCATTGACTACGGAAGTGAAATATATGGTTCAGCGTCAGAAGCAGCACTGAAAATATTAGATCCAATTCACAATGGGCTAAGAATATGCACAGGAGCATTTAGATCGCCTCCAGTCTCCTCAGTACAAGTCGAATGTAGCGAACTGCCACTGTTCCTCCATAGAGTTCATAACAATGAACAGTGCATTAAGAATCAAGGCAAGTGATTCACCAACAAAAAATCTATTTGATCTAAGGGATATATTTATAAACAATCATTCACCTCCTTTCCCAATTAGAGCTAATAAACAGTTTGAATCACTGAAATAGACATACAAGTACCCTCAACAGTGAAGTTACCACCCCATTGGACTATGAATAAAATAAGGACTTGCACTCAGTTGAAATATTTATCAAAAAGTTCCTCATATACCTCAGAACACCATAGACAAAAAACCATAGATCATATAAGACAAAAACGTTCACATTACGCGATTTATACAGATGGTTCTAAATCACAACACGGACTCAAGAAGCGCTATAGAAGCCGTTCAAGGTTACTACTCAAAAAATAACATTGTACAGGAAATTAGATATGAACTCCAAAATTGTATAGTAATGGAAAAAATATTGAAATATGTTGGATCCCTGCCCATGTAGGGATTAAAGGAAATGAAGAAGCTAACAAAGCAGCTAAAGAAGCAGTCCGCATGGCAAGAACAAATGTAAGAATCCCAGTTAGTGATTACATAAGAGATATAAAAACAATCATTATAAATAATTGGCAAAACATATGGAACGAGGAACCTATAAATAATAAATTAAAACATAAAATGAAGGTCATCATGTCAGAGAGAGAGACACACAGAAATAATCCTGATGCACCTGCGAATAGGCTATACTCGTTTGACACATGGACACTTGATGAACAGTCCACATGGCCCTCCTCCCGAATGCCCAGAATGCAAAGTGTTGATAACAGTCAAACATGTGTTTGAAAAGGAACTGTCCAAAATATAATCAGCAGCAAAAAATTATCAACATTTGGAAATAAACCGATGGGGGAAATTTTATCAGTCTTATACATTTTCAGTCATCCCAATTTTAACTTTCATTAAGAAGTGCAACTTGATAGACAGAATATAAAACCAAGTAAATAATGAAAATACAGAAGCCTATAGGGTGTTTAATGAAAAAAAAAAAATGTGTAATTCTGAATTTTAATTTTTATGAAATTTTATTTTATTCTTTTTAATCATTAATTTTTTTGTATACATGGAAACGAGCACGGAAACGAGCAAGTGTATTTATTGTATACATGCGTTTCAGAGTAAAGCATGTTCATTATACAGTTTTTTTCTTTTAAACTTCATTTTCATTTATTCATCATCATGCAAATGATGTGTTTGGTCCCAATTCTAGGCCTATGGCCTAGACCTAGTATTTCATCCTAATCCTTCAGGCCAGCCCTGTAAGAGCTGATTAGTCAGCTCAGTGGTCTGGTTAATCTATTTTAATAATAATAATAATCTTATTGCTTCAGCCATGGCACATCTCCCTGTCAAAATGGAGTCACGTCCATTAGAGTTTTGTACACACACACACATATATATAAATATACATATGTATGCATATATTATAAATATATATATATATATATATATATATATATATATTAAATATATATATATATATATATAATATATAATTTGTGTGTGTGTAAAAAGGTATATTAAACCTTGTATACTCTATTGAATTTTATGGAGTAACAGAGAATATCTTTCATGAAGAATGTTAATAATCTGTCGACACAGCAGCTTTATGCTATTTTCGAGTGAATTGAAGAGGAAATATAAAATTATTATTATTATTAATGTAGTTTAACCAGACCACTGAGCTGACCCCCTCGAGTAGACCGCCTTGACGAGGTGAGGGGCTAAGGGACCCTGGCCTTTGGGCCCGGCTCCTGACGAATCATCCTACATAGTTTTTGGTTTAAATGGCGTGGTCATTTCCACATTTGCAAAATTTTACTGCTTAGGTGAGTCTGAGAAGGGATCGTTTTTTGGAAGGGGTTTGCATTCGAAGCTAATTGTGGGAGTTGTGGTGGTTGAGTCGCCACCCAAGATAGTTTGGACCTAAGAGATGGTGATGGGATTTTTCCCATTGCTATCTTGAGGGCGGAACCATCTCTGGGGATCAGCCCATCGGAATCCAGGGGGGGCTGGTTTTTGGAGGTGGGACTCCTGGCTTTTGTCCGGAAGCCCACGAGTACGGTTGGAGTGGGGAGTCAGTCCCCATTAGTGGGGGCAGAACTCCCAGCAGGCGGATTGGCTTATACCTGGGCCACTGCAAGCGTACTGGTGCTATCCTGAAAGGGTAGGGTATGGGGTGGACTGTTGGGAGTCAACTCTCACTTGTGCCATTGGTGGAGAATGCGAATACCTGACTGATCTACGATACTTTCTTGATATGACCAAGCAGTTTTGGGTGGGTGGATGAACCAGTTTGTGTGTGGTGGTCTGATGTGTGCATGCTTGGCATCTTGGGGTCTCTTTGCGGGCTTTGGGAGTGTGTTGGGGTGGGGAAGCTGAGCAGTAGAGCTGCCCAGTTTGTCCTTTTTGATATGCTGTCGGGGTCTGTGCGGGGGCTCTTGGGTGTCGGGTGTGCACTTTTTGGACCTTTGCATGTGGACTGGTTTAAACTTATGGATTTGGCTTTTAGTTCTCCCTCCCCTGGATCCGACGACCTAACGGCACTGGCAACGACTTCTGGCATGAACATGGATACGGGCTTGGCTGTTGGACAGAACCAAACACTGAGACACCAGGGTGTTAATAAATCTGGTGGATTTGATTTGAATAATAGGGTCCTTTATTGCACTAATAAACTTATCATTAGATTTATACAGTGTAGTAAAACAATTTGGCAAAGTGTAAAGAATTAAATTAATTCTAGATAAAAATAAGCAGTCATTTTGTGCTTTTGTTAAATTTTCCTCTTCCTTGGAAGCTAGTGAGGCACAACAAAGACTCCATGGCCACATTCTAAATGACTCAGTTCTCAGCACGACAGTGTTTTCAGTGAAAAACTTGAATGATGAGCCATTTGACTTTATTCCAAAGGCTGAAGAACATGGACCAGTCCCATGTACCAGAGCTCTTCCTCCCCCTTTATGGCATGTTGCTATCTACAAGGAGGGAGGGAAAAATTTGATTGTAGCTGCTTGGTTCCATTCCCATTGGAAATTTAAAACGGTATGGAAAGAACCTCCTAATAAAAGCTGGAAATGAGACTCAAGCAGTTCTGTTATCTAACTTTAAACCTCCTGAAAGTGGAAATATTGAATCATTTCATCTCACAGATTCTTTAATACACTGAAAGGGGTAGTTTACTCAAAAGATCTTGCATGTTTTTAAAGAGGAGGAGATTCTCCATCGATGTCCTCCTTGTGTATCTCATGTAAAAAAACTGGGTGGTGATGCAGCTATCCTTTTAACCTCCTCCAATTACCTACCTGATACCATCATTGTTGGCCATGAGAGGATGCAGGTAAAAATATATAAAAGAAACCCTAAACAATGCCGCAAATGCTTTGAATATGGCCACATTCAAAACTCTTGTAATAATAATAAAAGATGTCCTGTGTGCTCTGCAGAGCACGATAATTTTGACGATTGCAAAGCAGCCCGATACTGTTTTCTTTGTAAGGGTGATCACACTCCAAATTTTAGGGCTTGTCCCAGATATAAATTTGAAAAAGAAGTGTTGGCAGTGGCAGATAATGAACATATCAGCATTAGTGAAGCAAAGCGCAAGGTAATGGGGGCAAACAAAAGTGCCAACACTACGTATGCTACTGTAATAAAACTTATGAAAACTTCCAGCAATGTAAGACCACCAATAACTGCGTCTGATAGCAGATATCACAAACGTGGTACCGGTATTTCTCGAACTATAAATAATAATGAAATTCTCCAAACTGGTGAGAAACTTTCGTCGGCAAGTGCTTTGCAGTCCAATACCAAAAATTGTACTTCCAAAAGCACAGAAAATTTATCTTCCACCACATCCACAGCTGTCGATTCATCTCCAAAAATAGGGGTGCCAAAATGAACCAATAATTCAGGAAAATATTCTGAAAATACTTCCAATAAAAATAAGCTAAAGGAACAATCCCAATTAGATAGAGCTAGTTCAGAGCCATCAATCGCCACAGCCACAAACAAAAATAATAATAAAACTACAGTTGCAACTACCAAGAAACGCACAAGAAATACTTCCCAAATAATGATAATTTTATAATAAAAACTTCAAATGGGTTCAGTGTTTTGGAAGACATCTCTCCTCCTAGAAAGGTGGTTCCAAAAGTAGTTTCAGAACAAAAACATCTGAGTTCAGTTCAGTCTTGCCGCCCTAAGACAAATAGGATTAGTGGTGCACAGAACCACAGTAGTAATTCTGAACATCAGGTTCATAATAAAAAATATGAAGATCAGCCAAAGATCCTGAACCCTAATTCAGATGAAAAGGGATTAAGAAAACAATCTCTTATAAAGAAGAATTTCCCACTCCACCCTAGGAACAGTACTTCCCCTCCAAGGAGTGGGAAGTAACACATTTTACCACCTTAGCATTCTTGCTCGATATCCTTCTGTGGAACTATAAAGGTCTCAGAGCCCGTACAAAAGACCTTAAAGTTTTAATGCATGAATTCAATCCAGGGATTATATGCCTACAGGAAACAATGTTAGGCAACTCTGCTTATAATCCAGGACTAAATTATTCAATATTTAAATCATATCCCCCAACTGGTGATCGTGCCCATGGAGGTGCTGCAATTATTATTAATAAATCTCTACAGCACTCCACAATACAATTAAATACAACACTACAAGCTGTCGCCATTTCAGTCATTTTGGAAAAGAGGATAACAATCTGGTCCTTATACCTTCCACCAGACCTTGCTTTTAACATTGGAGATATTCAGTCGTTAATTGACCACCTTCCAGCTCCTTTACTTCTGCTAGGTGATTTTAATGCCCACAACTCCCTTTGGGGAAGTCGGTTTTTAGATAGTAAAGGGAAATTAATCAAAGACCTTATTTACAGGAATGATGTTACCCTATATAATAATGGGTCAATGACTTTCCATAATCATTTCTCTGCACTGGACCTTAGTATCTCTTCAACTAGTATCCACCTTGATTTTAATTGGTTTGTTAATGAAGATTTAAATGGAAGTGATCACTACCCGATCAATTTGAAATATGCTCTGAATACTCCACCTGAAGTTTTACCCAACTGGAAGGTAGAGGACGCAGACTGGGATAAATTCAGTAAGGGTGTCAATCTAGATAGGGAGTGTGAGTCCTCTCATTCTCATCTAGATGCCTATGATTACTTTATTGAATCTACTTTGAAGAGTGCTGAAGGCTCGATTCCAAAAACAAAAGGCAAACCTCGTAGACCTGCAGTTCCCTGGTGGAATAAGACATGTGGTATTCTGAGAAAAGTGACTAGGAAGTGCTACAGACATTACAAAACTAGTGGCTCCCCTCAGTCTAAATTAATCTACAAAAGTGCTTTAGCCATGCAGCGGCACTTTTATAAGAAAGCCAAAAGAGAATGTTGGCTTTACTATATTAATGGAATAAACTCCAAGACCCCACTAAGAATGGTATGGCGCAAAATAAGGAAACTGAGTGGAAATTTTGTTGCATCACCACTACCCTCATTAAAAATAAATGACTCTCTAATCACAGAGCCCACTGAAGTTGCCAGTGAGCTAGGAAAACACTTTTCTAAAGTTTCCAGCCCTAACAATTATTCTCCAGAATTTCAAAGAATTAGGAATTCTGAAATGTGTCTGAAGTTTGATTCGGGAAAATCTGAACCATACAACTACAAATTTTCCCTAAGAGAACTTCGTGAGGCGCTCTCCTCAAGTGAATTCACAGCTCCAGGTTAGGATACAATCATATATGAAATGCTGAAACACCTCCCAGATGATGCCAAAAGATATTTACTGAAGATTATAAACAAAATATGGGAAACTGGAATTTTACCCAATGACTGGAAAATATCCATAATTGTCCCTATTAAAAAGCCTAATAAAGATGCTTCCCAAGCCACCAGCTATAGACCAATAGCTCTTACCAGCTGTGTATGTAAGCTGATGGAGAAAATGATAAATACTAGACTAGTTTGGCACCTGGAAACCAAAGGATTACTATCGCAATTTCAATTTGGTTTCAGAAAAAACCGCTCAACCCTTGATCCCCTGCTGAGGCTGACCAACCAAATCCAGCAAGGATTCGCCAAAAAGTGTCAGACCATTGGCATATTTTTTGACTTGGAGAAAGCATATGACACTACCTGGAGAATTGGCATCATGAAACAATTGCACAAGATGGGCATATGTGGAAGAATGATCAGGTTTATATATTCATTTTTAACAGACAGACTTTTTAAGGTAAGAGTGGGAAACTCCTTCTCCCAACCTTTTATGCAGGAGGAAGGAGTTCCCCAAGGAAGCGTTTTAAGTGTAACACTTTTTTCAGTGGCAATAAAGAGTGTGGTTGAAAAAATCTCACCCCCTGTTAAATGCTCGCTTTTTGTCGATGACCTTGCAATATATTGAACAGGATATGATTCCTTGTCTGTATGTTAACATTTGCAAAGGTCTATTAATGCTATTACTAAGTGGGCTGATGAGAATGGTTTCAAATTCTCCTCTTCCAAAACAGTTGCAGTAAGATTCACCAGGTGCCGGCGTGTGGAAGAGGTTCCCACACTTAGTTTAAAAGGGTCCATCCTTCCTTACGAGAGTGAAGTTAAATTTCTGGGGATGACTATTGACCATAAATTAACATGGGCTAGCCACATAAATGCCCTTAAGTTTAATGTTAAACAATGTATGAATATTTTAAAGGTTGTTTATGGATTTAGTTGGGGGGCTGATAAGAAATCCCTTCTGAGGCTCTATGACTCTCTGTGTCGATCTAAGCTAGACTATGGCTGTCAGATTTATTCCTCAGCCTGCAAAACCAAGCTAAAGGAACTGGATGTTGTACACAACATGGGGTTGAGAATATGCTCACAGGCTTTTAGAACTTCGCCTGTTGAAAGCATATATGTCGACACAGATCATTTACCCCTTGATCTAAGAAGGCAAGAGCTAGGGTTGCGATACATGGCTAGAATGAAAAGTGCTCCCAAAAATCCCTCCTTTCAAGCACTAAAGGAAACAGACTCTCGAAGTTTTTCTGGTACAAGAGTTTCTAAACCATTCCAAATTCGACTGAATGAGGATGTTAGGAATAATCATGTTAAATCCCAGAAAGTCCTGGAAGTAGAATATCCTGTAAATCCTCCATGGCTTATCCCAGAAGCATCAATATGTAAGAAACTGTTTAACAAAAAAGACTGCACTGTAGAAGAGATTAGGGGAAAATTCTTAGAGCACGATGTTACCCATACTAATTTTACAAAAATCTATACAGATGGATCAAAGTCAGATAGTGGTGTTGGTTGCGCTGTTATCCTTGGTGATACAGCGTACACAGCTAAATTACCTGACTCTGCATCAATATTTACTGCCGAATTAACAGCCGTAGTGTCTGCCCTAGATTTAGTTTTTCAAAGTAGTGACTCTAATTTTGTCATATACTCAGACTCTAGAAGCACCTTAGAAGCTATTAAAAAATTTAATAGCTTTCATCCATTAATTCAAAAAGTTCAGGAGTGGCTTTTTCGTATATATTGTCGACGTAAATCAGTCTCTTTCTGTTGGGTCCCTTCTCACGTGGGGATTCGGGAAACGAGATGGCAGACAGGAAGCGAAAGCTGCTAGTGTTTTATCAGAAACCTCTTTCAGAAAATTGCCTCATACAGACCTAAAAGGTCCCATTAGATCTTATGTTTTAAAGTAAATGGCAAGAAAGGTGGACTTCTCCTCTTCTTGCCAATAATAAGAAGTATAGAAATATTAGGGATAATATACTACCGTGGTCTTCGTCATTCCAGCTTGCCAGACGAACAGAGGTTATTTTAACCAGATTAAGGATTGGGCACACTTGTCTAACCCATGAGTTTATTTTAGAAGGAAGCAGCCCTCCAGAGTGTGCTTACTGTGACGAGACACTAACAGTGGAGCACATTCTGGTGGTCTGCCCCAGATATTTTAACCAAAGAGAGAGATATTTTTCAGGGTAAATCCTGTCTGATATTTTGGGAGATGAAGCAGATATTTCTGCTATCATCTCTTTTTTAAAGTGTATTAAAATTTTTAACGATATTTAATTTATTTAATATATTTATTACATCACGTAGAATTTTAATGACATTAAATTTTTTATGTATATATCACATCATTCATTAAACTTCATACACTTATTTATTGGTCACATCACTTCATTTTATTTATTAATCATTTCCTTCATGAATTCATAACTTTAACATAATCTATTTTCTCTCCATTAGGGCGCTGAATGGCCTTGTTGGCCCCAGTGCCTGGGCTTGTGCCTAAATATCATACATCCATCCATCCACTGAGCTGACTTTCAGCTCTCATAGGGCTGGCCCGAAGTATTCGATTAAAATACTAGGTCCAGGGCTGAAGTCAAGCTCTAGGACCCAATAGATCATTCGATACAATGATGAATGAATTAGAATGAAATTAAAAACTGCACATAGGTACATCCTCTCACAATAAATACATTTACTCAGACTTCCTTACATACATACTAAAACGGTATATTAAAATTCAGAATATAAATTAAGCTAAATTTTAACATTTTCTCTTTTTTGTAAAATTCAAATGTTAAAAGGCTTTTCATGCTTTTATTATTTAGTTACTTTTATATTTTATTAATTAAATTACAGTTCTTCAAGAACATCAAAATTGGAATGATTGAAAATGTGAAACATTCTGACAAAATTTCTTTCATTGATCTATTTCCAAAAGTAGACATTCGTTGTTGGTCATACTTTGGACATTCACATAACACAAGGCTGACCGTTATCATTACTCTGCATTCTGAGCACTCGGGAGCCGGGCCATGTGGGCTGCTCATTAAGTGCCCATGTGTCAGACGAGTATGGCCTATTCTGAGACTTGTTAAAATTACTTGTGCGTGTCTCTCTCTCTGATATAATGAACTCCATTTTTTAACAGCTTTTATTTCTTTCAGTTTATTACTTTCAGGTTCTTCATCCCATATATATTGCCATTTATTTATGATATCCATTTTTATGTGAGTTACATAGTCTGGTTAAACTAACGTTAAAAAAAAAAACATAGTAACAGGGATATTAACATTTGATCTTGTCATGTGAGTTGCTGCTTTAGCTGCTTTGTCTACATCTTCATTTCTTTTGATCCCTACATGCGCAGGGATCCAACATATTTTTTCATTTTTTCCATTATTATATAAATTATGGAGATATAATTTAATTTGTTGTACTATATTATTTTTTGATTTGTAGCTTTGAATAGCTTCTAAAGCTCTTCTTGAATCACTGAATATCACAAAATTATTGAATGATGATTCTTTATTTATTTTTATAGCTGATGCAATTCCATACAATTCTGCTGTAAATACAGAAGCATTATTAGGAAGAGAGAACTGATAAGTTTTGTCTTGGGACACTGCTGCATATCCTACTCCGTGTTCTGATTTACAGTCATCTGTATATGTTGCGTAATGTGGACCTTTTCGGTTTATATGCTCTATTGTATGTTGTCTATGGTGTTCTGGTGTATATGAGTTACTTTTTGATAAATACTTGAGGTGTGTGCAAATTCTCATTTTATTCATTGTCCAGGGAGGAGGTGATTTTACCATTAAAGGCACTTGCATATTTATATTCAGCGACTCAAACAATCTTCTACCTCTAATTGGGAAAGGTGGTGGATGGTTGTTTATAAATACATCTCTTAATTCAAATAATTTTTTGGTTTGAGAATCACTAGTTTGAATTCTTAAAGCACTTTTCATTGTTATTAGCTCTCTATGGAGAGACAAAGGCATGGTTTTGGTGATGATTTAAAGGCTCTGAGCATATTCTAAGGCCTTCATTGTGAACAGGGTCTAACATTTTCAGCACTGCGTCAGATGTCGAGCCATATGCTTCGCTTCCATAATCAATGATGGACAGAACTGTTGCCTTATACAGTACAGTAAGGGTATGTCTATCGGCTCCCCAAGTAGTGTTTGATAGTTTTCTCATTAGATTTAATGCTCTTTTACTTTTAGATTTTACATATGTAATGTGGGCTCTCCAGTTCAAATGGGTATCAAATACTAATCCCAAAAATTTTGCTGTTTGGCCAATTGGTATACTATGGTTTCTGATTTTTAAATCTATTTCTTCACCTTTTTTCCACTTTTTATTTTTATAAAACATGATTGCTTGAGTTTTATCTATGGAAAATTTAAAGCCTACAGATGAGGCCCATTCATCTATTTTTACTATGCTTTTATTAATGATTCTTTCTGCATGTTTTATTCGGGATGCTGAATAATATATGGCAAAATCATCCATGTATAGGTTACTTTTAATGCCAATAGGTAGATTTTTACTGATATCAATAATTACTAAAGTAAACAGTGTGTCACTAAGGACACTTCCTGTGGGACACCATTTTCAAGTGGAAATGTTCTAGACATCATCATCAATTCTCACCTGAAAATTGCGGTTTGTCAAAAAGTTTTGTATAAACCTAGGTAAATGTCCACGGATGTTGTTGTTTTGTAAAGTATTTAATATAGCATACCTCCATGTAGTATCGTATGCTTTTTCAATGTCATAAAAGACAGCTACAGTAATTTGTTTTCGTTCAAAACCTCTATGTATATGGTCTTCTAAGTTAGAGAGAGGATCCAATGTAGATCTGTTACACTCTGACTCAAACTGAGTGGGAGTTAAAATTTTATTTTCTCGAATGTGCCATGTTAGTCGAGCATTTACCATTTTCTCTAACAATTTGCATAAGCAGCTTGTTAAAGGAATTTGTCTGTAATTATTTATGTTACTGGGATCCTTTCCAGGTTTGGGGATAGGAATTATTATAGCTCTACGCCATTCACCTGGAAATAAATTTCGAAGCCATAAATGTTTATAAAACTCTAATAAGTATGACTTTGCCAAAGGTGACAAGTGGCAGATCATCTCAAAACAAATATTGTCACATCCAGGAGCAGATTTATTGCTGTTCGAGAGAGCATATTCCATCTCTGACATTCTAAATTTTCTATTATAATATATATCTTTTATTGTTTCAAAATTTATTGTTATTAATTCTATTTCATTTTCTTTTGTGCGAAATTGTTCATCTAAATTCTCATCACTACTAACATTTGCTAAATTTTCTCCCATTATATTACTTATTTCTTTTGGATCAAGTGTTCTTTTCCCATCTTTTAATATGGCATGTCTAGGTGGTTTGACATGGGTACCATTTATTTTCCTGAATTTTTCCCATATTTTTTTGTATGGGAGTATTATGAGAGAGATCTGATATGTATTTCCTCCATGAAATGATTCTTCCTTGAATTACGTTTTTTTTAAATTTTGCAGAAATTTTTTTGTATAGAGGTTTTAATGTATAATTTTTAGTAATAATACAGTCATTTTTTGTAAAGTTCTTTCTAATATCGGTAATTTTTTATTCATTTTATTGAACTTTCTATTCAAATTATCTAATTGTCTCCCTATTGTGTGTTTTACATTTATTAATTCTGTTAACTCATCAGACCACCAGGGAACTTTGTGTTTTGTTGGATGGGGTTTTGACTTTGGTATTGCTTTATCACAGCATTTTTAATGAAATCAACAAGAAATTTATTAGCCTCATTGTGGTCTTTTAAATATTCAAATTGTGGGATATTTCTAGTGTGCATTTCATATCGCTCCCAATCTGCTTTATAAATGTTATAGTGAGCGACATGTGTTGCAGGATTATTTTGCAATAAGGAAATTAATATTGGGAAATGATCACTGGTGTGCAAGTCATCAACTGTATTCTTATTCTAATCCAATCTGTCAACTATGCTTGTTGTACATAAAGTTAAGTCTACTGAGGAAAATGTTCCATGTGCTTTTGAAAAACATGTGCTAATTTCGTCATCATTTATACAGCGCATGTCGTTTGAATCCACGAACTCTTCTATTTTACTTCCTATTCTATTTGAGTTTGTACAATGACAGTCCCATATTGGGTTGTGGGTGTTAAAATCACGTACTATTAATGTAGGTTCCTTGGTATTGTTAAGTAAATCTTTAAGTTTATCAATGTCGTAACTTTTATTAGATTGGGTATATACGTTATAAATTATGTAATTATCGTTTTTTATTCGTATTTTAATACTTGATATTTTCAAGTGAGTAAAATTTACAGGTACTCTCTCATAACATACTTTGTTATGTACATATATAGCAGTACCTAAATTTCCTTCTTCTTCTCTAGATGTAGATACTAAGGTATATTTACCTATTGTTGATATTGTTTTGTTGACATGTTGTAAACATATTATCATTGGCTCATATTCCTTTAGTAATCGTTGTATTTCTCCCAAATGTAATCTGGTCTGTAGACCATTCATGTTCCATTTCATAATATAATTATTGAAAGTATAACGTTAGTGTGTTCAAGTGTTATTTTCTTTTTTGTTGATCATCAATTTGCATTTTTTCTAAAATCTTATATACAATATTTATTTGTTTTTCTTTATAAGACGTTATGTGTCCAATGCACATACAACCCTTTTCGTGAGTGTCCAAACTAGTAGTTTCTTTATTTCTGTATCTTATAAAATTTCGTATAGCGTCTGTTAAACTGTGTTTTGTTATGCTTTCATTTTTGTTGCACAGTTCAATGAAATATTCATTACATCCACATGTGTTTTCGTGTCTCTTTTTTCATTTACTCTTGCTGTCCCTATTGTTGGTGATGGAGTAATCTCTTCTCCCATCACATAATCATTTTTGTCAATGGTTTGTTCCTCTACTATTTCTTTGGTGTTCTGGGTATCTGTTTCTATTGGTTTTATTATTACTTTAGGAGACAGAGGTATATTCTTATTATTTGGTTTATGTTCTTTCTTGGAGTCTCCCGCCTTTATTTTAATAGATTTATATCTAATAATAGTTGGTTTTTTGTTGGTCTTGGGTGGAGTTCTCTCTAAAGGCCTCTTTTTTTCTTTAGTTTCTAATTCATCAGAACTATCTTTTAATATTTCTGTGGTGCTTGTATTGTCTTCTAGTGATTCTGTTTCTCTTAAAATCTCAGATGAATTTGAGCAAAGATTTGTATACATTTCTTGGTCCTTTGCTATATTAGTTTCTTCTTGGAAAGTGGTTATTTTTCTTTGAGATTGATCTATCGAGTTTTGTTACTCTTATTTATTTCCATTTTTGTTTCTTTGTTTGATCTTATTGCTGCAGATAAAGTTCGTTTCTTAGCGGGATCATGCATTCCTCTAACCTTTAATTCTAATTTGGCCTCTTTTATAGGCATTCCTGTCCTTTCCTGAAGTAATTTCAATTCCGAATTGTATATATAATACATACATTCCTTAGATCTTGCATGGTGATTTTGTCCACAGTTCACGCATTTTGGTTCACCACACCTCCACTGTGTGGCATGTTTGTCAGATCCACAGTATGCACATACAGATGTATTACGGCAATTTTTCCTTGTATGTCCATACATACCTCAGTTTTGGCACTGTAGTGGTTTAGGGACATACGGTCTCAGTTCTCTGCTTTGCCCTACGATTTTCATTTTCAAGGGTAATTCATGGCATTCAAATTTTATCTTTGCTATTCTTGGTATTTTTTCATTACTCCGTCTACTAGCTATGTTGTATATTTCGCAGTCTTGTATATTGTTGTACCTTGTTTTAAGGGAATCTAGCAATATTTTCTTTTCTATTGGTTCATCATTATCAGGGAGTACTATGGTACCCTGTACACTGTTCATACTGTCGTGTTTTTTAATATGTACTTTTACATTATCAATATTTTTTATATTTAAGTAGATTTCTGATTGATTTCTTGTAGTGGTTTCTATCAACCACATCTGTTCTTTTACTTGTCTGAATGAAATTTCAGTAGTTGAATGTCGATTCAATAGGAATTTTTCTAATTTCAATGGCGATATTTTTTTTCTTTGTTTCCAAGGTTAGGAATCTTGACCAACTTCCACTCCCAAAGAGGGAGTGGAAGTGAGTCAATGTTGGGTCAAGATATTTGCTTTTTTTTGGTTTGTTTTTCATTGGAGCATAGGGCTCTAGTGTAATTACGTTCGTATTTTTTTCTGATTTTTCCAGAGAGAGGTCAGAGGAGGTTCCTTTGTCAACTGTGCAGTCCCTTCCCTACCCCATAGGGGATGGCACAACATGATTAGAGTGGCCCATGTTGCTTGCGAGGACTGAGAGTATTTCAAGAATACAGTCATCCCCACCTTTGTCATGATATGGGCAAACCGGATAGAATGCCGAGAGTCCTACCCCTAGAACCAGACCCCCCTGGAATCCGTTGTCCAGCCCTAAAGAATAATTCCGCTTGATATCTCTCAGGTCCTAACATTATCGGGCAGTTGATGGTCCTACCACAGTTCTCACTGTTTAGCTTCGGATATAAACCCATTCCCAGCTATGATATCTTTTCCTATTTATCAGGTATAATAAACTTTAGCAACAGTGGAAAATTCCACATAATTTAATCCAAACAAATATATAGTACCATATAGGACTCTTGGACTTAAACCCGGGAACAGATTCCTGGGGTTCAAGAACCCCCTCACCACGTCAAGGTGGTCCCAAGTTGAGGGGGGGGGGGAAATATAAAAGTTATATAGCTTTTAATGTATTTGTTGAATAATAATAATACTGAATCGGGTAGTGTATGTCGAAAAATTATATGTATGTATCTTTCCTATATACCAAGAAACATGTATTAAAATGACATAACGTTAAAGTTATAATTTAAAAGTGAATGTTAGCAAACGAAGGCAATTAACCACATGTAGGCCTATAGCCTACAACTTCATTTACAATACGACTGCATAAATTCATAAACAAACCTTATAATATAATTGCTTAAATGTATAGTCGCATCAAACAAAGGGTAAATAAAGAAGATATAATTTTGCGGTTTATACAATTATTGGCACTAGACCCATACGAGGCTACCAATCGGCTCCGCCAGATTCAACCACTTAACCAAGGAATTTTAGTAAATAGCCTAATCGATCTGTGAACCGCAACTATCCCCAAGTATTCTAAATTCTAGCGATGATTTCTGAGTTTGACTTCATATGGAATAAGCACTCTAGTTCAGCTCTGTGATAAAATCGTATACTGGTACTCAATATTGCCATTGGATAAAAGAAAAAAAATGAAATACAAAAAATAAATAAATAAAACGGTTGGAGGAAAATGCCTCGTTTTAGACCAGTTTTTTTTCACTTTATTTATTAGGAGATATCTAACACTTTTCTGAAAGTTTACCCAACTTTGTTGAATTGGATCAAACCTTCCATTCCTAACCAACCATCTATGGACACGGCCTTTAACAACTGGATTGGAGCTGGAGAGCTGGGGAAAATGATTAATAGACCTGTGGGTAATGCTTACCTGATCTTCCTCCTCCGATCGCTCATTACGAATGTCATTAGTTGTTTCCCCACTGATAAGAATACAATTATAAATATAAGAATATAAATGTAAAAAGACACCTTTACTTCGTGTTAGATTACACAGGAAATTAAATAAGTAAATATATGAAGGTATGTAAGTATTTACCTTCAAATGGGATGAAAAATAGAAATTTGTTCACGTCACTGAAATCAACTGATGAGGTGACAAGCGTAAGATTCGACAATCCCGCCTAAACAATGGCTGTCCCATTAACCAGCACGCCTCCCCTTTCTTTGCATACAGTTGCACTCGTTTTTTTCTTCGCTTGTTTTTATACAATGACAAGTATTTCAGTGACAGCAACTATGCAGAAATAGAAATTTATATATTACATCAAGATTTTGTAATGATGTGCTGTATTTTGTATGCTTGTTAATGATTAAATTCGAAATAGACACAATACTGATGAATCCTGCAGTCTATGCAGTTACTATGGTGGGCGGGGCTTCTCCGCCAGGTTAGTGCGAGGAGGCTTTAATGTGGTAACTGTCCCTTTTGTCCAGGTATTAGTGTGCTGCCTGTCACATTTAACCATGTATTGCTGTGCTGTCTATCCCTTTTATCCAGGTATTACTTTGGTGACTGAAAAGCATTTTCAATACTATATTTCTATGGTCTTGAGCACATGAAATGAGGTATGATAAACCCATAGAGTTTATTTACCACATACGTTACAAAGACATGGGGGATGTGGGAAGGGAAGAGGAAGGCGGGTACGGATTTGAAACCTAAACTATTACCTAAGTTGGTCAAATTATGACTGTGTGCCAAATTTTGTTTAAATTGGTCAAGCATTACCACAAAAGTTACAAAGAGAAGGGGGGAAGGGGGTACGGGTTTCAAAACCTACCCTATTATCTAAGTTGGTCAAATGATGGCCACGAGCCAAAGTTCGTGTAGGTCGGTCAAACGGTTACCACATAAGTTACAAAGGGAAGGGGGATGGGGGAGGGAGAAGGGGAAGTGGGTATGGGTTTGAAACCTACCCTGTTATCTAAGTTGGGTCAAATGATGGCCAAGTGCCAACTGTTGTCTAGATCGGTCAAGCAGTTACCACATAAGTTACAAAGGGAAGTGGGAAGTGGGTATGGGTTTGAAACCTACCCTATCATCTAAGTTGGGTCAAATGATGGCTACATGCCAAATTTAGTCTAGATCAGTCAAGCAGTTGCCACATAAGTTATGAAGGGAAGAGGGATGGGGATGGGGAAGGTTTGAAACCTACTGTATTATCTAAGTTGGGTTAAATGATGGCCACATGTCAGATTTTGTCTAGATCATTTAAGTGGCTACCACATAAGTTACAAAGGGAAGGGGGATGGGGGAAGGGGTACAGGGTTTAAACCTACCCAGTTATCTAAGTTGGGTCAAATGATGGCCACAGGCCAAATTTTGTGTAGATCAGTCAAGCAGTTACCACATAAGTTACAGGGGGAAGGGGAAGGGGTTTTGGGGTTGAAACCTAACCACATAAGTTACAAAAGGAAGGGGGAAGGGGTTATGGGTTTGAATCCTACTCTATTGTCTAAGTTGGGTCAAATGATGGCCATGTGCCAAATTTTGTCTAGATCATTTAAGTGGCTACTACATAAGTTACAAAAGGAAGGGGATTGGGGAAGGGGAGGGGATACGGGTTTGACACCTACCCTATTATCTAAGTTGGGTCAAATGATGGCCACATGCCAAATTTTGTCTAGACCGGTCAAGTGGTTACCACATAAGTTACAAAAGGAAGGGGCAAGAGAAAGGGGTTATGGGTTTGAAACCTACCCTGTTATCTAAGTTGGGTCAAACGATGGCTACATGCCAAATTTTGTCTAGATCGGTCAAGCAGTTCTGATTTCTGTAGCACACAGACTTATAGACATACATACATACACAAACATTCACTTTTATATATAATAAGTTTTGACCTAAATTTTTCTTCCTCTTTTTCACCTTAAGTATTTTGGCAACCTAGTATAGATATATGCACTGTATCTCTCTCTCTCTCTCTCTCTCTCTCTCTCTCTCTCTCTCTCTCTCTCTCTCTCTCTATATATATATATATATATATATATATATATATATATATATATATATATATATATATATATATATATATATATATATATATATATATATATATACACATATATATATATATATATATATATATATATATATATATATATATATATATATATATATATATATACTTATATACTTTCTGAACAACCTGGTGCTGCCCATAAAGTCTCTGAATAACAACCGATAAACTCTCTCTCTCTCTCTCTCTCTCTCTCTCTCTCTCTCTCTCTCTCTCTCTCTCCATTCCTGTTAAGATAGTTGCTTCAGTTACATTGCCCAGCTTTTTGGCATTTTATATTTCACCACTTCTCACCCCTCAATTCCTACTGGGCTGAACTTGGACTTGAAGGGGATAGGGAGTGTCTCTATTCATCCCAGCGACCTCAAAAACTATGGACTAGATTCTAATATCTGTCATTTTTGACATTTTATTTTTCACTCCTTCTCATTCCCCCCTTCCTTCCTGTCAGGGCTGAAATTGGACTTAAAGGGCATCATGAATTTCACTATTCATCTCATTGACCTCAAAAACTGTGGGTTAGACACTAATATCTGTAGTTTTCATTAGTTTTACGTCACCACCTTCCGACCCCTTCCCACCCCCCTTCCTGTCGGGACTAAACTTGAGCTTAAAGGGCATCAAGAGTGTCACTATTCTTCTTAGTGACCTCAAAAACTATGGATTAGACACTAATATCTGTCGTTTTCAGTTATTTTTACATGTCACCTCCTTTTCACCCCTTCTCAACCTCTCCCTTTTGGGGCTGAACTTGGACTTAAAGGGCATCGGGAGTGTCACTATTCTTCTCAGGGACCTCGAAAAACGTGGATTAGACACCAATATCTGTCTTTTTGGTTATTTTTATATGTTGCCACCTTCCCACCCCTTTCTTACCCCCCCTTCCTATTGGGGCTGAACTTGGACTTGAAGGGCATTGGGAGTGTCCCTCTTAAACTCAGCGACCTCGAAAACTGTGGATTAGACACTAATATCTATTGTTTTCTGTAATTTTTACATTTCATCCCTTCCGACACACCCCACCCCATTGGTGCCAGTGATGTCTTATCCCCACAGTGTTCTTTCTCAGATGGTAAGTCATATGTATACCAAGTTTGGTTGAAATTGCTCACTGCATTTCAAAGTGTATGTGGAACACACACATACATCCATTTTCATATATATTGTTACGTGGGTCATTCGGCTAATGAGTTTAATAATTAATTACTTGGATTTATATTGCCTTGTTTCACCTAAGACCCATGTAATTCTGTCAGTTGAGGCTAAAATTAACTCTAAAGGACAGATATTGAATAGATCAGATCACCAGATAACACTAGTTAACAAAGAATAGAGGTTTATTCGTAACCAAATGAATGAATTCAGCAAACTTACTGGAACACTAGTTAAAAAAAAAGAGTGAAATAAAATGAAATGGCTTATTTACAGGAGCTAACAGCAGCTGAGCATATTAGTTCTACTTGGGGCAGACCTCAGTGCTACATAGAATGAACATAACAGAGTTATGTGCCTCTCAGAAGCTTTATCAGGCATTTACCGCAAGGTCGAATTGAGGCTTCTTGATACTGAGGATGCAGATTCGCCAAGAAAGAGGTTTTTGTTCAGGCCCAAGGCGTACAAGATTCTGGAAAAAGACGTATCCAGATAACAATCTTGCATTACAGAAACTCTCACTTGTCATTACTTAATCACAAGGGGATGATTTCTTAAGTGAAGAATAATACTTCTAACACCATGGAGGATAAGTTATGTGACTTCACTAGGCAGCAATAATTGTACTTGATAGATGACTTCATAAATGGGATGTTTTACTGGATTTCTTAGTCAGTAACTGTTTAAGACAGGAAAATTTGAACAAGGAAAAATGAGAGTTTCAGTCAAAGGGAAAGAGAACTGGGAGTAACTCATATCCGACATACTGCTAGGTTAGCTAATGCAGTGATCAGTTGTATAAGATTGCTTGTTCTGCTGGAATAACAATTTTCTCCTCGTTTTGAACAAAGGAGGGAAAAACAAAGGATGCTTGGAAGACAGCTCGGACATGTCCAGGTGCTGTGGCAGCTGAATGGAGAGTCTTGTGAGGGTGGGGTAGCTCTCGCTGTTTGCTTGGAAATTCTGCCTAGCCAGGGCTTGACCTGAAATGACAATAGTCTCGCCAGTACCCAGAGTAGAGAAAAGTGGGTTTTAAGAACAGTATAACTAAGGTCTAGCCTAGCAAAACTGTATCCCTCTTTGACCTCCTAAGCTAAAACTCTTGTCCATTGGTGAATTTAATTTGAAAACACTGCTTCCCACTCGCTTCTTTGCATGCTAACAGCCTACATTGTCTGCCCTTTTACTTTAAGAAGGTAAATTTTTATTCTTCGAGTAAGAATCAAGGAAGACTGGTCAGAACAGTGAATATTATACATACATTATATATATATATATATATATATATATATATATATATATATATATATATATATACATACATATATATATATATACATACATACATATATATATATATATACATACATATATATATATATATATATATATATATATATATATATATATATATATATATATATATATATATATATATATATATATATATATATATATATATATATATATTATATATACATATATATATATATATATATATATATATATATATATATATATATATATATATATATATATATATATATATATATATATATATATATATATATATATATATATATATATACAGTATAATATATATATATATATATATATATATATATATATATATATATATATATAGTATAATATATATATATATATATATATATATATATATATATATATATATATATATATATATATATATATATATATATATATATATATATATATATATACATATATATATATATATATATATATATATATATATATATATATATATATATATATATATATATATATATATATATATATATATATATATATATACATATATACATATATATATATATATATTATTGTTATAAGCTGGCACTTCTGCTTCTTCTCTGGCTGTGCCAGTGATGGCTGGCACTTCCGCCTCTTTGGAGGCTGTGCCAGTGACTGCTGGCACTTTTACCTCTTCAGAGGCTGCGCCAGTGGTTTCTGGCGTTCCTGCCTCCTTGGAGGCTGCGCCAGTGATTGCCGGCGGTTCCGCCTCTTCAGAGGCTGCTCCAGGCATTGCTGGCGCTTCTGCCTCTTTGGAGGCGGCGCCAGTCATTGCTGGTGCTTCGGCCTCTTCGGAGGCTGCGCCAGTGGTTGCTGACGCCCCCGCCTCTTTGGAGGCTGCGCCAGTCATTGCTGGCGCTCCCGACTCATCGGAGGCAGTGCCGGATGTAGCTGGCACTGCTGATCTTCACACCCCTCCTCAGGAGACATCAGCTTTGTCTGGTGTCCCTGAAACCGACAACCCCCTAAAAAGGAAGGCCGCTACAAACAATCGGTCTCCTTCTAGAAAAAAGGAGCAAGGTAGCAAGCTGAAAGCGCTTAAAAGAGGTTCCAATATTACAGCCTCTAAAGGAAAATAAAATTCATTAACTTTCTCCAGTGGAACTGTCAGGGATTGAGAGCAAAGTGGGAAGAATTGAGACTGCTTATATCAGAAGTGTCTCCTGTTTGTATAGCTCTGCAGGAGACCATGATTGGTAACAACATGTGCCCCAGCCCACGAGAGTATACATCTTATTACTCCACCTATAATTTAAATATGGGAAGTCATGGTGGTGTCGTTTTGTATGTTCGAAATGATACCCCACAAAATCCTATTAATATCCAGTCAGCTTTGCAAGTAATAGTTGTACAGATCCATCTTCAAAGAAAATATACAGTATGCTCTCTCTATCTACCACCAAATGAAGTCTTCCCAATCAATGAATTTAAATCTCTTATCCAACAGTTACCACGTCCCTTTATTATTTTGGGAGATATGAATTGCAGAAGCCCTCTTTGGGGTGATATTGTCACCAACCAAAGAGGAAGATGCCTAAGTTCCATCATAGAAGGTGAAAATGTGGGGATCCTCAACTCTGGGGAGTTTACACATTTTCACGTTCAAACAGGCACGCTTATCGGCAATTGATCTATCTATATGTAGTGATGACTGCCTTATAGATTTTAATTGGAGAGTTATAAATGATAGATTCACCAGTGACCATTTCCCAATAGTGGTGAGTTCAGCATCAAGTCCTCCATCTTCCAGGCTACCTAGATGGAATACAAAAAAAGCTGATTGGGCAACATTCCAGGAGCAAAGCTCAATAGATGACTCTGCTGATGACTTTCCCAGCGTAGATGATGCTCTTGAATTTTTAAGTACAATATTGTTCTCGGCTGGTCTTCAGTCCATACCCAGGACATCAGGCGTATTTATCCGCTGACCGGTTCCCTGGTGGACTTGTAAATGCCAGGAAACTCATAGAACTATCAGGTCTGCATACACAAGATACCGTAGACGAAAATGTGAGTATTACCGTGTAGAATTTCGAAAAGCAAGAGCTCATTTTCGTTTGGAAATCAAAAAAGCACGAAAAGAATCTAGGACAATCTTTATTTCTTCAATAAATTCGAAAACTCCTCTAACACTAGTTTGGAAGAGAGTTAGAAAAATAGCAGGCAAGTTTACTCCCTGTCAACCTCCAGTTATCAAGATCAATGGTTGTGAGGTAGCAGACCCCCAGTTAGTTGCAAATGAGTTTGGTAATCATTTTGCTAATGTTGCAAAGAAAAACGATGATCGACCATACTCGGCTCAAAGGCAGCAGATGGAACAAGTTGAAATAGATTTTAATACGTTGAGACATGAGAAATACAATGATCCGTTTACGATGAGGGAATTTCTATCGGCCCTAAATAAATGTAATGAATCAGCTCCTGGACTGGATGATATAACGTATTCAATGATTAAGCAAACCCCTGAAAATACCAAACAATTCATATTGAGCCTTATTAACAGAATTTACAGGGAGCATATCTTCCCTAAGATCTGGGAGATGTTAAAATTATTGCCGTTTGCGAAACCTGGAAAAGACTCGTTTAAAGTAGAAAATTATCGTCCAATTGCACTATCATCATGTTTGTGCAAGATCATGGAAAAAATGGTAAACACGCGCTTGATGTGGTACTTAGAACGGGGTAAATATCTGTCCCCAGCACAGTGTGGCTTCCGAAGCATGCACTCCACAACTGATGTTCTACTTCGAATGGAGTCTTCAATATGTGAAGCTTTTGCCAACAAGCAACATCACATCACGGTTTTCTTTGATTTGGAGAAGGCTTATGATACAACATGGAGATATGGCATTTTGAGGATCCTTCATGAATGTAACCTGAGAGGCAATTTGCCCCTCTTCATTAAGGCTTTTATTAAAAATAGGCTATTTCAGGTCCTGGTTGGAGCAACAATGTCAGAAGTATTCAGTCAAGAAGGAGTACCACAAGGAAGTGTTTTAAGCGTAACATTGTTTGCCTTGGCAATCAATGGGGTTTCCAAAATAATTCCCTCAGATATAACATATACCCTTTTTGTTGACGACTTTTCAATCTCCTTTGCAGCTTCAAGGATGGCAGTGGCTGAACGTCGCCTTCAGCTCTGCATCGACCATATAGTGAAGTGGGCTGAGGTTAATGGTTTTAAATTTTCTACTAGTAAAACGGTAACTATGCACTTTTGTCGCATAAGAGGATTTCATCCTGATCCAGATCTATTTATTCATAGGCAAAGAATTCCATGTGTAGGCGAAACGAGGTTCCTTGGATTGATTTTCGATAGTAAGCTGACCTGGATCCCAAATCTGAAGTATATTAAGACCAAATGCTTGAAAGCGATGAATTTGCTGAAAGTTCTGTCTCATACTGTGTGGGGTGCAGACAGAACTCAGATGTTGAGATTGTATAAAGCCCTGGTCTTTTCAAAATTAACGTATGGATGCGAAGTTTACACGTCTGCAAAGCCCAATAGCCTTAAAATGCTCAACTCGATTCATCATGGTGGGGTACGGTTGTGTACAGGAGCATTTAAATCATCTCCCATTGAGAGCATGTTGGCAGATGCTGATGAGGTGCCACTGGATCTTCATTACAAGCCTCTGCTGGTTCGGAGCTGGTATAGATTCCAGAGGCTACCTAAGTCTTTGACCAGCATATGTATGAGAAGGGAAAGGCATTGGCATTATTATGAAAATCATCCCAAGCAACCGCATCCGTTTGCTTTTAAAGTAAACTTGATTCTGAGGGAATTAAATATGCCTAGGTGAAGATTCTACCAGTAAAGTATTCTGTTATTCCCCTGAAATTTCCAGAGGTAGAATTCTGCAAGTATTTTAATTTCACCAAGTCAGAATTGTCATGTGAGGCCATGCGGTCAATATTTTTAGAACATTCGATGGAACATGGCACCTACACACCAATCTTCACGGATGGCTCAAAGTCTGATGCTGGCGTCGGCTTTGGTGTAGCCTTCCTGATATAGAGAGGAGTGGAAGGTTATCATCCGTTGCCTCAATTTTTACTGCCGAGATAAATGCAATTTTAAAAGCTTTAAAGGAGATTTTAATTCATAATGGAAACAATTTTATTATATATAGTGATTCAAAAAGTGTACTTCAGGCACTGGAATCTTTTAACCTTTAAACCCCTGATTTTAGAAGTATTAGAATGGTTGTTTTTATTGAAAAGAAGAGAGAAAGAAGTTAAGTTCTGTTGGGTGCCTTCCCATGTTGGGGTGGATGGGAACAAAAAGCAGACCAACTAGCGAAATCAGCGGTCAACTCTCCAGAACCCACAAGATGCCTACTGCCATATCGGGATGTATATCCTGTAGTAGGACAAACAATAAAAAAGCGTTGGCAGTCCCAGTGGGAGAATATTTTAACAAATAGAAAAATGCGTAGTATTGCATCATCTGTGTCTCCTTGGTCATATCCCCATATGCCAAGGAGACAGGAGACAATGCTATGCAGGTTGAGGATTGGGCACACAAGACTCACGCATGGGTTCTTGATGTCCCGTGAGAATCCTCCAATTTGTGAAGACTGTGCTGTACCCCTGAGTGTGGGACATTTGCTGGTTGAATGTCCCACACTTAGGAATTTGAGACAAAGGTTCCTGTCTTGGGGACGAGATGAAGTTGATAATTTTAATCTTGCTACAATCCTTGGAAAGGATTGTAACACTCAGCAATTGTATACTTTTATGTTGGAGGCGGGCCTTCTGAAGAAAATTTAGCTTGTATATAGAATATATGAAGAAATTTATTTATATAGGTATCATTTAGATACTTTTATATGAAATTTATTTTAAACCTATTTTTATTCATATATTTATATGCATACCTTTAGATATTTTTATATGGACTTTTTTTAAACTTACTTTTTTTTTAAATTAAATATTTATATACATAACTTTTAGATATTTTTATATGAAATTTATTTTAAACTTAATTTTTATATTTAAATTTGTTTCGGTGTCAATAACCTAGATGTTATGACACCAGATTTAATAAACAAATCAATCAATCAATGATATAATATTTATAACCATTTTGTAACTGTTTGTAATGTCTCTGTGAAAATTACTTATTTTTTGCTTGCAAGGTTCGTCATTTGCTGTGAAGATGTGATTTTAAAATGTCTTTTCTTACAGATATGTTGTGTGTTATATAAATTTATGATTCTGTGGGATATTTTTCCCCTTTTGTTTAATCTTTTAAAATTGTATTTTGAGTGTCATACATGCCAAATAGCTGGAAAACCAAATGAAACTATTCAAAAAGCTCCCCTACAACCGATAGAAGTTAGAGGAGAACCCTTTAGCAAAGTGATAATAAATGTGGTTGGTCCGCTTCCAAAAACGAAGAAAGGACATGAATATCTGTTGACGCTAATGTGTCCCGTAACCAGATATCCAGAGGCAATTCCTATAAGAAGTATAAGCGCCAAGGTGATAGCTGAGAAGTTGATGGAATTTTTTTCCAAATTTGGAATTCCAGAAATTGTACAGAGCGATAGAGGAACGAACTTTACCTCTAAGTTATTCCAAGATGCGCTGAATTTGCTAGGAGTGAAACAACAGTTATCTACCGCTTATCACCCAGAGACTCAAGGAGCTTTAGAAAGGTTTCACCAAACTTTGAAAAGTATGTTAACCAAATACTGTAATGAGTCGGGAAGAGAATGGGATGTTGGTCTACCCTTAATGTTATTTGAGGTAAGAAATGCTTATCAAGAAAGTATGGGATGTTCATTTAAATGAAATGATTTTCGGTCGAGACGTGAGAGGTCCGTTGAAAATCCTTGCAGAGAACTGGGAAGAAAATCAAGAGGAAGTCCAAGGAGAATATATGAAGAACTTAAGGAAAAGGTTAGAAGAAATTAGAAAATTCTCTTTAGAAAATTTAAAGACAAGTCAAGAGAAAATGAAAAGAAAATATGATGCTAAAACTAAGTTAAGAAGATTTAATGTTGGACAGCAAGTTCTAGTGTTCTTACCAGTGAAAAGGTTTCCCCCTTACAAATAAATTTCAAGGTCCTTATAGGATAACAGAAAAGTCAAGTGATCGAACTTATGTGATTGAAACACCAGGTAGAAGGAAACGACAGAGGAAGATACATGTAAATCTTCTGAAACCCTACTTTTCAGAAACTACAACTGAGGTTGTGTCTATGTTGCAGCATGGATTGGCAGAGCCCAGTTCAAGTCATTACAGTTCCCCTTGTGTGTTAGTAAAGAAACCAGATGGCTCGTTTAGGATGTGTACTGATTGCAGAAAACTTAATTCCATCAGTGTAGCTGATAATTATCCCTTACCTCTTATTGATCAATTACTTAATAATATTTGGCAAGCCCAGTTTGTTTCTAGAGTGATGAAGGAGTTACAAAGATTTGTAAATGTGTTTACAGTTTATTGCTTATTTTGTACAAGTTTTTCAGCCATAATATTTTCCTTGATTGTTTGTATAATCTTGTTGTGTAAGGAGAGAGAACATTTTTGGAGAGAGCAGTGCAATTGCAGATTATTTATCCCGTGCCGAATCCACCGATTCAAACCCGGGATAATTAATCTTTTGGGGGGAGGAATATTATAAGGTGATATAATATTTATAACCATTTTGTAACTGTTTGTAATGTCTCTGTGAAAATTTTTTATTTTTTGCTTGCAAGGTTCGTCATTTGTTGTGAAGATGTGATTTTAAAATGTCTTTTCTTACAGATATGTTGTGTGTTATATAAACTTATGATTCTGTGGGATATTTTTCCCCTTTTGTTTAATCTTTTAAAATTGTATTTTGAAAAGCTTATCTGGTCCCTACTTCCTGTCTGCCAAGAGATAGTTAATGGAGGTTAGCTTTTCTGTTTAATCAGGTGCTTTGGGTAAAAAAACATCCACTTTTGTTATCTGACGAACTGTCACCCAGTCGGCGAGTTAAACTGTTATGTTTTTATCACTGTGTGCTTATTACGTCATTATTAACTATGCCTATGCCTATTCTATTCATAATTTTAAGGAAGAGAAATAGAGAAATAGCCAATAAGTGGTGTTATTTCGTATCTAGTGTTTGCCCAGCTGCCTAGGCTGACAAAAGATTTTTGTAGCTCTGGCCAGGAAGTGTCAATCATAGCGATAACGTTTCGCTTCGAAGCGATCGCGTATACTCTGTATATGTGTGTGTGCTATTCTGTGTGAACACCCTATGTGTATTCTCAGCATACGAAATTTAAAATCCAGTGTCTTCTTAGAGACAGATCAGTCTACTGGCAAGGGTCAATAGAGGCGGAACCAGACCTCTCTCTCCCTCTCTCTCTCTCGATAGTCCCGATATATTATAATGGGAATAACAGACGTGTCTGTAAAAGCTCTGTTAAACTCACCCCAGGAGTGTGTTAATTTTGTAGAAGGGTTCAGGAATTAATATTTTGTACAAGTGTTGAAGAGGAGATATATATTGGTGTAATGTTTACTAAAGGTAATGTGGTGAATATTGAGTTTTGTTAATATTCTTGGTAAAAGAGAATTGTTGTGTTTGAATAAATCATAGAAAGAAGTGAGTCTGACTTTTCTTTTTATAAGAAAAGTTATATAAAAGATTGATGTAATTTTTAAACACATTATTGGTGATTGTGGTGTTTTCATTTTTGTGTGTCGCATTCTTATATGTCTGTGCTATCAAATTATTGTGATTTTATTGTTGCCGTGTTTTGCTGGTGATTTCTTAGCATTTTTGTTAGTGCCTACCTGTTACAGAGGTTTTTGGAGAATGTTATGTGGATTTCAATCAGTAATATTTTGGTGACTGTTTGTAATTCTTGAAAGAGGTAAATGCTTGGCACTTAAGTGATAGTTAATAGTTTGATTCTTACATAATCAGATTGTTTTCTTGATAAAGCAAAGTTTTGTGAATTAAACTTGATTAAGAGATACTTAAGTCTTACACCGTTGTCCATTAATGGTAAATCTTTTGAGATTGTAAACTTTACATATAACTTTTAAACTTAGAAATAAACCTGTTTGTTTAAAGTTTTAAAAACATAGCGTTTCATTTTGATTACCAGTACTTACAGACATTAATGAGTGTGTATAAGGTAAGTGATATTCCTGTTTGTTCACCTAAGACTTATCTAGGTAAAATAGAACCAGAGAGACAGCTACAGTGCTGGTTTAAGTGAAACTCATATTCCATTAATCTGGATATAACTTAGTAATTGTTACCTCATCCATAACTTGATAAAGTTACATTGATTTTCTCCAGTGATACGTAAGTTTATGGGATCATTGTACCTTTTAGAGATTCAGTCGAAGCTTTGCTATGAGGTTTCAAGTATCTGGTCGATGTGAGGTAACTTTTGATATTATCATTTGCACAACAGATTTGTTGGCCTATTTGTGTAAACACCAGGTGCTTGATAACTTCGTAACAATATATATATATATATATATATATATATATGTATATATATAATATATATATATATATATATATATATATATATATATATATATATATATATATATATATATATATATATATATATATATATATATATATATATATATATATATATATATATATATATATATATATATATATATATATATATATATATATATATATATATATTGTATATGTATATATGTATATATATATGTATACATATATATATATATATATGTATATATATAAAGAAATAGGTTTTCTCTATGATTATTTTAAATCCAACTGCTATCCATCCAATTTATTTTTAAAATATGTTAAGAAAGCATTGGATAAGTCCTTTCACCCTCCTGCTACCACACACTTGGCACATAGATTAACATATTATATAAGTTTTCCGTTCACGCATGACACCTCTTTCCTACCCAATCTAAAAAGGATTTTAACGAATTATTTTCCTGCAGTTGACGTGAAGCTCATATTTAAGAACCCAAGAACTATTGGCGGTATGTTTCGTCACAAAGAAAAACTGCCCCTTTAATGCAGTCCGGTGTTGTTTATTTATTTACTTGCTGTCAATGACATTGTCAGACATACGTGGGAAATGCACGCCGACTGCTTAAGGTCAGATGTGACGCACATATTGGCGTTAGCTTTCGCACTGGGTACAAGTTGTCTAATCCCGAAACATCAAATATTAGAAACCACATAAAACTATGCAAAAGTAAAATAAACTATAATGATTTTAAGATTATACTAACCAGTCAACACGAACACCACCTCCCTATTCTTGAATCGTTAGCGATCAAAAAGCTTGTTCCCTCTTTGAACAATCATTCCTCGTCCACGACCCTGTATATAGCTTAAACCACACCCCACCTTATGTTTATTGTTTTTCATACAGCAACTGAACTTCGAGGAATAAGGTCTGTTAGTTAAAATATTATATTTCTTTCTCTCTTTTTTTTTAACAATTTTATTTTAGGTTTACCTTTTTTACTGATGTTTTACTTTATCATATTGTATTTGTAATTATATCCTAAATCTTATTGTATTTGTATATTTTACTTTGTATTTTTAGCCTTGAGGATGAGACAAGGATCTCGAAACGTAGGCCGCCCTGAATAAAGGAAAACCATGTACCAAGCTGTCTGCTTTAGTGCCTTCTTGCTATATATATATAATATGTATGTGTATATATATTATATATATATAATATATATAGTATATATATAATATATATATATGTATATATATATATATATAAATATATTTATATATATATATATATATATATATATATATATATATATATATATATATATTATATATACATACATACATACACACACACACACACACACACATATATATATATATATATATATATATATATATATATATATATATATATATATATATATATATATATATATATAATACACCAGCAGGGAAGCGCACATCTGCATATCAGTAAGGACACCAATCAAGGCCAAAACCCGGAACAGCATTTTGCACAACTTTATTGGGACATGTTTCGAGCAGTACTCTCACTCGTTATCAACCTACAACCTATTGGAACTGCTAACTATAATATGGCCAAGTTTCTTGTTCCCATCCTTGCCCCGATAACTACAAATGAGTATACCTTAAATGACTCCTTTCATTTTATTAACTGCCTAAGATACAGTAATTTTGATAACTGTGTTATGGCTTCATTCGATGTGAGGTCTCTGTTTACTCAGATTCCACTGGATGAGACGATTGACATTTGCCTAAATGAGTTATTTAAAGATAATGATACTGTCAGTGGGTTTAACAGGTCGCAGCTACCAAAGAATGTTACTTTTTGTTTAACATTTTGTTATACAAGCAAATTGATGGTGTAAGCATGGGGTCCAGTATAGGACCATATTTGGCAAATGCATTTATGTGTTTTATGGAGAAAAGATGGTTAGACGATTGTCCTTTAGATTTTAAGCCCTTACTGTATAGGAGGTATGTTGATGATACCTTCTTAGTTTTTAAGAGTCGTGACCAGATTCCTCGTGTTTTGGAGTACCTTAATAGTAAACATAATAATATAGAATTTACTTGTGAAATCGAAGATAATCATACGCTTGCTTTTCTGGATATTCAGGTAAAAAATCTTAATAATAACTTTCACACCTCAGTCTTTAGAAAGCGTACTTTCACGGGTCTTATGTCTAAATTTCAATCAGCTACACCTTTGAAGAGTTATTTCAGGAAGGTGAAGTTTCCCCTAATGTCAGTACTGAAGAAATTCTTGCAGAAGAAGAAAATCCTATTGTTGGTGAAGAGACCCGAAAGTAGTCAAAATGTTTCGAAGGCAGTAGTGAATCTTACTGAAGTAACAGATTGAGAGTTCAACCTATGAAGTTAGTCAAGTGACTAGAGAAAATTAGTGGAATTACAGAAGAAGGATACAACGTTAGCAGAACTGTTCTTCAGAGTTGTTGAAATCCAGAAGAAGTACAACAAACCCCACCGATATTATCTAAGGGATGGATTGTTAATGAGGAAGCATCGACCTGTAGATATACCAGGAAATGCTGAATGGGGTGAATATCATCAAATCTTAATTCCATTCATTGAGGAAGCAAGTGGTAGCAGTTACACAAAGCTGGGCATATGGAATCAGAAGACTGTTGAGAAGGTTATGAACATTTCTTTGGCCGACTAAGCCAAGGATGTCAGTAAATTTTGCAGGAGGTCATACATGCCAAACAGCTGAAAACCAAATGAAACTATTTTAAAAAGCTCCCTACAACCGATAGAAGCTAGAGGAGAACCCTTTAGCAAAGTGATAATAAATGGTTGGTCCGCTTCCAAAAACGAAGAGCGATGCGAATATTCTGTTGACACTAATGTGTCCCGTGAACCAGATATCCAAAGCACCCTATAAGAAGTATAAGCGCTAAGGTGATAGCTGAGAAGTTGATGGAATTTTTTTCCAAATTTGGAATTCCAGAAATTGTACAGAGCGATAGAGGAACGAACTTTACCTCTAAGTTATTCCAAGATGCGCTGAATTTGCTAGGAGTGAAACAACAGTTATCTACCGCTTATCACCCAGAGACTCAAGGAGCTTTAGAAAGGTTTCACCAAACTTTGAAAAGTATGTTAACCAAATACTGTAATGAGTCGGGAAGAGAATGTATTGTTATTCACCCTTAATGTTATTTGAGGTAAGAAATGCTTATCACATATGGGATGTTCGCCAAATGAAATGATTTTCGGTCGAGACGTGAGAGGTCCATTGAAATCCCAGCAGAGAACTGGGAAGAAAATCAAGAGGAAGTCCAAGGAGAATATATGAAGAACTTAAGAAAAGGTTAGAAGAAATTAGAAAATTTCTTTAGAAAATTTAAAGACAAGTCAAGAGAAATGAAAAGAAAAATATGACGCCAAAACTAAGTTAAGAAGATTTAATGCGTTGACAGCAAGTTCTAGTGTTCTACCAGTGAAAAGGTTTCCTTACAAATAAATTTCGCTGTCCTTATAGATAACAGAAAGTCAGCGGATCGAACTTATGTGATTGAAACACCAGGGAGAAGGAAACGACAGAGGAAGATACATGTAAATCTTCTGAAACCCTATACTTTCTTGTTCACAATCCGAGGTTGTGTCTATGTTGCAGCATGGATTGGCAGATCTATTCTAAGTCATTAAGCAGTTCCCTTGTGTGTTAGTAAAGAAACCAGATGGCCTCGTTTAGGATGTGTACTGATTGCAGAAAACTTAATTCCATCAGTAGCTGATAATATCCCTCACTCCCCTTATTGAACAATTACTTAATAATATTTGGCAAGTCTAGTTTGTTTCTAGAGTGATGAAGAGTTGGCAAAGATTTGTAAATGTGTTTACAGTTTGTCAGTTTATTTTGTACAAGTTTTTCAGCCATAATATTTTCCTTGATTTTTTGTATAATCTTGTTGTGTAAGGAGAGAGAACATTTTTGGAGAGAGTAGGTAATTGTAGATTATTTATCCCAATCCAATCGATTCAAACCCGGATAATTAATCTTTTGGGGGAGGAATATTATAAGGTGATATAATATTTATAACCATTTTGTAACTGTTTGTAATGTCTCAGAAAATTTTTATTTTTTGCTTGCAAGGTCTGTCATTTGTTGAAGATGGATTTTAAAATGTCTTTTCTTACAGATATGTTGTGTGTTATATAAACTATGATTCTGTGGGATATTTTTTCCTTTTGTTTAATCTTTTTAAAATTGTATTTTGAAAAGCTTATCTGGTCCCTAGTTCCTGTCTGCCAAGAGATAGTTAATGAGGTTAGCTTCTTCTGTTTAATCAGGTGTTTGGGTAAAAAACATCCACTTTTGTTATCTGAATGAACCGTCACCCAGTCGGCGAGTTAAACTGTTATGTTTTTATCACTGTGTTTATTACGTCATTATTAACTATGCCTGGTGCCTATTCTATTCATAATTTTAAGGAAGAGAAATAGAGAAATAGCCAATAAGTGGTGTTATTTCGTATCTAGTGTTTGGTTCAGCTGCCCAGGCTGACAAAAAAGATTTTTGTAGCTCTGCCAGAAGTGTCAATCATAGCGATAACGTGTCGCTTGAGCAATCGCAAGATACCTGTATACGTGTGTGTAGGTGTATTCATACATGCTATTCTGTGTGAACACCCTATGTGTGTATTCTCAGCATACGAAACTTAAAATCCAGTGTCTTCTTAGAGACAGATCAGTCTATCAAGGGTCAATAGAGGCGAACCAGACCTCTCCTCTCAATAGTCCCTATATATTATAATGGGAATAACAGACGTGTCTGTAAAAGCTCTGTTAAACTCACTCCCAGGAGTGTTACTTTGTGAAGGGTTCAGGAATTAATATTTTGTACAAGTGTTAAGAGGAGATATATTGGTGTAATGTTTACTAAAGGTAAGGTGGTGAATATTGAGCTTTGTTAATATTCTTGGTAAAAGAGAATTGTTGTATGTTTGAATAAGTCATAGAAAGAAGAGTCTGACTTTTCTTTTATAAGAAAAGTTATATAAAAGATTGATGTAATTTTTAAACACATTATTGGTGATTGTGGTGTTTTCTACTTGTGTGTCGTGCATTCTCATATGTCTGTGCTATCATATTATTGTGATTTTATTACTGCCGTGGTTTTGCTGGTGATTTCTTAGCATTTTTGTTAGTGCCTACCTGTTACAGAGGTTTTTGGAGAATGTTGTGTGATTTCAATCAGTATTGTTTTTGGTGACTGTTTGTAATTTTTGAAACAGGTAAATGCTTGGGCACTCCTAAGTGATAGTTACAGTTTGATTCTTACATAATCAGATTGTTTTCTTGATAAAGCAAAGTTTTGTGAATTAAACTTGATTAAGAGATACTCCTAAGTCCACAATCGTTGTCCATTAATGGTAAATCTGAGATTGTAAATCCCATATATAACTTTCTTTGAACTTAGAAATAAACCTGTTTGTTTAAAGTTTTAAAACATAGCTGTTTCATTTTGATTACCAGTACTTACAGACATTAATAGTGTGTATAAGGTAAGTGATATTCCTGTTTGTTCACCTAAGACTTATCTATAGGTAAAATAGAAACCAGAGAGACAGCTACAGTGCTGGTTTAAGGAAACTCATATTCCATTAATCTGGATATTATAACTTAGTAATTGTTACCTCATCCATAACTTGATAAAGTTACATTGATTTTCTCCAGTGATACGTAAGTTTATGGAATCATTATACCTTTAGAGATTCAGTCGAAGCTTTGTTATGAGGTTTCAAGTATCTGGTCGATGTGAGGTAACTTTTGATATTATCATTTGCACAACAGATTTGTTGGCCTATTTGTGTAAACACTCAGGTGCTTGATAACTGTAATAATATATATATATATATATATATATATATATATATAGCATATATAATATATATATATATATATATATATATATATATATATGTATATTTATATATATATATATATATATATATATATATATATATATATATATATATATACATATATATGTATATTATATTATATATATATATATATATATATATATATATATATATATATATATATATATATATATATATATATAATATATATATATATATTGTATATGTATATATGTATATATATTATGTATATACATATATATATATATGTATATATAAGGAAATAGGTTTTCTCGACGATTATTTTAAATCTAACTGCTATCCATCCAATTCATTTTTAAAATATGTTAAGAAAACATTGGATAAGTCCTTTCACCCTCCCGTTACCACACACTTGGTACATAGATTAACATATATAAGTTTCCGTTCACGCATGACACCTCTTTTCCCACCAATCTAAAAGGACGAACGAATTATTTTCCTGCAGTTGACGTGAAGTCTATATTTAAGAACCCAAGAACTATTATTGTATGTTTCTGTCACAAAGAAAACACCCCTAATGCAGTCCGGTGTTGTTTATTTATTTGATTATTGCCAATGTGATATTGTCAGACATACGTGGGAAATGGTGTGACGCCACCGTTTACAACATGACGCACATATGTTAGCTTCGCACTGTACAAGTTTTGTCTAATCCCGAAACATCAAATATTAGAAACCACATAAAACTATGCAAAGTAAAGAAACTATAATGATTTTAAGATTATACTTCAACCAGTCAATGTCTACCACTCCTATTCTTGAATCGTTAGCGATCAAAAGCTTGTTCCCCTCTTTGAACAATCATCTCGTCCACGACCCTGTATAGCTTTAAACCACACCCCACCTTATGTTTATTGTTTTTCATACAGAAACTGAACTTCGAGGAATAAGGTCTGTTAGTTAAAATATTATATTTCTTTCTTTTTTAACAATTTTATTTTAGGTCACCTTTTTTACTGATGTTTCATTTTTATCATATTTTATTTGTAATTATATCCTAAATCATTGTTGTATTTGTATATTTTACTTGTATTTTTGTTCTTGAGGATGAGACAAGTGATCCTAAAACGTAGGTCCTCGAAGTAGGTTCCTTCAATGTGGTGAGGTAAGGGGTCCTGGCTTTTCTTCGTTCTTACGAAGAATAAGAGTCTGGTCTCGATTTGATCACTCACAAACCTTTCTGATTTAAATATGGATATTTTCACTTTCGTACAAATTTCTTGACCTGGTAAATAGGAAAAGGTATCATAGGCTGGGATTGGGTTTATATCCGAAGCTAAATAGTGAGAACCGTGGTAGGACCATCAACTGCCCGGATAATGCCTGGACCTGAGTTTTCAGGCGGAACTATTCACGGGACTGACCACGGATTCAGGGGTCTAGTTCTGGGAATAGGACTCTGGTATTCTGTCCGGTTTGCTCCATAATGTGATTAGGGTGGGGATGATTGGGATTCTAGTAATGTCTCTGTCCATTTGTTGGTTACTTACACTTCTGAGCCACCTAATCATGTTGTGCCATCCCCTTTGGGGGTAGGGTAGATGACATTTGGGAGTCGGTTCACTTGTGCCATTAGTGGAGGAATGAACTCGATGAAAGGCCGATGATATCTTTTAAGGTTTTCAGGTTATTTTTTTTTTTCTCCTCCTCAAATCTTTTATGCAAAGTGAAAATAAAGATTCGAGTACCCTGGGCCCTTGATGGTAGTGTGACTGGCACAGATGACGACCGATGGAACCTCCTTGTAACAACCTTTCTTTGGAAAACACAAGAATCCAAATATAATCACACTGGAACCTTAGCGTTCCAGTACACAACAAATCAAAAAAAGGTAAAGATTGTCTTGACCCAACCTTGACTCACTTCGACTCCCTCTTGAGGAAGGGTCAGGTTTCCCTAACCATGGAAACAGAACAGCAAATATCAGCCCTAAAGTTAGAAACTTCTTATTAAAAGACACTCCAACGACAGAAATGTCACAGACAGATAAACAAAGATGATGCCTATAGAAGCCACAACCAAAAACCAGTCTGGAGTGACTATCTGTCAATAAAAAGTGTTGGACAATATAAATGTAAAAGTAAAGAAGTTTACACACTATGAATAGCATTCAGGGTACTATTGTACTCCTGAAAATAATGACGAACCGTTGGATGTACATACTGTTGGACTCTCTTAAAATGAGATACTAAAACTAAGACTGTGAGGTATATATAAATACCAAGTAAACAAAATAATAAAGCATTAAGAATTGCAAAAATAAAAATTTGAGGGTCAAGAGTTACCTCAAAAATAAAAATTTTGGGTCAAAATAGAGAATTGAGACCTTATGTTCCCAAACCGGCTACAATGTCAAAATTGTAGGTATGACACACAAGAAAACTGTCGTAATGAACCTGTATGTGCTTATTGTGATCTAACGAACATGCCACAATTTGGAAATGTAGTGAACCCAAATGTGTAAACTGTGATGTGATCATCATGCTAGGTCCAAGGAGTGTGTGTACTACATATACAATACAGAGTTGGCAAATGTTGCAAGAACGAACAGGATGTCTATCATAGAGGCTAAATTGAATTAAAAGGAGAGGAATGCAAGATCCATCTAAGAAACATTCATATCTTCAATAACAAGAACAAAAATGAAGCAAAAACGAAACAGATAGAAATAACAGAGCACAGAAAAGTAAATCTCAAGAAAAAATTAATAATTTAGAAATAAAAATAAAATTCGTAAAATAAATAAAGAAACAGGTACAAATGAGAGGATAATATTTTGTCCAATTCATTGAAATATTAATGATAGAAACACAGGAGGATGCTACACAAAGTGACAGAAGAGGGTAGAGATAGACAGGAAATTAAAGATAAAAAGGCCTTGGAGAGAACACTACCCAAAAACGAAGAAACCAACTATTATTAGAGAAACATCAGTTAAACTAAAGATAAAGGGAGATGAAAAAGGAACAAAAACAAAACAAGCTAAGAATATACTCATCTCCTAAAATAATAATAGAACCTATGAAGGCAAAATGTCGAGAACACTGAAGAAGTGAAAGAGAATCATACCATAGATGATAATGATTATGTCAAGGGAGAAGAGATTACCCTTCCTCCAATAATTGGAAACAGAGCAAATGAAAGAGAAATACACATGATAATACTTGTGGAGGTAATGATTGTTTCATTGAATTATGCAATAACAACAAAAGTATACCAAAAGAAGGTTTAACAAACATTATAAGAAATTTTATGAAGATAGAAAAAGAAAACCACAGATTTGAGTAACCATGAAAGGGTGCATGTGCATTGAGCACTTAGTCTATTATAAGGAAAACAGATGAATGTCGTGAGTAAATTGTTAGAACGCAAATTGATAATACAAAAAGAGAGTAAAACCCGACCGCTATAAAAATATTTTCAATAGTTATATTATACAATGGAACGTAAATGGTCTACAGACCAGATTACACCTAGAGAAATACAGCGGTTATTAAAGAATATGAAGAACAGATATTATGTTTGCAACATGTCAGCGAAACACATATCGAGGTAAATATACCTTAGCATCTGCATCAAGAGAGTGAGGGAAATTTAGGCATTGCTATATATGTACATAACAAAGTATGTTATGACAAAGTACCTGTAAAATTTACTGATCTGCAAACGTCGAGTATTAGAATACGAATAAAAAACGATAATTATGTAATTCATAATTTGTACAATCAACCTAATAAAAATTATGACGTTGACAAATCAAAGAATTACTTCTAATAATACTACAAACCAACGTTAATAGTAGTGATTTTAATGCCCACAACCCAATGGAATGTAATTGTACAGAATCAAATAGGAGCAGGAATTAAAATAGAGGGAATCAGATCATATGACATGTGCTGTATAAATGATGCACGAAATCAGCACATATTTTCTTAAACATGGAACATATTCCTCAATTGACCTAACTCTATGTACAGCAGATAGTAGACAGATTGGACTGAATACAGTAGATGACTCTGTAGCATACAAGGGATCATTTCCATACACTTCTTGTCACAGAATAACCCACCAAACATGTCCTCATATAATACATTTATAAAGCAGATTGGGAACAATATGAATTTTACACCAGGAATATCCCACCATTTGAATATTTGAAAGACCATAATGAAACTA
>NC_089793.1:48752280-48779780 GCF_040412425.1 Macrobrachium rosenbergii
ATATATATATGTATATATATATATATATATATATATATATATATATATATATACATACATATATATATATATATATATATATATATATATATATATATATATATATATATATATATATATATATATATATATATATGAGGACCCAAGCAGTAAAGACAAAAAATAAATCTATCAAAATAGCAAAATAAAGTTCAGTGGCCAAACCTTGCCTTGAAAATTAAAATACTGGGGATTACAGGAACTAAGACTCATGTTCCCAAACCCATGCAATGCAAGAACTGTTGCAAATATGGCCATACAGCCATCAAATGCAGAAATTTTCCAGATGTGCCTATTGCAGTTCGCAAGAACATAAAACACGCTGGGACTGTGGCCAACCAAAATGCATAAATTAGTTTCAGAACATCATGCCCGATCTAAAACGTGCATTCTATATTTACAATACCGAACTTAAATTAATACAAGAACGAACTGGAATGTCGATTAGGGAAGCAAAGCTAGAACTAAAAGTGAGAGGATTGAATGACCCAGCTAAGAAATTTAGGTATGCAGATACTTCAAAATCAAACAATACCCAAACTGAAGTGAATGACAATAAAAATCAAGAAATATTAAAAAAATACGCGATCAAAAGAACTCTTCTATGGAGATTTCATATAACAGTCACATTATAACAGTGAACAATAGATTTACCTCCTTACCAGAAATAGATTCGAATATTGACATAGAGAAAGACGAAGAGGAATTAAAGTCACAAGAATGCGACAAAACAGATAGCAAAACTCGGAAGAGGCAACGAGATAAGACCCCACCCAATTCCACCGAACAAAACTAAGAAAAGGTAAATAACCCACCACCCCACCAAAAGCTGTAAAGTTCAGAAGCAGAACACTAAATCAAACATTCCACTGTCTCCCATAGTAGCAATAATACCTGTGGGAGCAGAATCACAAAATTCAGGTGAAATGGAAAACCAACACACAGATAACTACGGAAAGCAAAGAAATTCACCCATCACCAATTATAGGCACCACAAGAAAAACCAAGAAGGAACAACAAACTAAAGAACATGAAGACACATGTGGTTGTAGTAAATGCTTTGTAGCAATGTGCCACAAAAATAAAACTATGACTAAAGAAAGCCTAACCAACACCATAAGAAATTTCATGAGGTGTAGGAATAAGGAAAAAACAAACATCAAATCTCACGAAGAAGGTTGCATGTGTATTGAACATTTAGAATATTACAAAGAAAACATATCAGTGTTGTAGATAATATTCTAAAAAAATCAAAATGCAGAAAAATTAAATCAAGATAGTAAAATGTAATAACAGCAAACGAAAGTCAAAATAAAACAACAAAAATGAATCAAGACCTACAAAAATACAAATTAACTTATAACAAAATAAAAAAATCAACTTAAATAATTTATAATTTGACCACTCATATTACACCATTCAATCGTTATATAATTCAATGGAACATAAATGGATTATTAACAAGAATGCACTTAGGAGAAGTCCAACGACTTACCAGGAATATTACGTACCAATGATTATATGTATACAATATGTTGGAAAAATTGTTCCAGATATAGGTAAATACTAATAGCCACAACATCAAAGAAAAATGAAAATAACTTAGAACAGCAATATATGTCCATAAAATGATATACGACAAAGTAGATATAGACTACGCTGAATTACAAATTTCAGCAATAATAGTGAAAATAGAAAATAACTTATTTGATATTATTAATTTATACAACCAGCCTAAAAAAAAAGTACGATTTAAACATACAGAAAATAATAAAAGATTGTAAGAATCCCATATTAATTGTAGGTGATTTCAATACACATAACTCCAATATGGGACTGTAAATAACATTACACCAGATAAAGATGGAGAAAAATAGAAAACTTGATGAACACTCACTAATCCTGTTGTCTGAATGACAACGAAGTAAATGCGTACTGCTCAAAACCCATGGAACATTTTCCTCAATAGATGTCAACTCTTGTTCAACAAATATAGTTGACAAAACTAGACTGGAATACTTGTGATGACTCCTATTCAAGTGATCATTTTCCCATAATAATATCTTAATTAAATAATAAACGGAAACCATACTCTCCACATTATAACATGCAAAAAGCAGATTGGGACATTTTTAACTTGCACACCAGAAATATACTGCCATATGATTATGTAAGAAATCCCAATGAGACAAATGAATTCTTTGTATCTTTCATTCAAAAGGCAGTAGACAAAGTTATTCCTCATTCAAAAACCCCATAATAAAAACATGTTCCCTGGTGGTCAGATGATCTATCTTGAATTAGTACGAGAAAACACTCTTTTAGCAGGAAGGTTAGATACTCTAAACAGAAGATTCAATAAAACAAATAAATCAAAACCATTCTTGAAGAAAATATTTAAAAATGACAATTGTACTATTAGAAATAGATGCATTAAAACCTTTATATAATAAAATATCAGCTAAATTCAGAAAGGAGGTCATAAAAGGTAAAATAATATCTTGGATGTCCTATGTATCGGAAATAACAAGCGAAATATCCATTCAAAAAGTATGGGAAAAATTCCGAAAAATAAATGGAACAAACATTAGACCACCCAGACAAGCTATATTAGACAATGGCAAAAACTTTAGATCCCTCTGAAATTAGTGTACAACATACTTGTGAAAGTTTTGCCAAAATAAGTAGTGACCAAAATTTGGACAAACATTTTAGAAAAATAAAGAAGAAAGCAGAATCTATAACACTTAATTATGAAACAAAGGAAGCTATATATTATAATAAGAAATTCACTATGGATGAGCTGGAATATGCCTCTTGAACAGCAATAAATCTGTTCCTGAGGTGATGATATTTGCTTTGAAATGATTCACACCTAGCACCTTCGGCAAAAACATACTTGTTGAAACTTTTACAAACATTTATGGTTCAGAAACTTGAGCTTCAGATGAATGGCAAAATGCCATAATAATTCCTATACCAAAGCCCGAAGAGACCATCGTAATGTGAACAATTATAGACCAGTATCTTTAACAAGTTGTCTATGTTGGTAGAGAAAATGGTAATGCATCGACTTACATGGCACATACGTGAAAATAAAATTTTAACTCCTTCCCAGTTTGGTTTACAATGTAATTGATCTACATTAGATTCCCTATCTAATTTGGAAGACCACTTGCATAGAGGATTTGAAAGAAAGCAAATTACAGTAGCTGTCTTTTTTGACATCCAAAAGGCATACGACACTACATGGAGGTATGCAATATTAAAAACATTACATAATAATAACATAGGCAGCCATCCTCCTAAATTTATTAAAACTTTATGAGTGGTCGCACTTTCCAAGAGAATAGATAATGTTTATCCAAGACATTTCCATTCTCTGAAATGGAGTTCCACAAGGGAGTGTCCTAGTGGTACTCTTACTACATTAGCAATCACGATATCAGTAACATGCTACTGGTTGGAATTAAGAGTAACCTGTAGTCGATGATTTTGCCATATATTATATGGCATCACACATAAAGCAAGCAGAATGAATGATTAATAAAACTGTAATAAAAATAGAGGAATGGGCCTCATCTGTAGGCTTTAGATTTTCCATAGAAAAACTCAAGCTGTCATGTTTTATAAAAATAAAAATTGGAAAAAAGGTGAAGAAATAGAGTTGAAAATCAGAAATCATAATATACCAATTAACCAAACTGCAAAATTTTTAGGATTAATATTTGATGCACACCTGAATTGGAAAGCCCATATAACTTACATAAAATCAAAATGCAAAAGGGCGCTAAGTCTAATTAAAAAACTATCACACACAAATTGGGGAGCTGATAGACATACTCTTACCATACTGTATAAAGCAACAGTGTTATCAATCATTGACCATTTATGAAGTATATGGTTCAGCGCCAAGGCACTGAAAATATTAGATCCGATTCACAAAGAAGGACTAAGAATATGCACAGGAGCCACTGTTCCTCCATAGAGAGTTCATAACAATGAAAAGTGCATTAAGAATCAAGGCAAGTGATTCACCAACAAAAAATCTATTTGATCTAAGAGATATATTTATAAACAATCATCCACCTCCTCTTTCTTCCCAATTAGAGCTAATAGATTGTTTGAATCACTGAATATAGATATACAAGTACTTCCAACAGTGAAGTTAACAATTCCATTGGACTATGAATAAAATAAGGACTTCTGTACTCAGTTGAAATATTTATCAAAATTTCCTCATATACCCCAGAACACCATAGACAAAACCATAGATCATATAAGACGAAACATTCACATTACAATGATTTTATACAGATGGTCTAAATCACAACATGGAGAGGATATGCAGCTATATCCCAGAACAAGTCATATCAGTTATCTTGCCTCTAATAATGCCTCAGTCTTCACAGCAGAGTTATGTGCAATCGCAGCCATCAAAATTATAAAGCAAGTAACATTCAATAACTTTGTTATTTTTAGTGACTCAAGAAGCACTATAGAAGCCGTTCAAGGTTACCACTCAAAAAAGTAATATTGTACAGGAAATTAAATATGAACTCCACAAATTGTATAGTAATGGAAAAAATATTGAAATATGTTGGATCCCTGCCCATGTAGGGATTAAAGGAAATGAGGAAGCTGATAAAGCATAAAGAAGCAGTCCGCATGGCAAGAACAAAATATAAAAATCCCAATTAGTGATTATGTAAGAGATATAAAACAATCATTATAAATAAAATGGCAAAACATATGGAACGAGGAAACCTATAAAATAATAAGTTGAAACAGATAAAATCCAGCGTTGGAAAATGGAGCCCTATCATGTCAGAGAGAGAGAAACACAAGCAATTCTGACGCTAAGCCTGCTAATAGGCCATACTCGTTTGACACATGGACACTTGATGAACAATCCATGTGGGCCCTCCCCTCCCGAATGCTCTGAATGCTAAGTCGTGATAACAGTTAAACATGAGATGTGTGAATGTCCAAAATATAATCAACAGCTGTCATCAAGCTTTGGAAATGAATCAATAGGTGAATTTTTTTTTTCAGAATCAACCTTTTCAGTCGTCCCAATTCTTATATTTCCATAAGAAGTGTAACTTGGATAGACAAAATATAATCAAGTAAATAATGAAATACAGAAGCCTGTAGGGCCTTTAAGGAAAAAAAATAATTCTACTTCTGAATGTTAATTTTTGATTTTATGAAATTTTATTTTATTCTTTTTAATCTTTCATTTTGTTTTTGTATGCATGGAAACGAGCAAATCTATTTATTGTATATGTGTCGTGAGTAAAAGCATATTCATTATACAGTTTTTCTTTTTAAAACTTCATTTTCATTTATTCATCATCATGCGAATGACCCAGCTTTGTCCCAGTTCTCAGGCCCATGGCTAGACCTCCGGCATTTCATCCCATCTCAATAGCCCTATAAGAGCTGGATTAGTCCGCTCAGTGGTCTGGTTAAACTATTTTAATATTTAATGATTTGAACTTCTTATACATCTTAACATTAAAGCCAAAGAATACTTATTGAAATTTTATAATCACCTGTGGAAAAGTTACTCCCAAAGCATGGAAACATGCTATAGTAATCTCTATAGCCAAACTCTGCAAAGATCCAACATCAGTAAATAATTATAGACCTATATCACTGACTGGTTGTCTTGTAAACTCGCGGAAAAAATGGCAATAATAGACCTATATGGTATTTAGAGAAAATAAAGTTCTAGCAGCCACTAAATCTGAAGTAGGGAAAAATCATTCAAGTTTCTTAAACTCACTAACATCACTAGAAGATCAAGTCAAAAGAGATTTGTACAAAAGAAAATCACTGTTGCAGTCTTATTTGACATTCAAAAGCTTATGACACAACATGGAGATATTAATTATAAACTCTATATAATATAATCTATGTGAACTCCCAATTTTTCATACAAATTATAACAGAAAGAACATTTAGACGAATTTGAAACAATATTATCGGAAACATTTGGAGTAAAGAAGGTATCCCTCAAGGAAGCGTACTAAGTAGTGATATTATTTGCACTAGCTATCAATAATTAAAGAAACACTTCCAAAGATGTAAACAACAGCTTATATGTTGATGAGATTTTGCATTTATACCTCAAGTAACTTGCGCCACATCCAAAGAATCTAAATATCTCCATAAATAAATTGAACAATGGGCATTATCTGTTGGATTTAAATTTTCTGATGAAAACGCAAGCAATAGCATTTTATAGATAAACGTTATTCAGAAACGGAAGATATAGTTCTTACCATGAATAACAATTCCATCCAATTTATCCAGAAGTCAAACCTTAGGGCCTATATTTTGACAATCATTTGAACTGGAAGGTCCATGTAAGACATACCAAAGCAAAGGCCTTAAAATATTTAAATATATTAAAAAAATTCATTTCACACTTCATGGGGTGCTGATAGAGATATTTTATTGTAACTTTATAAGGCTACAGTTCTACTAATATTAGAATATGGCAGTCCAATTTATAGTTCTGCTAGTAAGACTATTCTCAAAATGCTAGATCCAGTAATATCACCTTGGGGATTCGGTTAGTCACCTGGAGACCCAAATCATCACTGTCCAATCCTGATTGCAGAAAGTGGAGAAATGCCACTATCTATAAATTCAAAATAACAACGATGTGCAGAGGTTTAAAAATTATAAATAGTCCAGCAAAACCAAAGATTTATTTAAAAACCAGATTGTTTCTGGAATACAAAATATCCCATCCTTCCTATTAGAGCTAATAGATTATTTATTAGGCAATGATCTTTATAATATTAGATTTTTACAATTTTAACAAAATAATGTCTCCATGGATGATAAGTGCCCCCAGATATGTAACAAACTATGTACAATACCAGTTAATAAATTGAATAACCCACTTGCTAGTGAAACTGTGGTGAACTTGGAATATATCAAGGTACACAGTAATAATCATTTATATACTGATGGTTCCAAAGATGATATGGGAGTTGACTGCTGTTTACGGAAACAATATAAAGAGCCAAGCCTCTTATTATTAACAAAGCATCAGTGTTCACTGCTGGAATTACTAGCAATAAAAACAGCATTAACAACTATATATAAAACCAGTTTAATGAAATAACTATCTTTAGCGATTCACTAAGTTCAATAAATGCAATAAACTCTTATACTCCAAAATAAAATTGTAAATGAAATTAGACATACATTACTTGAAATGAAAATGCAAAGATATCTGTTAATCTATGTTGGATGTACCATCCTCACATAGGATTAGGAAGGCAAATGAAAAAGCAGACACTCTATGCAAAAGAGGCTAGAACACTCCCAATATTAGAGAATTATTACTAGAAGATTATACTAGATACAGTAGCGCGGTGATTAAGAAGAAATGGCAAAATAACTGGAGGGAAAGGAATCTTAACAATAAATTAAGAGAAATAAAGAAGAAACTGTAGACCCGTGGCCATCATCCTATCAGAATTGCCGCAAGTTTTCAGTAATGTTGACAGGGCTAAGATTTGGTCACACTAAACTGACACATGGTTACCTGATGAGTAACCCCCATGCCCCTATACCTATGTGCGAAATATAATGTACAATAACTGTAAAGCATATTTTAAAGGTATGTCCAAAATATAGAATCCAAAGAGGCATTTTATTTAGAAGATATTCCTTAAAGATATACTGTCAGAAAATGACAAATTTCCAATTTTTAATATTTTAAAATCTCTTAAATTTAATAATTCATATGATAAAATATAAGATTCATAGAATAATTTATAATATAGCCCTAATTAACTTAATTAGTTCTTAGATTAACATATGCTCGCTAGTTTTAATTAAATTTTAGAGGTTAAATAGCTTATTCAATCCTTCCGCCAGCCCTAGGAGAGCTAATATTAACTCAGTGGTCTGGTTAAACTAACGTTAAAAAAAAATGACTATGGAAGGAAATATTTGGTTCAGCGTCAGGAGCAGTACTGAAAATATTAGATCCAATTCATGATGAAGGACTAAGAATATGCACAGGAGCATTTAGATCGTCACCAGTCTCCTCGGTACAAGTCGAATGTAGCGAACTGCCACTGTTCCTCCATAGAGAGTTCATAACAATGAAAAGTGCATTAAGAATCAAGACAAGTGATTCACCAACAAAAAATCTATTTGATCTAAGGGATATATTCATAAACAATCATCCACCTCCTTTGTCAATTAGAGATCATAGATTGTTTGAGTCACTGAACAGAGATATACAAGTATTCTCCCTTCAACAGTGAAGTTACCAATCTCACTGGACCATGAATAGCAAAGACTTGCACACAGTTGAAATATTTATCAGAAAAGTTCCTCATATGCTCCAGAACACCATAGGCAAAAAAACTCCTAGATCATATAAGACAAAAACGTTCACCTTACGTGATTTATACAGATGGGTCTAAATCACAACATGGAGTAGGATATGCAGCTATATCCCAGAACAAGTCATATCAAGCTATCTTTGCCTAATAACGCCCTTCAGTTCCACAGAGTTGTGTGCATCAGTAGCCAACAAAATTATAAAGCAAATATCATTCAATAATTTTGTTAGTTTTAGTGACTAAGAAGCGCCTAGAAGCTGCTCAAGGTTACTACTCAAAATAATATTGTACAGGAAATTAAATATGAGCTCCATAAATTTTGTATAATAATGGAAAGAATATTGAAATATGTTGGATCCCTGCCATGCAGGGATTAAAGCAAATGAAGAAGTTGATAAAGCAGCTAAAGAAGCAGTCCACATGGCAAGAGCAAATGTAAAAATCCCAGTTAGTGATTACATAAGAGATTTAAAAACAATCATTGTAAGTAAATGGCAAAATATATGGAATAAGGAACCTATAACAATAAGTGTTGAAACAGATAAACCAGCGTTGGAAAATGGAGTCTATCATGTCGGAGAGAGATGCACGCAAATAATTCTGATGCGTTCAGAATAGCCACACTGTTTGACACATGGACACTTGATGAACAGTCCACATGGGCCCTCCTCCCAAATGCCCAGAATGCAAAGTGTTGATGTCAGTCAAACATGTGTTGTGTGACTGTCCAAAATATAATCAACAGTGAGTGTCAACCTTTGGAAAGAAATCAATGCGGGAAATTTTATCGGAATCTTATACATTTTCAGTCATCCCCAGTGTTAACATTCATGAAGAAGTGTAACTTAATAGAGAAAATATAAAACCAAGTAAATAATGAAAATACAGAAGCCTGTAGGGCGTTTAATGAATTAAAAAGACAATATGTCGTTTATTCTGAATTTTAATTTTTAATTTTTTTGAAATTTTATTTTATTTTTAATCTTTAATTTTTTTTGTATGTATGGAAACGAGCAAATGTATTTATCGTATGCATGTGTTTCAGTGTAAAAGCATATTCATTATACAGTTATTTCTTTTAAACTTCATTTTCATTTATTCATCATCATATGAATGACCTATTTGGTCCCAGTTCTAGGCCTATGGCCTAGACCTGGTATTTCATCCTAATCCTTCGGGCCGGCCCTATGAGAGCTGATAGTCAGCTTAGTGGTCTGGTTAAACTATCTTATTAATTATTATAATCTCTCTTCCCCAACTCTGGAGTTACCGAGTTATTCCCTTTTCCTACATTGGGTGCCTCTGAGGCTTGCAACTGTTTCTTTCGTCGCTGTTCCTCTCTCTTTGCTGCTTGGGATCTAACTCCCATTACGGCACTCCTGGAGAGAGCATCAGTTACTTTATTTGTTTTCCCTGCTATCTGTTCAATACCCACAATATCAAATTCTAACAGTCGCTCAATCCAACAAGCCTGGAGAGTGGTTAAATCCCCTTTCTTGAATAAATCTCTCAATGGGTGGTGATCCGTGTTTATTTTGACTTTATGCCCCAGCAAAAGTGTAGCAATGTCTCTCCAGCATCCATAGAATCACCAATGCCTTCTACTCTCTGTCCCTTTTAATTCCTGATGCAAAACAAATCGGTTTCATTCCCTGCTCATCAACTTGAGAAATCACTCCCCAATAACTATACTGCCATCCCCAGTGGTTACTAGAAATGGTCAATTGAACTTTGGATAAGCCAACAGTTCATTACTAGTGAGTGAAATCTTTAATTCTTGAAAAGCTATTTCTTCCTGTTTCCAATGAAAATCTGATTTGTTTCCTCAGTGAATCTAGCGGTCTAGCTATTTTACCAAAATCTTTTATGAACTTATGATAGTAGCCTGCGAACCCGAGGAAACTGGCTCCTTCTTTTGCATTCTTCGGTTGGGAAATTTTAATTTTATGCTACTTTATCTGCACATATTCAGATGTTGCGATGTGCCCCAAAAATTCAACTTTTGCTGAAAAGAATTTACATTTGGTTGATTAATTTTTATACCATGTCGTTTAAAGCTTCTAAGACTTCCAGTACTTGTTCTTATGTTTCCTACTGTAGCCCTATTATGATTATGTCATCTAAGTATACAAACACGCTTCATGCCAATAGTGAGGGACCCCCTCAGTAGGACCCTTGATGAGGTGAGGTGTAAGGGACCCTGGCCTTTGGGCCTGGGTCATGACTAATCATCCTACGTAGTTTTTGGTTTAAATGGCGTCGAAATTTCCACATTCACAAAATTTTACTGCTTAGGTGAGTCTGAGAAGGGATCGTTTTTTGGAAGGGGTTCTCATTCGAAGCTAATTGTGGGAGTTGTGGTGGTTGAGTTACCACCCAATATGGTTTGGACCTAAGAGATGGTGATGGGATTTTTCCCATGGCTATCTTGAGGGTGGAACCATCTCCGGGGATCAGCCCATCGGAATCCAGGGGGGCCTGGTTTTTGGAGGTGGGACTCCTGGCTTTTGTCCGGAAGCCCACCAGTACGGTTGGAGTGGGGAATCAGTCCCCATTAATGGGGGCAGAACTCCCAGTAGGCGGATTGGCTTATACCTGGGCCTCTGCAAGCGTATTGGTGCCATCCTGAAAGTAGGGTATGAGGTGGACTGTTGGGACTCAACTCTCATTTGTGCCATTGGTGGAGAATGCGAATACCTGACTGATCCACGATACTTTCTTGATATAACCAAGCAGTTTTGGGTGGGTGGATGAACCAGTTTATATGTGGTGGTCTGATGTGTGCATGCTTGGCATCTTGGGGTCTCTTTGCAGGCTTTGGGAGTGTGTTGGGGTGGGGAAGCTGGGCAGTAGAGCTGCCCAGTTTGCCCTTTGATATGCTGTCGGGGTCTGTGCAGGGCTCTTGGGTGTCAGGTTTGCGCTTTTTGGACTTCTGCATGTGGACTGGTTTAAATTTATGGATTTGGCTATTAGTTCTCCCTCCCTTGGATCCGACCACTTAACGGCACTGGCAACGACTTCTGGCATGAACATGGATACGAGCTTGGCTGTTGGACAGAACCAAACACTGAGACACCAGGGTGTTAGTAAATCTGGTGGATTTGATTCAAATAATAGGGTCCTTTATCGCACTAATGTAGGCTTGACATTAGATTATGAATGTTTATACAGTGTAGTAAAACAGTTTGGCAAAGTGGAAAGAATTAAATTAATTTTAGAAAAAGATAAGCAGTCATTTTCTGCTTTTGTTAAGTTTTCCTCTCCCTTGGAAGCTAGTGAGGCACAACAAAGACTCCATAGCCACATTCTAAATGACTCAGTTCTCAGCACGAAAGTGTTTTCAGTGAAAAACTTAAATGATGAGCTTTTTGACTTTATTCCAAAGACTGAAGAACATGGACCAGTCCCATGTACCAGAGCTCTTTCTCCCCCTTTATGGCATGTTGCTATCTACAAGGAGGGAGGGAAAAATTTAATAAAAGCTGCTGACTGCATTGAGAGCAAGGTTGGTTTCATTCCCATTGGAAATTTAAAACGCTATGGAAAGAACTTTCTAATAAAAGCTGGTAATGAGACTCAAGCAGTTCTGCTATCAAGTTTTAACCTGCTGAAAGTGGAAATATTTAATGTATTTCATCTCACAGATTCTTTAACACACTGAATGGAGTAGTTTACTTAAAAGACTTGCATGTTTTTAAAGAGGAGGAGATTCTCCATCGATGTCCTCCTTGTGTATCTCATGTAAAAAAACTGGGTGGGGATGCAGCTAACCCTTTAACCTTCTCCTCCAATTACCTACCTGATACCATCATTCTTGGCCATGAGAGGATGCAGGTTAAAAAATATAAAAGAAATCCTAAACAGTGTCGCAAATGCTGTGAATATGGCCACATTCAAAACTCTTGAGATAACAATAAAGATGTCCTGTGTTCTCTGCAGAGCACGATAATTTTGATGATTGCGAAGCAACCCGATACTGTTTTCTATGTAAGGGTGATCACACTCCAAATTCTAGGGCTTGTCCCAGATATAATTTTGAACAAGAAGTGTTGGCAGTGGCCGATAACGAACATATCAGCATTAGCGAAGCAAAGCGCACGGTAATGGGGGCAAACAGAAGTGCCAACTCTACCTATACTTCTGTAATAAAACTTACGAAGACTTCAAGCAATGTAAGGCCACCAATAACTGCGTCTGATAGTAGATATCACAAACCAGCTATTTCTCAAACTATAAATAATAATGGAAATCTCGAAACTGGTATTGCTGGTTCGTCTCTTGCGTTTGTACAAGTGTTGAAGGATCCAGGAAACCCTGTCAATCATGCAGATAAGAGGACAGCCTATCAGTATATATATATATATATATATATATATATATATATATATATATATATATATATATATATATATATATTTATATATATATATATATATATATATATATATATATATATATATATATATATATATATATATATATATATATATATATATATATATATATATATATGTATATATATATATATATATATATATATATATATATATATATATATATATATATATATATATATATATATATATATATATATATATATTGTATATGCCATCACTCCAACTTTGTAAATATATTATAAAATACATTCATTAATGTAATCTGTATACTATTGTAATATTTTATCTCTACTTTGTTTCGTATTCCGCCTTGGCTCTCCTTGTTTTTCTCTGAGTGTGCCATCTACTTTGTTTCGTATTCCGCTCTTGGCACTAGTTTTTCTCTGAGTGCGCCATCTACTTTGTTTCTATTCCGCTCTTGGCTCTCCTTGTTTTTCTCTGAGTGTGCCATCTACTTTGTTTCAGTATTCCGCTTGGCACTCCTTGCTGCTTTTTTCTCTGAGTGCGCCATCTATTTTGTTTCAGTATTCCGCCTTGGCTCTCCTTGTTTTTTCTGAGTGTGCCATCTACTTTGTTTCGCGCTCTTGGCTCTCCTTGTTTTTCTCTGAGTGTGCCATCTACTTTGTTTACCTTGGCACTCCTTGTTTTTCTGTAATGTTTACTTTGTTGTATTGTACTTTGTCTTTGGAGGAGTATATTTTCTACTGACAAGCAGAACAGTTGTCATCTGATTTCTCACTGGATTTATATCGTATTTTACTTGTGAACTTAAAAGTGAAGTTATTTATTTTGCATTATTAATGATATGTGAATTGCAAGTTATCGATTTGTTTCTTTTCATAAGTTAATTAATTTTGTTTGTACTATCATACGTTGTTTAAATTGTTAAAACACTTAAAATTATATTGTTTAAAGTGACTTCTCGAGTTTTTGTTGGTCTTTATGAACAATAGAGCAAGGTGTTGGTGATAATAGAATAAGCGAAGTGAAGTGCTGAAACCATAATTTTGTTAGTGGCAATTTTTTTTTAATTTGTCCACTTAATGAGAAAATTAAATAGCAAAGAACCCTAAATAACATCCTGCTCCACGCTACTTGGAAGCATTGTTTCTCAAAGAGGTAACAAATTTGGGGGCCTGTCCTGGATGGTATATGTGCATTTTCATTTATTAGTAATTATTTTGAAGTGATTTTCGATTTTCATTATTTTCATTTAAGTTCATTACCACATCTGTAAGGCTCTAGTTAAGTGTACAGAAGTAAGGTGAGAAATTTTAGTTCTGTTTGTCATTATAATGTAAAGAAAGTATACTCCTCCTCATTCATTCTTTCGGTATCTGTAATATGGAGGAAAGCTAATAACTTATTGTTAATCAGCAGGGTTCTGTCACTTCATGTGCTTTCATTCATCCGCCCCATATTACGAACCATAAATAAGGGTATATCGTGTCATAGCTATCGTTCCGACGAACATTTTATTGTTAATCCGGGCATCTTCTACTGTACCATACTTACTCTTCGGATCGTCTCAAGATCCTTTAATTTATTTAGGGTATTCTGTAGCTTCCGCTTTGTTTATTTTCATTGCAGTGTAGCTATCTATAGCATATCCTCGGATCTCAAGATCTAATCTTTAATTAATATTTTGTCAATACGGTTGTTTTGACATTTTATTACTGTTTCCATTGTGGATTTTGCGAGTATTATATCACCTCATTAAAGCGTTTGAGATATTTTTGCTATAAGATTTAGAGTAAATGTGTTATTCTGCGTATTAACCATTATCTCTAGTTATTATTCTTTGTGGTCGTTATTTTATCCAGTGAATGTTAAATAATGCTTAGATATTTATTTACTTAGACTATTCTATTTGACTCTTTGAATCGTTCTTGAACTGTTAGTTTATGTAAATATGAAATAAGCGGTTAACATACTTACGTGTATCACCTTTGAGTTTTGATATGCTAGAGTATCTGTTAAATTTCTTAGTGTGAGGAGAATTTGTAATGTCAAATATGGTTTGTTTCTTGTAGTGTGAAGTCAGGATTTAAAATTGATATTGTAGTTCTTAAGTTCTAACTACTAATTACTAAGATGTCTTTCAATCTTGATACATTTCTTTCTAATCCTAAAGAGGAGCTGCTGACATTACGTTTTGCCAAAAAGCAGGAACTCCTATCTGTGGCCCAGAGATGTAAACTGCCGGTGGAGTCATCCTATGTCAAGGCTCGTCTCATCAATGACATACTAGAGTTCCTGGTGTCAAAGGGTTGTATAGTTGAAGACGATGAAGATGTGGGAGAAATACGAGCCCTTACCGGAGCGATTGCTGCTGTGAAAACTGATTCTGACTTAGAAAAACTAAAACTTCAGCTGGAAATCGGTAAGCTGAGCCAACAGAAATGGAAAGACAAAGAGAACTCCTACAGATTGAAGAACAGAGGAAACGAACCGAAATCGAGCATACGAAAAAGCTTGTTGAAATTGAATTGGAAAGAGAAGCCAGATCTGCCAACATTCAACTTGAAGCCAAAAGAGGAGAAAGGGACTTGCCAGAAAAAATTTGATCTTCTAAAAAGCAAAGAAGTTACTCCCAGATTTCAATGAGAAGGATCCAGAGGTCTTCTTCCACATTGTTTGAACATACTGCCAATACCTTAAATTGGCCTAAGGACCATTGGGTAATGCCAGTAAGGAACAATCTAAAAGGTAAGGCAGCTTATGTTGCATCTCAAATGATAACTATCAAAGATTATGATGTCGTAAAGAAATCCATCCTAGATGCATATTCTATTACTGTAGAGGGCCACCGCCAGAATTTTAGAAATTCCAGCAAGAATCATTCTCAGACTTTTGTTGAATTTTGTGACCTCAAAGTGAGACAGTTTAGCAAGTGGTTGCAGAAGGCAGGAGTAAATGACTTTGACTCTCTTAAGAAACTGATGATAATGGAGGAATTTTTAAGAAAACTACCACTGAATATTACTACATTTATTCTTGATAAAGGTGAAAACAGACTTGGTAAAGGCAACTAGCCTGGCTGATGATTACTTTCTGATTCATAGATCTCATAAAACCTCAGGCTTTAAATCTATGTTTTCTCCTCCTAGGATATTTTCATCTACTTTTTCCTATTGCAAACAGGAAGGACATACGATTGACAAGTGCCCAAATCCTCACTGCAGGAAATCAGAAGTTGTTAATGATAGCAAACAATCTATGAAACCAGACACTAAGAGAACCTTCCATATGGCCACACCTGATATAGACCTGGAGCCGTTCAAAGCCTTCACCTGCAAAGGATCACTCAACGGCGTACCTGTGTCATGTCTACGTGATACTGGTTCCTCCCAGACTATCATAAGTGTACCTTCACAAGATTTGAACTTCAAACAGGAATTCGTCACCATCACCGACCTGTCATCTAGTAAGACCCTGCCACTTGCTGAGGTAACTGGCATTGTCCATATTATAAAGGTAAAGCTACTGTTGCCGTATCAAATGAACCATTGCCTGTAATGATATTCAAATACTCATTGGTAATGATATTGCAGGTGATAAAGTTCTGCAATCTAATCTTATAGTGTCTGATCCTGAAGTTATAATTGATAGTGAGAAGTAGATTCAAGTGAAGTAACTGTAACTCAAATAGTAACTAGATCTAAGTCACAAAATAAACTACCTGAAACCTCTAATGTAAATAAAACCAGAATTGAAGAAGCATTAGATCTTGTAGATTTGTCTGAAGATAAGTTTGTTGACTTGCAAGTTAAAGATTCTAACTTGAAGTCTATTTGGAAGAAAACAGTTGATCCAAATGATAAACCTAAAACTACCCATTATTATGTGGGAAAAGAACTTCTCTTCTGTCACTATAGGTCACCAAAAGCACCAGCAACAAATTCCTGGCACGACTGTTACCAATTGGTCATTCCTGCACGGAAGCTCATTTTTTCTGGCCTGGTATGAAGAAAGATATTAAGAACTACATATCTGCATGTCATCAGTGTCAAGTAACAGGTAGGCCAAACGAAAGGATTCCCCAGCACCACTACAGCCAGTTGCAGTTCCTAAATATCCATTTGAGAAGGTTATTATTGACTGTGTGGGACCTATGACAAAAACACAGAAAGAAATGAATATCTTCTCACGATACTTTGTCCAACAACCAGGTATCCAATTGCTGTTCCTTTAAAGAATATCAGTGCTAAAACCATAATAGGCAGTTGGTGAAAGTTTTTACAACATTTGGTTTCCCAAGAGAGTTACAATGTGATAAAGGTACTAACTTTACTGGTAATTTATTTAAGCAGACCATGGCAGAGTTCAATATACACAAGGTACATTCCTCAGCATATCATCCTCAAACCAATGGCGCCCTTGAAAGGGTCCACTGAGACTATAAAAACTTGTTAAGAAAGTATATGAGTGAAACATCTCTACATTGGGATGAAGATCTTGACTTGCTAATGTATATTCTCCGCAGTGTGCCCCATGATACCACTGGAATTTCACCTTTGAGTTGATGTTTGGCCGTAAGCCACGAAACAACATTAAGCATGGTAAAGGAGAACATAATGCATAGAAGGGCTGAAGAAACCACTAATATTCTCTCATATTTGAAGGACCTTAAAGCAAAAATTGTAACAATGTATGAATTTGCTCATCTTAATCTTATATCTTCACAGGAAAAGATGTCTCATCTTTATGACAGAAAGGCAAAAGTACGAGAATTTAAACCAGATGACCTAGTGTTGGTTTATTACCTATTGCAGGAGCTCCACTCAAAGAGAAATACATAGGACCTTATAAGATTTTAAAGCAGGACTACAAAGGTAAATTACATCATTGCCACACTGACAGAAAACGATCTACTCAGTCAGTCCATGTCAATCTACTGAAACCCTATGTAGCTGCAACCAAAGTAGTAAGTCAGCTCGTAAATACTGATCAGAACTCTGTAAGGATCAAAACTTCCTCTTGCTCATCTGATTTTGACAGCACACATAATTCATGTTCTGAAATTGATGTACTTGTTTCCTGGAAGGACTGTACCAATGGTCAGATCCTGAAATCTTTACCATCTTACTTGTCTCATTTGGATTATCCCCATCAGCAAGCACTTTCGCAGGTAATCACCAAGTACGTGGACATCTGCACAGAAGAGCCAAAGAACTGCACATTACTGCAACACGACATTATACTGGAACCAGGTATCTCTCCAATTAGACAACCATATTATCGTGCCATTGGGACCAAGCTAGAGTGCTTACGTCGGGAGGTACAGTATTTGCTGGATAATGGTTTGGCTGAACCTAGTAAATCTCCATGGGCATCTCCATGTCTTCTAGTTCCTAAAGCCAACAAACAACTTAGACTTTGCACTGATTATAGGAAGTTGAACAAAGCTACAGTTAAAGACTCTTATCCACTTCCCCGAATTAACGATATTTTGGATAGTATTGGCAATTTATAATTCTAACACAAATTGATTTGCTCAAAGGTTATTATCAAATTCCACTAACTGATTCTGCAAAAGAAATTTCAGCATTCATAACCCCATTTGGCCTCTTTTCTTACACTGTAATGCCCTTTGGCCTTTGTAATGCTCCTGCAACTTTCCAGAGAGTGATGGCTGAAGTCATCCGAGACATGAAAAATGTATTTGCCTATTTAGATGATTTGATTGTGGCTAGTACTACCTGGGATGAACATCTACAAACGCTAGAAGAACTATTCAAGCATCTGCGAACATCCAGGCTGACCATCAATTTGGCCAAAAGCTCATTCAGGAAGGCCAAAGTGGTATATTTGGGGCATTGTGTGGGAAGTGGTCAGGTCTCTCCCAAGGAGGCTAACATTGAAAGTGTTAAGAAATTTCCAGCTCCATCAAATAAAAAGCAGCTTAAAACTTTCTTAGAATGGTCTCCTACTATTCTAGATTTTTGAAAACTTTTCAGTAATTACAGCTCCATTATATAATTTAACTTCAACAAAGGTTTCTTTCAATTGGACAAAGGAGCATGAACATATTTTTCAACAGCTAAAACTTATGCTAATATCCAATCCCATTTTAAAGGCACCAGATTTTGACAAGGAATTCTACGTGCAAGTCGACGCCAGCAATACCGGTTATGGAGCTGTATTGATGCAGTCATACTCAACTATGCTCAAGATACTCCTCCACCTCTACACCATCTCCTTCCAGTCGCTTATCACTCAGGGATTTTTCAAAGGTGCCCAGACCCATTGGGCAACTGTGGAGAAAGAGCTGTTTGCTATCATCTCTTTCTAATGCACTTCCAACCATACTTGAAGGGCATAAACGTGTCATTGTATACACTGACCATAAACCGCTACTATTCCTGGATAAAGCACGTCTGAAGAACCACAAACTTCTCCGTTGGTCGTACCTGTTATCTCAATTCAACCTACATCTTCAATCCATTGGAGGAAGCCATAATCTCATCGCAGACTCCCTATCTCGTCTACCTCCACCCACTACCGAGACATGTTATGACGGCACCAGCGCAGTGGGCCTCTTAGGTGGGGAACTGTGACATGCCGTCACCTAACTTTGTTATATATATTATAAATACATTCATTAATGTAATCTATATAATACTGTAATATTTTAATGAGCCATCTACTTTGTTTCGTATTCTGCTTTTTGGCGCTCCTTGTTTTTTTGTTTCTCTGAGTGCGCCATCTACTTTGTTTTTGTATTCCGCTCTTGGCGCTCCTTGGTTTTTCTCTGTAATGTTTACCTCTTTGTTGTATTTTACTTGTTTTTGTAGGAGTATATTTTCTACCGACAAGCAGAACAGTTGTCATCTGATTTCTCACTGATTTATATCGTATTTTACTTGTGTACTAAAAGTGAAGTTATTTATTTTGCATTATTAATGTGATATGTGAATTGCAAATTATCAATTTGTTTCTTTTTCATAAGTTAATTAATTTTGTTTGTACTATCATACGTTGTTTAAATTGTTAAAAACTTAAAATTATATTGTTTAAAGTGACTTCTCGAGTTTTTGTTGGTCTTTATGAACAATAGAGCAAGGTGTTGGTGATTATAGAATAAGCGAAGTGAAGTGCTGAAACCATAATTTTGTTAGTGGCAATTTTTTTAATTTGTCCTCTTAATGAGAAAATGAAATAGCAAAGAACCCTAAAATAACATCCTGCTCCACGCCACTTGAAGCATTTTTTCTCAAAGAGGGAATATAAATTATATATATATATATATATATATATATATATATATATATATATATATATATATATATATACATATACATATACACATACATATATATATATATATATATATATATATATATATATATATATATATAAACTATATATATATTTATATATATAATATATATATATATAGATATATATATATATATATATATATCATATATATATATATATATATATATATATATATATATATATATATATATATAATAGATACATATGTATATATATATATATATATATATATATATATATATATATATATATATATAGATACATATGTATATATATATATATATATATATATATATATATATATATATATATATATAGATATAACTATATATATATATCTATTTATATAATATATATAGATATATATATGTATGTATATGTATATATATATATATGAATATATATATATATATATATATATATATATATATAGATACATACATATATATATATATATATATATATATATATATCCATATATATATATATATATATATACATACATATATTTACATATATATATATATATATATATATATATATATATATATATATATATATATATATATGATACATACATACACATATATATATACAGGCGAAGAAGAGAAAGATTTTTTCAACATGTTAAAAGGAGTGGGTGCAGGTAAACAAGCAGATTCCAGTGCAGTAATTTAATCCACGTTTCTGACCTTTTGTCACATAATCAGGGACATCTGTAAATGAAAATTCAGACATTAGAGTGCTTTCAAAACAATAAGCAAATATATGAAAATATATGCACTGAAATACACTTAAAAATTATACATAAAATTATACATAAAAAACCACGAAATTAAAATTATATAAAAATGAATTAGGCACTAAGTAAAATCACAGACACACTAAAAGCTGTGCAATAAATTACACATACATTAAACATAAAAGAAGAGAATTTAAAAAACACAATAAAAAGGGAATAACAAAACCAATAGGTGAAATCACAGACACACTTGCGGAAAAACGCCAACTTTTTGTAAAGCAAGAGTAAAAGCACACTAAAATTCATATAAAACATACAGACCAGAGAACTGAAAATATAAACTACCAAATTAGGCAATAAACAGTGAACAGCCTTCGTAGTTTGGTGATTAAGAGAAGGGATTTTCAATATGATATTGAGGCTCTAAGCATAAGTAATTTGATGTTTCTTTTGCTTGACCTATAATTTTGAAATAATCGTACTTAATAGGTGTTTTACAGTTGTTAGCATGGTTTCTAATGTTGACAATTCCGGGCTGGATAGTCTGCAGCCAGTACGATGACTTATTCCAATGTGGAAAGCTCTCACCTGAGTAAAACGTCGGGTCGAACCCATAATTACCCGAATTACATCCGGGGCACTTTATATACTACGCCTGACGTCGTCACGGACAGAGCCGATCTTTCACAGAAAACAATGAGCCAATAGTTCTATGATTTTTTGGAATAAGTTTTGAGGTTCAGGGCTCCAATGTGCAAACATAAATCACCTTAACAACTTGGTTCTGAAAAATTGTGATTATTTGTTAAATATGGAAAACTGGCAAAACATAAGAAGTTTAGGAACACTATAAGTAGGAATGGTAGGGAAAATTTCTTATCAAGGACCTGGTGGATGATTTGTAAATCAGTTTGGTTGGGAAGCAATTATTGTTAAAATAATGGATTAAAAAAACATTTCACTGTGAAAGCGGCCCAGTTGGTGTTTTGCCTTTAAAGTAAAAGCTCTTCATGTACAAGTGCATAAATGGCATTAACTTTGAAGTTAAAAAAGCAAAAGCTATAAAATTGGAGCCAAGACCCGTAAATGTTTTCTTCCTGTAAATGGTAGTATTAAAATGATCGTCCTCCATCGAGACTAAAACATCTAAAAAGCCAGTTACCTTCATGTTCCTTTTCCAGGGTAAATTTAATGTTGCTGTGAAATTGACTGACAAAGTGTAAAATCTTTCTGCATCATAGTCATTTTTAAACAGGACAAAGGTGTCGTCTATATACTGTGAATAAAATAAGGGATGGAAGGACAAACCCAATCTTCCAAAATGTTCTCCTCCAGGAGCACATAAAGATATTAGCAAAAGTTGGGCCCAGAGGCGACTCCATTGCCATCCCATCCACCTGTTTGTGTAAATTATTATTAAACAAAAGCCGTGTCCAGCACGGCCAATTCAAAAGGGTGTTTCTAAAATCCGAAGAATCAATGTTAAAATTACAATAAATAGACTCGGGTTGTGGAAATAACTTGGCCAGAATTAGATTAATGGTTTCTCAAAACACAGGTGTATTCGTGAACAGTGATTCAACATCTAGACTGGACATAAATAAGTCTGAGTCCTGTGAAGATATTCTACTTTTAAATTCTTCAGAATTCTTTAAAGTATATTGGTTACGAATCAAGGGCTCCAACAACGGTACTAAGAATTTTGCAAGTTTATAGTGTGGAGAGTTAAAAGATGTCATTTATTTTGTTAATATAATCGTCATTTTTATATAATTTTAATTTCGTGGTTTTTTTATGTATAATTTTTAACCACGTATTTAAATGCATATATTTTCATATATTTGCTTAATGTTTTGAAAGCACTCTAATGTCTGAATTTTCATTTATAGATGTCCCTGATGATGTGACAAAAGGTCACGAAACGTTGGATTAAAATTACAACTACTTGAATCTGCTTGTTTTCCTGCACCCACTCCTTTTAACATGTTGAAAATCTTTCTGTTCTTCGCCTGTGTGACTGTGTGTGCATTCCTCGGACATCACATCAACATGGATTTCAGATATTGGCTCTACGTTTTCCTTTTTATTTTAAACTACGCTCCAGAGGACTAATACCTCCAACAGTTAGTGATTACTCTTTACAGCCAGGACCTTCTTCGACAATGCCGCCAATTGAAAAAACTTGTAAAAGAAAGAGAAGACTAGCCTTGATCTGGTTCTTACGTTATTGTGCTATCAACGATGTTGTTCCTAACTTTGTAGTAATTTAAGATTTATAAGAGCTCTCATGATTCTACTTTCTATAAGGAAACTACCAAATACCTTAACTACGAGACAACATGTAAACAAATGAATTTGACCGACTATGTAAACAATATTCGCTGCTTCGTCGGGAAACTCTTAATGCTTTTTTTATTTTTGACAAGATTATTTTTATTAGGCTCTTTAACAAAAATGTATCAAGGTTTCATTAATAATATTCAAAGGAGACATGCTAAAAAACTATCTAATCTGAATTTTACTTCACATAAATTCCATAACCAATTAAGTACCGTTTTTAACTATTCTCAATATATTTTATCTAAACGTGAAGAGTTTCTCCTTTCTTTCAGTACTTGACTTCTGTTTAAAACTAATTTTAAACCTAAATTTGTCAATTTTTTCTTCCTTTTGAAGCATTGCTTCAACGTATAAAAAAGACTAGAATTTGGCGGGGTAATTTATCCCAATTACAAATGAACTTATGGTGATTGCTCACAATACTTTTTCAAATTTAAAACCAATTGGGCCCTTTTTTAACAAATGTGATTTCCAACTTAAACAAGTCTTTATCCCAACGTGATGATATTGTAGTCTTAAGCCTGGCAAGGGGATGGGGCATTGTAATCCTGATAAGGACGTTTATATTAACAAAATAAATGACATCCTTAATGACCAAGAACAAATTCAGGAACACAGGGTAACCCAATTTCCAGGAGATCTTCAAGGTGGAGGATAAGATCAACCGGTTCCCATAACTCTCAAGAAAGACGGTATCATTAGTTAACGCACCTATGAGGGGATTTATTCTCCAGTGGCTTCTTCATTCGGGATCTTATATAAAAAAATCCATAACAAGGTATCCCCTTCGCCCCATCCTGGCCTCTTTAACTCTCCCAACTATAAATTTGCAAAATTCTTAGTACCGTTGTTGGAGCCCTTTGATTCGTTTTAATATACTTTAAAGAATTCTGAAGAATTTAAATGTAAATACAACTACAGGACTCAGACTTATATATTCCAGTCTAGATGTTGAATCACTGTTCATCCATGTACCTGCTAGAAACATATTAATCTAATTCTGGCTACAAGTTCTTTCCACAACCTGAGTCTATTTATTGTAATTTAACATTGGTTCTTTTTAGAACCCTTTTAGAATTGGCCGTGCTGGAAACGGCTTTTGTTTTTAGAGGTAACGATTTATACAAACAGGTGGAATGGGATGGCAATGGGGTCGTTAAAGAGGGATAGCTAATATCTTTATGTGGTCCCTGAGACTACATTTTGGAAGATTGCCCCTGTCCTTCCATCCCTTATTTTAGACATAATTACTGTACTGTATAAAGCAAAGTGTTAGACTCCAGTTCATAATGAAGGCCTTATAATGATGTTTTCTCCGAGCTTTTCAATCATCACAATTATTCTTTATAAACAATCTTCCACCTCCTTTCCCAATTAGAACTAGATTATTTGAGTCACTAAATATAAATGTACAATTACCTTTAATAGTAAAATTACCTCCTCCTTGGACAATGCATAAAATGAGAATTTGTGCACACTTCAAATATTTATCAAAAAGTGATTCATATACCCCGGAACACATAGACAACATACAGTAGGACATATAATCCGAAAAGGTCCACATTACACAATATACACCGACGGATCTAAGTCACAATAGGGAGTGGGATATGCTGCAGTATCCTAAACAAATCATATCAGTTGAACCAGATAATGCCTTATATTTGGAGATTATTATTATTAAAATATAAGGCATCAGCCATAGAAATAATTAGAGAAGACTTTTGTAATAATTTTGTGATTTATAGCAACTCCAGAAGGGCTATAGAAGCCATTCAAAGCTATAATCAATCAAAAAATAATATTGTACAACAAATTAAGTTTTCACTCCCTAAACTGTATAATAATGGAAAAAAATATTGAAATATGCTGGATCCCTGCCCATGTAGGGATTAAAGGAAATGAAGAGGCTGATAAAGCAGCTAAAGGAGCAGTCCGCTTGACAAGAGTAAATGTTGACATCCCTATTTGAGACTATATAAGATATATAAAAACAATCATTGTAAGTAAATGGCAAAATATATGGAATGAAGAACCTGAAAATAATAAATTAAAACATGAAATCCAGTGTTGGAAAATGAACAGTACATGTAGCCCTTCTCCCAAGTGCCCAGATTGCAAAGTGTTGATAACTTTGAAACATGTATTGTATGAATGTCCAAAATATAACCTACAGCAATTATCAAATTTTGGAAATAGATCAATAAAAGAAATTTTATCAGAATCTTTAACATTTTCAGTAACACCCATTTTAATGTTCATGAGGAGCTGTGATTTAATTGATAAAATATAAAAAGTAAATAAAAATACGAAAACCTAATGAATTTTAAAACAACTAAATTTTTAAATTTTGCAAAAATTTACTTAATTTATTCTGAATTTTATTATACCTTTTTAATGAGTATATATGGAAACATGAGTATAAATGTATTTATTGTGTGAGTTTGTACCAGTATGAGAGCGTATGCCTTTGTGCACTTTTAATTTAATTTTCATTCATTACGCTCCTTCCTCCGTGGTTTGTCATGACTGCTGCCAGTCAGTCGCATCCCATTCGATTTTTTTTTTTTTTTTTTTTTTAGAACCTATAGAACCGACTGCGGTTCATTACATCATCATACCGAGTGACCTGTTTGGTCTCGGTGCCAGGCTTCTAGCCTAGACCTGTCATTTCATCCAAATCCTTCGGACCAGCCCTATGAGAGCTCATAGTCAGCTAAGTATTCTGGTTAAGCTTTTTTAATAATAATAAATATTCCAATACACAGTTCATTGTAGAGCTCATCACTTCACATCTTGCATTCTTGATGGTCTAAATATTCTGGATGGCTTGCAGCTGTACAAGCCCATGCTTCTCTTCACATGTTGATTTCCTGGTGATCCAACTATGCTGAACGGCTTGCGACTGCACAAACCCATGTTGAATGCGGCGCCCACGAATCCTTTGCGCCAAAGAGATGTCTCCCAGGAACGACAGTGATTTTGTAGACGTCCTGCCCTACATTTCTCCAAAAAACCCTGGATCCTCTCATGAAGGCGCAGGCATGGAAACCTGCGGCCGTAACGTAGACAGCCCCCATATCTAACTTGTATCAGTTGAGACTCATAGAAGTCATTCATAAGGCGCTGCTGAGAGGAAGTGTTGTATAACGTAAGTCGGTCATGTCGACAGTCAACCCAAAAGGTACCTACTATGAAATTCAGAGCCCTTGTCCCGGCATTTTTCTGGAATAACTTTTTTTCTGTGAATTTGACAAAGATATTACTTAGCCATGGTATACTTTACATCCCTACCTAGTTTTCGGCAGCATTCTTTATTACTTATATTAGAAAAAGTATATTCATAAGAGTAAAACTGTCAAAGTCTGAAAACATATGAATGTATATTTGTACTTTGTCAAGGCTTCAAGAATGGCGGCTATGATAATTCATTGTCCCCGTGGTTGCAGGACAGCCTTTGTTATTCGACTTGCACAATTGTTTAGAAGTGAGGAGTCCCGTGGCAAACCCTACGTAAACTTGAACAGGTAAATGAATAATAGGGCCCTTTTTTGGGTAAGGAGTACACCCGGACATCCGAGGCTACCAAGTTTTCATCATTTGTTGACTTACATAAGGTGCAGAAAGATAATTATATATGCTCTATAAAACAATAGTTGTTGATTTCTTAGTAAAATATAACTTGCGGAACAACATTAAAACTTGCTTTTCCCCCAAAAAATTTTTTCATAGGTTATAATACATCACTGAATGACCTCTATAGGTCCCAGTGCTTGGCCTTAGACGGAAACGCCATAATCCACCCATTGATTATTATGTCAAGTTTCCTCATATGTAATTATGTTTAATAAAGGATCCATGTAAGGGCATGTCATTTCGTATGATCACTCCTATCTTCTTAGTGACAGAGTACAACAATGGCTGAATTGTAACATTATAATGAAAATTGTTTTCATATTCCACAGAATATTACTGGCATGGTAGTTCGATTGTTGGTAGGCTTTTAAATGCCAAGATTGCTTGCAACTAAAAAGTATAAGTAAACTCGGTACTTCAATTTGCTCACTTGAATGATTTGTTAATTGATTTTTAATTATATAATTTTTCAATGCAGAAATTGTGATAGAAAATAATTTCTCGGATTACTTGTGGAAACCCTTTTCTTCAAGGATTTAGCACTCGACCTCAAGTATTCTCAGTTAGTCGCAAATTCGATTTTAAAATTCATTCACGCCAGGCTCGTTCGCACCATATTTCAGCCTTCGGTCGCAAAGTGAAAGGTTTACAGAGAACTTGTAGCACCAGTCCTAGAGAGTT
>NC_089793.1:48792280-48819780 GCF_040412425.1 Macrobrachium rosenbergii
GCTGCTCCTGCTGCTGCATGCTGCTCATGCTGCTGCTGCTGCATGCTGCTCTTGCTGCTGCAACATGCTGCTGCTGCTGCACCATGCTGCTCCTGCTGCATCTGTTGCTGCTGCATGCCGCTCCTGCTGCTGTTCGCTCGCATGCCGTTGCTCCCAGCAGCGTGGCAGCCGTTGCGCCCCCCGTTGTTGCCGCACGCCGCCGTTGCAACTACGCCGTTGCCAGCATTACGCCGCTGTGCCAGCACACCGCCGTTGTTGTCTGCAACAAGCCGCTGCTGCTGCATGCTGCCGCTGCCATGCTGCTCCCGTTGCCGTATGCGCCGTTCGCCGTTCCCGCTGCAGCAGCATGCCGCAGCAGCAGGAGCAGCAAAGAGCGCGTTACGCCGCAGCAGCAGGAGCAGCAGCAGCAGCGTTAATGCCGCGGCGCGATAGATGTTGTTGTTAAGCACGCAGCGAGGAACAGCGTTGAGCATGCATGGTTATGATACGGCGCTACAGCACACGCAAGAGCGAGCAGTTTGTTGCAGCAGCAGGAGCAGCAGCGTTGCATGCAGCAGCAGCATGGTGCAGCAGCAGCATGGTGCAGCAGCAGCATGCAGCAGCAGCATGGTGCAGCAGCAGCATGAGCAGCATGCAGAAGCAGCAGATACGCATGCAGCAGCAGCATGCAGCAGCAGCAGCATGGTGCAGCAGCAGCATGCTGCAGCAGCAAGAGCAGCATGCAGCAGCAGCAGCATGAGCAGCATGCAGCAGCAGGAGCAAACAGCAGCAGCGTGCATCAGCAGTAAGGAGCAGCAGCAACAGCAGTGACAGCAGCAGCAGTGCGTCAGCAGCAGCGACAGGATTTTGGCAGCAGATACAGCAGCAGCAGCATGCACAGCATATGGCAGCAGTAGCGTGCGCTCAGCAGCAAGTAAGCAGCTGCTTCTCCGTGATCGGATTGATCCAAAGCGCATTAATGAGTAAATGGATTTAGTATCACCTCGTCGCCTGTAGGCATTTAGTATTAGAATTAGCCGAGTTAGGGGAAACATATGCTTTCCAAAGATGCCTGGTACTGTACTGTAGTTTATCTGGAATGTCCTCATGGCTGTACTCAGTTGAAGCAATGACGCATTCATCGCCATGAACAATGAAGTTTCCTATTGAGGTCTTCAGGCGGCAGGCCATCTTTGCTCAGTGTTTGCTTTTGTCCTTGGCAATTTTCTATTAAAGGAAAAGCAGATCTATCAGCACGTGGAACAAGTACAACTATTGAGAGGACCCAGAGATCATCAACATCAACATTAACTTATATTCTGTCAAGCTAATTAATCTGATTCTTCTCAAGGAAAACCTATTAGAAGGAAATACCATTCATTGGGGTAAAAACGTTCTGAAAAGACAATTTGAGTCATAAACCAATCCATAAGAGGAAAAAAGTGAATTCTGTAAGTTATAGTAAAACAACGATGCATTCCTGAAGAAATCACATTATTCCGTGAATGTGAACAAAAAATCACACATGGAGGAGAAAACAAAGGGTCAAATAAAGGAGGAGCCTTATCCTGACCCAAATACAATATATTACATGAACCAGCAACACAGCAACGATTATAAGTCAAAGGTTAAATAAATAACAGCAATTGCTTTCGCAAGAAACCATGGCGTACTGACTGCCATATATACTGTATAGCCTGCAACGGTCAGAACTGTGCCCCTCGGTACATTCCACTTCTATAAGAATCAATCGCCCTCCCTACCTCCTCCCCTCCCGAGTTCGACCACGGCTGTACACTATCAAACCATCGCACCATCCGAGACTTCATTCCTTGAAATCATTAGACACAACAGCCATGTCCCCATAGTGAGGTAGGCCAGTCAATAAAATCTGTGTGTACTGTAGGCATTATTACTAAAGAGTGTTTGCAGCGCCTCTTCGGCCCTTACCTGCACCCATTTTTCCCCTTACCTTGACCTTCATTCTAGCTTCCTTTCTTTAGTCTTGCTGCTCACCCTCTCTAACTACCACTTAGTGCAACTGTGGTGTTTTCTAATAGTTCCACTTTTAGATTTTTGTACTTCATCTTCTCTTTATTTTCTGGATCCCTGTATCCCGATATTCAACAACTTTACCTACGAAAGTGCCCCAGTGCTTGCTTGGCTTGACCGCCTAAATTTCTTGAAATCAACTGACAGTCCAAGACGTCAGTTTTATTCACACGGCTTTCTCTGCCACAAGCTATTTTCCTCTAGTATTTTCTGGTTACCTCCCATCTCTTTGCATACATCAAGTGAAAAGATAAGAGTGTTACAAAGAGACAGATTCAAAAGTAAGTTACAACGACTTCGATGTTAGGAGTTTCCGGCGTACATCTACAATCACCTGCTCTATGCAATAGAACAAAATGGAAAAACTGAAGTTTATTCTGTAAGACATTCTGCTGACAAACTCAAACAGCCGCTCTCTAAAACATTATATCCTCCATCAAGCATGCAGACAGTTCAAATCTTAGGAATTAGTGAGGAGCGTCAGCGTTAATCTGCCACGATATATATGTCATTTTCAAAGTTTCTCAAGTGAAAATTTATCTTAAATGGAATTAACCCTTATAAATTCCCATCTGGTGATACTGTCTTTAACTACAAGTATCTTTCTTTTTGCGAACTCTTCTGGGAAGATGGGGATCTGAAGAAGAAACCATCTTGCATAAAATCATTGAAAATTAAAAGAATAGGAATATTTGAATCTAGATAACCAGAGCGTCGAAACCATCTATTTCTTAGCTTGTGAGTAGTGACGACTTTGTGTTTTTGAATAGGAGGCGATGAATATAGGCATAAAGGTGAGCAATGTCCAATTATAAAAATGTCCAAGAATACAAAAATATTCCCTGACAAAGGTTTCAGGAGTTGTAGCTGGGAAGCCTATATATCAACAAATGATGGCATAAAGCTACTTATCTGATACAGACACAAACATAACATACTTATAAATCTACTGGACTCTTTTTAATTGACATGTATGTAATTGTAACACCCACGATGCACCCTTCACTTCACTTCCTAAATTCTTCGAGCTTTTTGTACATGCTTCACACACGGCAAAGCTCCGATACTCTGGATGCGGATTCGGATCTGCTATAGGCGTCAGAATTGCTTCATATTCTTTTAATTAGATCTCAGGCTTTGTAGTGGCAAGAGTATTCAAAATGTTTTAAAAATTCGAGAAGAGGGCGTAGTTGTTTTTAGAATTACACATACACACACACACACACTCACACACACACACACACACACACACACACACATATATATATATATATATACTGTATATATATAGAGCAGAGATATATGAGATATAGATACAAGATATACTTATATATTTATATTTATATGATTTAAAATACAACACACACACAGACACACACATTATATTATACACAATATTATATATATATATATATATATATATATATATATATATATATATATATATATATATATAAATTAAAGCCATAACACCAAGATATATAACACTTTCTTTCTATTTCTAAATTGTCCATATGGGTAATTTATTCTTAACTTTTCCTGTTTTTCTGTTTTGAAGATATATATATATATATATATATATATATATATATATATATATATATATATATAATAGATATATCTACAAGTTGTTTAAATGTTGAAAACCATATATTCTCAGCAATTTGGGTTTCAAAACTAAAAATATACATTTTCAACGTTTAAATAGTGTTTTATGGGCCTTCACACATATATTACACTGCAGGATTACAAAGATACATTCATATATATATATACATGTAAGTATACATATATATATATATATATATATAAAGTATATATATATATATATATATATATATATGCATATATATATATATATATATATATATATCTTCAAAACATATGTATGAGATGCATATATACATATATATATATGTATATGTATATATATATATTTATATACATATATATATATATATAAATATATAAATATATATATATATATATATATATATATATATATATGTATATATATATTTATATATATATATATATATATATATACATACATATATACATATACAAAGAGTATACATGTATGTTACATATATATATATATACACACATTACGTATTTCTTATTCTTCTCTTTTTGCTCAGCTAACCCAGCGCTGAAGGGGTCAGTTGTCTTAGTGCGTCTTCTCTAACTATTTCTGGTAAAAGCATCTTTCTCTACTAAACCCTTCTTCTCCAAATCCACCCTCACTTTATAACTTTCCTCTCCACCTTCTACACCTAACAAGTTCATCCAGACTCTCTTCAGTCGAAAGAGTTGTGGGCTAGCACTTGCTAGGCCCGAGTTCGAGTCTCTGGCCGGCTAATGAAGAATTAGAGGAATTTATTTCTGGTGATAGAAATTCATTTCTCGCTATAATGTGGCTAGACTCCACAGGTGTATCCTGTTACTAAGAAACCAATTTGGTCCCTAGCCAATGCAAAATAAGTAATCCCAAATAGCCCTAGAAGAGATGCTAATCAGCTCAGTGGTCTGGTAAAACTAAGGTATACTTAACTTTTATTCTTCATTCATTTCACCACATGCCCAAACCATCTCAATCTCGACTCTCTATCATATCTGTTATCTTAATTTGCAATTTCTTCATTTTCTAGCCTCTCACACAGCCACATCCCTAAAATCCACCTAAGAATCCTCACCTCTGTTTGTTCCATTTTCTATATATGTATATATGTATATACATATATATAAATATATATATATATATATATATATATATATATATATATATATATATATATATATATATATATATATATATATATATATATATATAGATATGTGATCACAAAACATCAAGGTACAAATACTACTTGATATCGAATTAATTTTTTACTCTCAAAATAGGTTAAGTCCAAAGTAAATTATAATTGAAAATTGCCTCTGCCACAACCAGGATTTGAATGTGCATTTTGCTTAGATACAGTTACAGGTGGTCGAAATTTCCATTCGGCTACCACACTTGATATAAGTTAATTTCAACTTACTCCTTTGTAATTCAGGTTCTGCCCATCACAACACACCCATGATAGATAATTGTTAATTTTGTATATACACTACATATATATATAGAGTACATATATATATATATATATATATATATATATATATATGTATGTATGTATATATATATGTATGTATATATTTGTATGTATATATATATTTATTTATATATATTATTACGTTCTTACCTTGGGAAATGCTTACCATGAGCCAATTATAGACTCTCAATGAAAGGTTACGTTACTACCACAGTAAATTCCTTAGTTCTGACTGCAGTTGATTCAGGTAGTCGTAATAAACAAAGAAAAAAAGAAACAAAGGGATATAACTGAGCTGAGGGCTCTACTCACACAGCAGTTGTAAGTAAACAATTAGGGTAAGTTTAAGATTGCATATATTTACATTAGTAAACAATCAGAAGATGAAATGGACTACTCAGGAGATTAAGTGTAATACAATACTACAACGCTTCAAAGCTATATCTGTTGTTATGACGATGCTGATAGGGGCATCGTAGGTTTCATGACACGCAACGCACAATCAAGGAAGGGTTCCACAGCTAATATTCCCTCTGTAATGGAGAGATTTACGAATTAAAGGCCAGTAAGGACAAAGTAAAATTAAGTATAGGACAAGACTGTGCATGGAGGGTGCCAAGGTGCCTTGAACACGTTTTATGTAAACACTCAAACACTGGAATCTGCGTAACACTGCATTAACAAGGCATGGTTAATATGCAATACTGGCACTTAAAAATAAAGTAGGAATTTTAGTTAGAGAATTAAAATGGTGTGACTGAATGGAGAGAACCTTTGTAACAGATCATTTTACCTTAAAGAAGCGGTGGCTTCATTGTTGAAATGGCGGTGGAGGAGGACTTAAGGGGCTTCACTGGTAAGAAGACTAAGACCCGGCAAGGTGGGCCTCTTGGTAGGGGCATGGCACTCTGAAGGGGGCGGGAAAGCAAAGGTAGGGTGTGTCTTGACTGCTTCCAGCAATGTCTCTAACTTTTCGTTCCTTAGGTCAGTCCTTTTAAGACCTCATTTTCAGGATTACGATGCTTCCTCGTTCAGATGGAGCTAGTGGCGTTCCTCTATGCACGTGAATCATTTGATGCAGGGTCACCGCATGGTCAGTCAAGGCCACGTGCTCCTAAGAGGCCTGTGCCTCTCTCTTAATCTGTATCACCGGTTCTATTTTGCCTCCAGCCAGAATTAATCCTCTCACGGCTCCGTCTTTGAAAACAAAGGAACTTCCAGCATCCACTTGTTCACAGAGAGAAAGTGGCAGAGGTAAACAGAGTGCAATTAAAGGATTTAAGAAGGGGCCAATATTCCTTTGCCCTTCCTTGTCAGGCAGTGCTAAGCAAAGCACTGTATCTTCTACTTCTAACTCTTATATTAAAGCCTAGGTAGCTTGGATGCTTGGGAAGATGTAACAATATCTAAATATATAAATATATACATACACACACACACACACACACACACACATATATATATATATATATATATATACTAAATTGTGCAGTCGCTTAAAAGCCAACCTTTAGAATGTTCATAAAGTGGGTTTGTCGCTGCATAGTCAACCCAAGTTGACCCAGATACTAACACATAAATCTTATCAGTATTCTGATCTGTCCCTTCCCCTTACCTGGGACAGATGTTTGGATAGCACAGTCAAAAAAGGCAAGGATAAGAGGATGAGTGCCACTCCCTTAAGCAGCGAAGAAATGTTGCCAACCATTCAGAGTATGGTTGCGCTGAATTTTCTTCCACAGGACACCTAGGAGATGCAGGCAGATGGTCAAGACACCTGGAAGATACACATCTTGGGCATGGTCACCATATCGGGTTCACATCAGGGCTCCCACACTCGGCAGAGATGCCCAAGAGAGTCTCACAGGAAAATGGCTAAAGCCAACAGACACAGCACCACCACCAACCGCCTGAGAGGCAACCCCCCATCACCACCTGAAGTCCACGCACGGACTTCCCAAGCGAATTAGTGCAGAGTGCCATGAGGGCGACCGCCCATCATCATTCTTCGCCAGAGGCCTGCTTCCCCCCATGGTAAAGTACAAGTGAAGGCTTTTCAGTCACGACATTTTGCTCTTAGAAGTGTTTATTGAGTGCCAGCACATCCCCTATCAATGTGCCATTTCCTAAACATCAAGTGCCAGTTCCAGTGTTAAGTGTTCATTCATTCGGAGATCTTGGGCACCTCAGTGCAGTTCCTATACTTCTGTGTTTGTATTTTCCTTCACTGGCGAGGACTCAAACTTCTCTGCAGAGGAATCACAGCCATGGACTCTTTCTTGACCAGCCTGCGACCATTCAAGTCTCCAGTAGAAGAACTCCAGGCTTTGTGCCTACATGTTTACTTTAACATTCCTTTGATCTTTTTATTGTGCAAATACAATTACTTTAGTTACTCCCAGTGTTTACATAACATTCCTCATGAAGTAGAGCCCAAGTCAAACCGAAATGATCCTTTCTTTATGATTCCCTGACAGTAAAATCAGATTGCCAAGGCCAAGTGTGTAAAATCTGCCTGTAGATCCAGAAAACCAAGGAAAATCATAAAGGGCACCTTCCAGAGATCTCTGCCTTTTTGCCAATTTTCCCTGCTGATGCTTTGTTGTGTTTGTAACTTGCCAAATCAGCAATTAGCAAATCTAAGCTGGGTGCGAGACAATCCCAAACCTGATACCAACTGCACAGACCAATAGTGTCCACATAAGTAAGGTGTTTATTTGAGCACAGGTACCTTACAAACGTGACTGATCCTAGAATTAGGCAACAGGGTCACATGTAACAACTGACAGAGAACCCTGTAATAGATTTTGTTAATGTCATTTTCAAGATTAGGTTTAGGAAACAAGTGCTAACTGATTTTCTGGAGGATCAGTGCAAGTTCCTCTATATAAAACCTTTCACTTAATATTTAACGCTAACAATAGCACGAACTCCAACGTGATGAGAGACAAAATCATTTGCATTGCTGAAATACTCTAGCTAAAATCCAAGTTCAAGTGTTAGAAAATGAATTGAACTCCGTCGCAGGAAAATTACAAGGTGATTGTATCGCAACCTCACTTCATCTTGGGAATTTCAGCAGTCAGGAAAGCCCAGACAGTGTTTGTAAACAAAAGGGATCAGCTTGCACAGCCTAAAAATAGCCCAAGACCAGCCTAGGAGTTGATGGACCTTCACCTCCCCCTCCCCTCCCTCCTCCCCCCATGTGCCTACCCAAATCTTCATTCATTGTCCAATAGCTGTCCTGCAGATACTTGGGACCTCTCAACAAAAAAAAATTTTAACCACCACGCCCACGCAGATGGAACTCTGCCCATGGACCTGTTAGTCAATATTTTATATTTAATATTTTTACTAAATGACATTTTTATTAAATAACATTTTTTATAAATTAATACTTTGTTATTTGTAATTTTAATTCAAATGATCATTTTAATTAACATTTTAACCAATATTTTTTAACAATCAGTTATTTATTTAACATTTAAATTACTTGGCAAAGCTGTAACTTGGGACTTAAGAAAAACGTGGATTATTACTATTATTATTAATATTTATTTTTTGTGTATCACAGTCGTCCTATTCAACTCGGGACATCAGGATGGAGTATGGAATAGAAAAATGCACCTTGGTCAACATACAAAAGGTAAAGTAACAAGGACTGAAGGGATAAAGTTACCAGACGGGGACATAGATGAGACAGGATACAATTACTGGAAATAATAGAACGAGAGGATATAAAAACATCAGAGGCAAAGGACAGACCAGGAAAGAATTATGCAGAGACTTAGGCGATACTGTCGAAACTCAATGCCGGAAACATGATGAAAGGTATAAACAAATGGGCAGTACCAGTAATCAGATACAGCGCAGGAGTGGTGGAGGGACGAAGGCTGAACTCTGCAGCACAGACCAGAAAACTAGGGAAACACATGACACCACACAAAAAGCACTACACCAAAAAGCAAATACAGAAAATACAAACAGACTATTTTGACGAATTTCCCTGGGTTTATGGTACTTTTACAGGCCGGCAACAGAAACTTTATTTAATTGGCCTGGGAGTTCTGACTTGCGTAAAAGGAAATCATAAAAAAAAGAACAAGGGCTGATTTTAGGAGCTGAGGGCTCTACTTCACAAGGAAATGTTATGTAAACACTATTTAAGGATTTATATTTACAAAAGAAAACATTAGAAGGGAAAAAGGCAAGATTGTTAAAGGGCTTGCAACACCTGAAGATCCTTCTCCTGAGTCTTGACTCAAGGGCAAGGCACAGTCCAAGATGAGTCCACTACAAATAGGTCCTCAAAGAGAGATTTACACAAACGCCAGTAAAGGTCGAGAATGAATGACCACTTTACACTTGAACACAGGACACCGGAAATGGCACTGATAAACTGGGCACAAGGACAGAGGTAGTAAATACTGGCACTCCGATAACTTTCTAAAGGGCAAACTGTCGTGACTGAAAAGTGTTTACTTTCACTTTACCCAGGGGAAGCAGGTCTCTGGCGAAGGGTGACGAGATCGATCACACGCACACTGTCTCTCGAGGATGACCGTCTGGAGTTGGGAACAAAGGCCCTCAGCAAATGTATCACCCACCGCGCGTGGCTACCGCCCCTTCTGTTACTGCACATCTACTGCTCACACGACCTTCAGACCTCCTGTCTTTCCCCCTTTGGCTGCAGTCGGTCGGGCGCCACGCAAAGTTCCCGCCGATAACCGAAGCCATGTAAACGAGTCATTTAGCCAGGTTGTCAGCGATCGCTGCCTTCCTGGGTGTCCTGTGAAAGACACCAGGCAACTTTAATTTGCCTTTAGAAAGGTTGTTTTAAGCAGCTTAGTTGGGCTAAGCTGCTTGAGGGAGCGGCATTCAGTCTTGGTATCTTTGCCTTTTTACCCCCCATGTCGTCTCAATATCTGTTCCAGTTAAAAGAAGGACAGATCGAAAATGTTGGGATAACTTTGCTCTGATATCTAGGCTGGTCTACGACTGGCCATGCGTGGGACTCTACTCAATAAACAAAGAGCAAATTAGGTGTGGGGGGTTGGTGAGGCGCTGGGCTGCAGTGACTTGTAAATTATAATACTATGGTAACACAAAAGGAAGGGGGAAGGGAGAGGGCTACTGGGTTAGAGGACTGAGTCAACATCGAGAGCAGAGCACTGGGGCAATATCTGAAAACCAGTGAAGACTAGTGGCTGAGGAATGGCGTGGGAAGAAGGACTAATAAAGTAGATGAAGACCAGAAACATGAAAGAGACAGGAGAATGGAATACAGAAACAAAGGAATGGCAACAAACCAATACAATGGACAGTAAATGAGACACACTAAAGAACTGGCCAGTGATGAAACAGCGGCAACGTCTACAGAGGGGAGAATTCAAGAAGGAAACAGAAGGAATGGTAACAGCTGCAAGATCAGGTCTTGGCACCAGATATGCCCAAAGAACACACAGATGGAAATAACATCACCCATATGCAGGAAGTGCAAATGAAACATGAGACCATAAACCACATAACAAGCGAAGTCCGGCGCTACAGAACCAGTATAAAAGAGGCATGATTCAGCAGCAAAGCCCTCCACTGGGGGCTTTCCGAAAACACCAGCCAGCTTGCAGTAAGTGGCACGAACACCAACCTGAGGGAGGACAGGAAATGACAGGCAAAGATCCTGGGACTATGGTATCAGAACAGATAGGGGTGAGGCATGCTGATAGACAGACGTGACGTTGATTGACAAATCAAGAAGAAAGTATCATTCATTGATGTCGCAATACCATGGGACACTAGATAGATGAGGGACAGAGAGATGAGAAAGAGAAAAATTTATAAGTATCAAGACCTGAAAAGAAATTGTATCCATAATTATATAGGAAACACCAGGCACGATCCCAACATCCCTGAAAAGGATCTGAAAACGTTAGATGCCGAAGTAGCTCCAGGATTCATTCAGAAGAGTGTGCTACTAGAAAACAGCGCGCATAATGAGAAAAGTGATGGACCTTCTTAGGAGGCAGGATGCAACCTGAACTCCCACACTATAAAAAATACCCTGTCGATTATTATTATTATTATAGTTACTGGTTATTATTATTATTATTATTATTATTATTATTATTATTATTATTATTATTATTATTATTATTATTATCCAGAAGACGAAGAACCTATTCACATGAACAAGCCCAAAAAATACTGACTGAAATTGAAGCTTCCAAAGAATATTAAGGTATTCATTTGAAAGAAGAAACAATTTCAGAAAATAATGACCACAGATAAATATTTATGATTTTTAAAAATGAGGCCTAGAAGCCCAGCACTGACACTTTTCAGCCATGCAACGCCTAGATAGTGAAATGAAGTTAAAGTGGTTGACAGCGAGATAAAGGGATCCAGAAAATAAAGGAGACAAAACAAATGGACCTATGGGTGGAACTGGAGGAAACCACAGTTGCAATAACTATAATAGTTAGAGAAGTTGAAACAAGCAAGTCAGAACAGAAACGGAGACAAAGTAAAGGCAGAAGGGGGTGGCCAGGGGCTCAGGAACACTGCAAACAACCTTCAGTAATGCCTACAGTGCACCTGACCTGAGGTGGTAAGCAACAAATATAAAACGAAGTTGGAAAAAGATAAAATGGGGAACCACAGACGTCTTTTTGCCGAGAAGGGAATCAGAGACAAAGACAAATGACACCAAATACAAAGAAAGAAAGAAAGAAAAAAAGAAAGAAAGAAGGCAGACGCCATAAAACAACAAAAGGAATATCTGATATAAATGAAAAGACACAATCGTTCATCCCCTGAATCGCTTTGAAACTAATCATTCGTCATCAGTAGTGTTCTTCTCTTCTTTCTCTCTCTCTCTCTCTCTCTCTCTCTCTCTCTCTCTCTGCACAAAGGGTCGATCGTTTTGTTTCTTTTAAATACCAACTACAAACGGTTCAGTGGTGGGGATCCTGCGAATGGAAGAAGAAGAAGCAGACATGGAAGAAACGAGATTAATTTTGTGGTCTTGATTAACTTCAGGGGATTCTGGGAATTAAAGGCTTCCCTGTGGGCAAAAATTGTCAGAAGTCTTGTTTTTTTATAGAAAAAGCTGGAAAATAATAACTGAAAGGGAGAAGATGTATAGATTTGAGAGAGAGAGAGAGAGAGAGAGAGAGAGAGAGAGAGAGAGAGAGAGAGAGAGAGAGAGAGAGAGAGAGGCATGAACCGTCATCAATAAACAATCTATCTTGTGGGTTTAGTACTTTTGAGACCGAGTTGCTCTAAGGTTGAAGACATTCTGGCCTTCAAAAAAGATTGCAAGAGATTTATCAGGCGCACACTTTCTGCCATAACATTCTATATATACACACACACATATATGATATATATATATATATATATATATATATATATATATATATATATATATATATATATATATATATATATATATTTCTAGATGATGTTTCAGTGATAAGTGTTGTTTTCTTTTAATGATAATGTTAAGATCGAGCTGTTTTTCTAAAACTGAGTATTGTTTCCATTTTTTGTCCCAAAGCTTTTTCTATAAGTAAAGAAAATAAATAACAATGAGTTGAGAAATAAAAAAACAATTCTGTTCTACTAAATTTGCACTGAAACAACGGAAAACTATTTCAGAGAGAGAGAGAGAGAGAGAGAGAGAGAGAGAGAGAGAGAGAGAGAGAGATTCTGAAAGTGCATAAATATTCTAATTACTCCTAATTACCCAAAAGAGGAAGGTATACCTGCAATAGTTTTTCATATCTCTCATCTCTTAACACACACACACACACACACACAGAAAGAGAGAGAGAGAGAGAGAGAGAGAGAGAGAGAGAGAGAATTTCTGAAAATACGTAAATATTCCAATCATCCAAAAAGCATTATACCTTCAACGGCAATTTCATATCTTTCAGAGAGAGAGAGAGAGAGAGAGAGAGAGAGAGAGAGAGAGAGAGAGAGAGAGAGAGAGAGAGAGAGAATCTGCCAGTGCATCTTATTATGGATGTTGGAACAGTTTTCACACACAACCAAAATTGAGAAAGTGCTGAATCCAATTACAGAGATTTGAAACATATTCTGTTGGTTCCATTATGGGTTCGAACCTGTGAATATATTCTAAAAACGACAGTTTATAATTATGTACAAAATATGAAATTGATATAGATATGAAATACAAACAACGAAGAACTTCCCATTCGAAAAATCCAGTTTAAGAGTCCATAATATCTGGGACGAATTGTTCACTCCAATCTCGCATTTATTATCACCTTTGAAATAGTGCAGTAAGCTGAATTATTTACGTGTTTTATTACTTCATTGATTTTACTGATTTAGATGTAAAGACAGAACCAAATTCATTGGGTTAAATGGTTCATTTTGTCTATATTAAAATTAATATTTACTTAAAATAAAGAACTTTAAACGCCATTGACGGTTTTCGCAAAGTTTCATGAACGCCAAAAATAGGTTTCAGTATCGTTAAAAGAATCTTTGCCATTTTCCTCCTGCAATTCATATAACAGCATTGCTTTTGTGGACAAAATAATTTTTCCATGAGTGACAGAAAACATTATCAGCCAAATTCAAATTCAAAAGAGGCAGAATCATGTTTTCTTGGATTTATTGTCCTTTGAATTCACATTTCAATAGATTTGCGTCTCGGTCGAATCCGGATAAATAATCGCCTTTCGAGATTCAGTTCGGTATACTCTGATTGATTGATTGATTGATGTTCGAGATGTGGTTCACTCTGATGGATGGATTAGTTAGTGAAGAAAAGTGTGTGGGCTTACATACATATATAATACATATATACATATATATTATAGTATATATATATATATATATATATATATATATATATATATATATATATATATATATATATATATATATGACTATTTATCACATCACTGTGATTCATATATATACAATCAGGAAGTTACAAACGTCCTTTAATATCCAATTCACTACCTCGAAGTAATATATTTTCATATATGTTATCGAAGGGGAATTTTAGTTGATAATAAGTCCACCAGCCCCGTGGGTCGAACCAGCGACGGACGAGGAATCAGGACCGCAGGACACTAACCAGTCGGCCACAAGAGTAGGGTATAAGTGAATACCATCTCCCATCAACCCACCCGTCAACTCAGGTGTTTTGGCGCTTGGAGACGATATCCACCTACCCTGCCATGTTGACCGTAGTGCGTTTGTCGCATCAGAAATTTTAATACTGACTTTTTATCACATCTCTCTCATCTACTCAGGAAGCTACTCTCTCTCTCTCCAATCTCTCTACCTCTCTACTCTCTTTCTCTCTCTTCCAAGGGAATTTTTAGTTCAAGAGTCTTTCAACCCTGTGGGCCGAAAACTAGGTTGGACGAGGGAATCAGGACTACAGTGACATTCAACCAGTCGGCCACAAGAGAGAGTGGCAAGTGATTTCATCTCTCTCAACCCACCCGTCGTTTCCACATTTGTTTGATATCCACCCACCTCTGCCATGTTGATGGTCTTGTCGCACGAAAAAAAACATCACCGTGATTCATATACAATCCAGTAAAAGTCTTTAATCCAATTCAGTTACCTCGGAATTAGTTGATATTTTTTATATTAATATTTTTAGTTGATAATAAGTCCACCGTCCGCGGGGTCGGAACGATCGACGGACGCAGGAATCAGGACTACAGCGACACTCAACTAGTCGGGCCACAAGAGTAGGGTAGTATGGGTGAATACCATCTCCCATCAACCCACCACGAACTCAGGTGTTTTGGCGCTTGGAGACGAAGTATCCACCCACCTCTGCCATGTTGACCGTGGTAAGCGCTTGTCGCACGTGAGCCACATATGACTATTTATCACATCACCGTGATCTGTATACAATCAGGAAGCTACAAACGTCCTTATCATCCAATTCACTTACCTCGGAAGTAATATCTATATATGTCACCGGAAAGGGAATAAATTCTTTAATCCAGTTCCTGTATTTGCAATGATAGATCAGAGAATAGAGGATCGCTCATGATGGATTGTTCCAGGACCAAAGAATAATTTCTATGTCATTTTATCATCTTCCACGTGCACTTGTTGCTATATATTCATCCTGTGGCCTCTTCATCCGATTATATTCTTGGTGAATCATTAGGCCCATGTCTCACATGGTGCCAGGGCAATTATTTCACTAAGGTCCCCTTATATTTGTTCCATATGGAGGCAGACGCACTCAGGATAATAATAATATAATAATACTGTCTGATGTAGATAGAGTGGTTATTCAAACGCTTTTCTTGTTTTGGTGTTTGTTTCGTCATGATTTGTTAAATAGTAGAGCTCTGCTATTTGAAACAAGCGCTACGTAGGCTGAACATGCGCAGTGCTCTCATTGGAGAGCTTTAGTATGGAAAATGAGCTGGTGTCATGATTCCTATCCCTTCTGTTTACTCGTTTAGAATTGACTTGCTCCATTGGAGCCAATGCTCCATGGTGTGAGCAGGATGTTATTTAGGGCTTTTCATTTTTTCAATAAGAGGACAAATTAAAAAAAAATTGCCACTAACAAAATTATGGTTTCAGCACTTCACTGGCTTATTCTATAATCACCAACACCTTGCCTCTTGTTCATAAAGACCAACAAAAAACTGAGAAGTCACTTAAACAATATAATTTTAAGATTTTTAACAATTTAAACAACGTATGATAGTACAAACAAAATTAATTAACATATGAAAAAACAAATCAATAACTTGCAATTCACATATCACATTAATAATGCAAAATAAATAACCTACCTTAGTACACAAGTAAAATACGATATAAATCCAGTGAGAAAATAGATGACAATTGTTCTGCTTGTCGGTAGAAAAATACAATTCTACAAAAACAAGTAAAATACAACAAGAGGTAAACATTACAGAGAAAAAAACTAAGGAGCCAAGAGTGGAATACAAAACAAAGTAGATGGTGCACTCAGAGAAAAACAAGGAGCGCCAAGAGCAGAATACGAAACTAAGCAGATGGCGCACTAAAAATATTACAGTATTATATAGATTACATTAATGAATGTATTTTATAATATATATACAAAGTTAGGTGACGGCATGTCACAGTTCCCTGCCTAAGAGAGGCCCACTGCGCTGGTGCCGTCATAACATGTCTCGGTAGTGGGTGGAGGTGAGAGATAGAGGAGTCTGCGATGAGATTATGGCTTCCTCCAATGGATTGAAGATGTAGGTTGAATTGAGATAACAGGTACGACCAACGGAGAAGTTTGTGGTTCTTCAGACGTGCTTTATCCAGGAATAGTAGCGGTTTATGGTCAGTGTATACAATGACACGTTTATGCCCTTCCAAGTATGGTTGGAAGTGCATTAGAGCAGAGATGATAGCAAACAGCTCTTTCTCCACAGTTGCCCAATGGGTCTGGGCACCTTTGAAAAATCCTGAGTGATAAGCGACCGGAAGGAGATGGTGTAGAGGTGGAGGAGTATCTTGAGCATAGTTGGAGTATGACTGCATCAATACAGCTCCATAACCGGTATTGCTGGCGTCGACTTGCACGTAGAATTCCTTGTCAAAATCTGGTGCCTTTAAAATGGGATTGGATATTAGCATAAGTTTTAGCTGTTGAAAAATATGTTCATGCTCCTTTGTCCAGTTGAAAGAAACCTTTGTTGAAGTTAAATTATATAATGGAGCTGTAATTACTGAAAAGTTTTTCAAAAATCTAGAATAGTAGGAGACCATTCTAAGAAAGTTTTAAGCTGCTTTTTATTTGATGGAGCTGGAAATTTCTTAACACTTTCAATGTTAGCCTCCTTGGGAGAGACCTGACCACTTCCCACACAATGCCCCAAATATACCACTTTGGCCTTCCCGAATGAGCTTTTGGCCAAATTGATGGTCAGCCTGGATGTTCGCAGACGCTTGAATAGTTCTTCTAGCGTTTGTAGATGTTCTTCCCAGGTAGTACTAGCCACAATCAAATCATCTAAATAGACAAATACATTTTTCATGTCTCGGATGACTTCAGCCATCACTCTCTGGAAAGTTGCAGGAGCATTACAAAGGCCAAAGGGCATTACAGTGTAAGAAAAGAGGCCAAATGGGGTTATGAATGCTGAAATTTCTTTTGCAGAATCAGTTAGTGGAATTTGATAATAACCTTTGAGCAAATCAATTTGTGTTAGAATTATAGAATTGCCAATACTATCCAAAATATCGTTAATTCGGGGAAGTGGATAAGAGTCTTTAACTGTAGCTTTGTTCAACTTCCTATAATCTGTGCAAAGTCTAAGTTGTCCGTTGGCTTTAGGAACTAAAAGACATGGAGATGCCCATGGAGATTTACTAGGTTCAGCTAAGCCATTATCCAGCAAATACTGTACCTCCCGACGTAAGCACTCTAGCTTGGTCCCAATGGCACGATAATATGGTTGTCTAATTGGAGAGATACCTGGTTCCAGTATAATGTCGTGTTGCAGTAATGTGCAGTTCTTTGGCTCTTCTGTGCAGATGTCCATGTACTTGGTGATTACCTGCGAAAGTGCTTGCTGTTGGGGATAATCCAAATGAGACAAGTAAGATGGTAAAGATTTCAGGATCTGACCATTGGTACAGTCCTTCCAGGAAACAAGTACATCAATTTCAGAACATGAATTATGTGTGCTGTCAAAATCAGATGAGCAAGAGGAAGTTTTGATGCTTACAGAGTTCTGATCAGTATTTACGAGATGACTTACTACTTTGGTTGCAGCTACATAGGGTTTCAGTAGATTGACATGGACTAACTGAGTAGATCGTTTTCTGTCAGGTGTGGCAATGATGTAATTTACCTTTGTAGTCCTGCTTAAAATCTTATAAGGTCCTATGTATTTCTCTTTGAGTGGAGCTCCTGCAATAGGGTAATAAACCAACACTAGGTCATCTGGTTTAAATTCTCGTACTTTTGCCTTTCTGTCATAAAGATGAGACATCTTTTCCTGTGAAGATATAAGATTAAGATGAGCAAATTCATACATTGTTATCATTTTTGCTTTAAGGTCCTTCAAATATGAGAGAATATTAGTGGTTTCTTCAGCCCTTCTGTGCATTATGTTCTCCTTTACCATGCTTAATGTTGTTCGTGGCTTACGGCCAAACATCAACTCAAAAGGTGAAATTCCAGTGGTATCATGGGGCACACTGCGGAGAATATACATTAGCAAGTCAAGATCTTCATCCCAATGTAGAGATGTTTCACTCATATACTTTCTTAACAAGTTTTTTATAGTCTGGTGGACCCTTTCAAGGGCGCCATTGGTTTGAGGATGATATGCTGAGGAATGTACCTTGTGTATATTGAACTCTGCCATGGTCTGCTTAAATAAATTACCAGTAAAGTTAGTACCTTTATCACATTGTAACACTCTTGGGAAACCAAATGTTGTAAAAACTTTCACCAACTGCCCTATTATGGTTTTAGCACTGATATTCTTTAAAGGAACAGCAATTGGATACCTGGTTGTTGGACAAAGTATTGTCAGAAGATATTCATTTCCTTTAGTGTTTCCTCATGTTTTAAAGTCAAATAATGAACCTTCTCCAAAATGGATATTTAGCCAAACCCTGCAACTTTGGCTGCAAAGTAGAGACAGAGCGCCCAGGCATTTCAGAAACCTCCTGTTAGCGTGACAACTGATGACACCAGATATTAGTTCTTAATATCAAAAAACAAAAAAGAGTTTAGATCATTTCACATCTTTGAGATGGAAGTTTAATGTATGTTTTTTGTTCGTCACACTAAAATGAGCTTGTGGAATAGCTAAGTCTCAAGAGGTTTGGACTGGAGATGAGAAGGAAAATGACCATTTTGGTAACAGTCGTGACAATTGGGCACTTATATTGTTACAAGATAGGTGCTTTTAGTTCCTATTAGTGACGGAGAAGTTCTTTTCCATTAATCACAATCAGTTTTAGGTTTAAAATTTGGATCGCTGTTTTCTTTAAATTTTATTCATTGAATTTGAATTCATTTGAATTTAGAAGTCAGCAAACTTATCTTTAGACAAATCTAAATAATGCTTCTTTAAACTGGTTAAAATTTAATTTAGAGAGAGGTTTCAGGTGGCAGTTTATTTTGTGACTTAGATATTGAATCCTTTTTTCTGCGGGTAAAAACAGCTTACTTCCCGCTGAATCAGAACTCTCAGCATATCAAAGATATCTGACAAAAATATGACTAATCCTATAAGATTAGAATAGAACTTTAATGAACGACTGCAATATCATTGCCAATGAGTATTTGAATATATTCTGACGTGGTTGAATTGATGCGATGTGAAAAAGCAACACATTGCTCATAATATGGACAATGAACAGCCTCCTCTGAGGATGTCGTGCAGGGGTCTTTACTGAATGAAGATGCGGTGATTACCCTGACAATCCCTTGCATCTTGAGTTCCAACATTCTTATTTAAGGTACTTAAGATATTTTTTATTTAGTGAACGGTATTTCTGTATATTCCTTACCTTTCAGGTTACTTCTCGTTAAAGAACACCTGATTCACTCTCATCTTGAAGGATGAACGAGTCAGGATCTATATCAGGGCTTGACCATATGGAAGGTTCTTTTAGTGTCTGTAGTTTCACACACACTTTACTATCATTAACAACTTCTGATTCACTGCAGTGCAGAGTTTCTTGGTCAGAACCACAACAGTTGTCACCTCTGGGCTTCACATCTTCACTGTTTGTGATAGGAATTCATTTGTAGATGAAATGTTTTCTGGGAGTAAGAAAGCATGGAGAAACTAAAAAAAAACTGGGGTTTACTTGATTATGAATCAGAAAGTAATCATCAGAAATATCTAGCTGTTGGTAACCTAAGTCTGAATATTCGTATGGTTTATTCAAGAATAAATGTAAGTAATATTTAACAAGGTGGTAGTTTTCCCAAAGTTATATTCAGCATCATTATTAATATTCTTATTATTATTCAAAGATGAACACTATTCATAAGTGGAATAACAGGCTAAACTGTCTCATTGACGGAAAGTCAGACTTCAAAGAAATGTTCACAGTCGAGAATGAGACAGCTGGAGCATTTCAAAATTCTGCATGTGAAAAACAAACAAATTAATAGAATCATGAATCAGAAGATGGATAAATTAATAAAACATCATAATCTTTGAAATAGATTATCAGAGAGAGCAACAAAGAGTACTGTGAGCTTGCCTAGTAACTAAGAGAGATTCCTTACTAGACTTAATCCAATTCCTACCAATTTAAGAGCCTGGAGATATGCTTCACCAACGTGTCCTGATGAAGACCTCTGGATCCTTCTGATTTTCAATCAGAGATTTAACTTAAACTTTGTTTTGAAGATCATTCACTTCAGAGAAAATAGTTCCCTTTCTCCTCTTTTGGCTTCAGATTGAGATATTTAACAGATCTACAGGCATACTCTTTCCAACTAAAAGGTTTGAAGAAAAATATTGACTAAAATGCTCGATTCGGTTCGTTTTATATATTCTATATATATGCATAGTCTACATACTTTATATAACCATTTCTGTTTGCGTGATACATTTATCAGTTTACCAGAAATAAGAGTTTAGGTTTCTCTGGTTTTCTGACTTTTTTTGTTTTCTGACGAAGGGCTGATACAGAGTATTATTTCTTCCCATCTTCACAGAAAATCTTCGAACATATACACAAACTATTTGAGACCATAGATCCACCTGGTGGGTGTCATTGATGAAACACATTTGGCTGTAACCGAAATATAGGATGACTCCACTCATAGAGGTTACATCTCTGGGCCACAGGTGTCAGGGGATTCTGGGTTTGGAAAACCCATTAGCACTGCTCCTCTCATACTGTGTTTACAAATATGAAATGTTATTTCATTCATCCATAAGACATCTTGAAATTTCAGCAATTTATACATTTCTTTGATATGAAAGGATCAAGTTTAAAATCCCTTGGGATTTTGATATACTAGAAACAAACTTTTATATGACAGATTACAATTCTCCTTTCACTAAGAAATTTAACAGATACTCTATCTTTCCTCTTCAGGATTGATGCATTATGATGCTCTTCATTTCATATTTACATAAACTAGCATTTTCGATAACTGGGAAGGGAAAAAGTGATTGAATATTCTAACAACAATAAATATCTAACCCATTCTTTATAAAAGAACTGGAATGAAATAACGACCCAAATGAATTTAAAGACCACCCCTACCTCGACCCTGGCCTTGGTGGATCTGCAGTCCAGACACATTTGCTCTCAAATGCTCGGCAGTGCAAAAAAATGATCTCTACTATGCATCAGTCCTTGTCAATAAAGTCGAGATAATACTCGCAAAATCCACAATGGAAACAATAATAATATGTCAAAACAACCGTATTGACAAAAATAATTAAAGATTAGATCTTGAGATCCGAGGATATGCTATAGATAGCTACACTGCAATGAAAATAAACAAAGCGGAAGCTTACAGAATACCCTAAATAAATTAAAGGATCTTGAGACGATCCGAAGAGTAAGTATGGTACACTAGCAGATGCCCGGATTAACAATAAAATGTTCGTCGGAACGATAGCTATGACACGATATACCCTTATTTATGGTTCGTAATATGGGGCGGGTGAATGAAAGCACATGAAGTGACAGAACCCTGCTGATTAACACTAAGTTATTAGCTTTCCCTCCATATTACAGATACCGAAAGAATGAATGAGGAGGAGTATATTTTCTTTACATTATAATGACAAACAGAACTAAAATTTCTCACCTTACTTGTGTACACTTAACTAGAGCCTTGCAGATGTGGTAATGAACTTAAATGAAAATAATGAAAAATCAAAATCACTTAGAAAATAATTACTAATAAACTAAAAATGCAATATAAACCAACGGTCAGACACAAATTTATTTGCCTCTTTGAGAAACAATGCTTCCAAGTCAGCGTGACCAGGATGTTATTTTAGGTTCTTTGCTATTTCATTTTCTCATTAAGAGAACAAATTAAAAATTGCCACTAACAAAATTGTGGTTCAGCACTTCACTACTTATTCTATAATCACCAACACCTATCTATCCTGTTCATAAAGAGATCACAAAACCCGGAGAAGTCACTTTCAAATAATATAATTTTAAGTTTTAACAATTTAAACAACGTATGATAGTACAAACAAAAATTAATTAACCTATGAAAAAGAAATAAATCAATAACTTGCGAATTCATATCACATTAATAATGCCAAAATAAATAACTACTTTTATACACAAGTAAAATACGATATAACCAGTGAGAAATCAGATGACAACTGTTCCTGTATCGGTAGAAAACATACTCCTACAAAAACAAGTAAAATACAACAAAGTAACACAGAGAAAAACCAGCCAAGAAAACAAAAACAGGGCAAGGAGCTGAGCAGAATACGGAGATATGCTAAAAAACAAAGTATTTTATAATATATATAAGATGGGACGCACTCAAGAGAATATAAAACAATGATCATGGCACAATATCGTAGCCATTCGGGAATATCCCCCGATAAATTATCACCCAGGAATTTATTCCTCTTCGGGTGAGACATGGAAAAATACTAAGTGAATTGGGACATAAAGGACGTTTCGTAGCCTCGATTGCATAAAATATTACAGTGGTTACGATTCCATTTCACACGGCCAATATGGAGAGGGGTGGGTGGATATCGTTTCCAAACGCGAAAACACCTGAGTTCGATGTGGGTGGGCTGATGGGAGATATTCACTTATACTCTTCAGGGTTGACTGTTGCGTGTCATTGTAGTCCTGATTCCCGCCCGCTGATATTCGACTCACGGACGGTGGACTTATTATCAATCAAAAATTCTTCAAAATATAGCAAGGAAAATATATTACTCCGAGAGGAATTGACACAGCGACTTTGTAGCCTGATTGTAAGAATCAATGCAGGAGGTGGATAAATAGTCATATTATGACTACGTGCTGACAAACGCATCACACCATCACCATGGCAGAGGTGATGTATCGCTCAAACGCAAACACCTTGAGTTCGACAGGTTGATGGGGAGATGGCATTCACCTTCATACCCCTTCTTGTGGCTGACTGATATGTGTCACTGTAGTCCTGATTCCTCGTCCGTCGCCGGTCTTGGACGGTGGACTTATTATCAACTAAAAATTCCCCTTCGGTCTATAGAGTGAATTGGATATTAAAGGACGTTTGTATTGTATGTATGTGATGTGATAAATAGTATAATATATATATACAAATATATATATCAACATGGCAGATGGGTATATATCCAAACGCAAAACACCTATTCGACGGGTGGGTTGATGGAGATGGTATTCACTTATACCTCTTGTGGCCGACTGGTTATGCAGTCCTGATTCCTCGTCTGCCGCTGGTTCACACGGGACGGTGGATATATTAAAAATATATAACATATATAAATATATATATATATAGTGAATTGGATATAGGATAGCTTCCAATATATGAATCACGGTGATGTGATATATATATATATATATATATATATATATATATATATATATATATATATATATATATATATATATAATATATATATATATAATATATGTATATGTATGTATTATATATGTATGTAAACCCACACACTTTTTCTTCACACAACTAATCCATCCATCAAGTGAGCCACATCTCTGAACATCCAATCAATCAATCAATCAGAGTATACCGAACTGAATCTCGAAAGGCGATTATTTATCCGGATTCGACCGAGACGCAAATCTATTGAAATGTGAATTCAAAGGACAATAAATCCAAGAGGAAAATGATTCTGCCTCTTTTGAATTTGAATTTGAAATTTTTGTTTTCTGTCACTCATGGAAAAATTATTTTGTCCACAAAAGCAATGCTGTTATATGAATTGCAGAGGAAAATGGCAAAAGATTCTTTTTAACGATACTGAAACCTATTTTGGCGTTCATAGAAACTTTGCGAAAACCGTCAATGGCGTTTAAAGTTCTTTATTTAAGTAAATATTATTTAATATAGACAAAATGAACCATTTAGCAATGAATTGGTTCTGTCTTTACATCTAAATCAAGTAAAATCAGTGAAAGTATTAAAACACGTAAATAATTCAGCTTACTTGCACTATTTCAAGGTGATAATAAATGTGAGATTGGAGAGGAACACTTCATCAGATATTATGGACTCTTAAATGGATACTTTCGAATGGAAAGTTCTTCGTTGTTTTGTATTATTCATATCTATATCAATTTCATATTTTTTACATAATTATAAAGCTGTCGTTTTAGAATATATTCTGGGTTCGAACCCATAATGGAACAGCGAATATGTTCAAATCTCTGTGGTGGATTCAGCACTTTCTCAAATTTTGGTTGTGTGTGAAAACTGTTCAACATCCATAATAAGATACTGTCAGATTCTCTCTCTCTCTCTCTCTCTCTCTCTCTCTCTCTCTCTCTCTCTCTCTCTCTCTCTCTCTCTCTCTGAAAGATATGAAATTGCTGTTGAAGGTATAACATACTTTTGGGTAAAATATTTACGTATTTTCAGAATTTCTCTCTCTCTCTCTCTCTCTCTCTCTCTCTCTGTGTGTGTGTGTGTAAAGTTAAGAGAGAGAGATGAAGAGATTGACAGGTATCCTTCCTCTTTGGGTAATTAGAGTAATTAGAATATTTATGCACTTTCAGATATCTCTCTCTCTCTCTCTCTCTCTCTCTCTCTCTCTCTCTCTCTCTCTCTCTCTCTCTGAAATAGTTTTTCCGTTGTTTCAGTGCGAAAATTTAGTAGAACAAATTGTTTTTTTTTATTTCTCAACTCATTGCTTATTTATTTTCTTTACTTATAGAAAAAGCTTTGGAACAAAAAATAAAACAATACTCGGTTTAGAAAACCAGCTCGTTCTTAACATTATCATTTAAAGCAAAACAACACTTATCACTGAAACAACATCTAGAAATATATATATATATATATATATATATATATATATATATATATATATATATATATATATATATATATAATATATATATATATATATATATATATATATATATATATATTTATATATATATATATATATATATATATATTATATATATATATATATATATATTTATATATATATGTGTGTATGTGTATGTATAGAATGTTAGGGCAGAAAGTGTGCACTTGATAAATCTCCTTGCAATATCTTTTGAAGGCCGAGAGAATATTTCACCCTTACAGGCAACTCTGGTCTCAAAAAGTACCAAACCCACAAGATAGATTGTTTTATTGATGACGGTGCATACCTCTCTCTCTCTCTCTCTCTCTCTCTCTCTCTCTCTCTCTCTCTCTCTCTCTCTCTCTCTCTCTTTCTCTTCAAATCTATACATCTTCTCCTTCAGTATTATTTTCCAGCTTTTCTATAAAAAAAAAACAAGACTTCTGACAATTTTTGCCCACACAAAGGGAAGCCTTTAATTCCCCCAGAATCCCCCTGAAATTAATCAGCGACCACAAAATTAATCTCGTTTCTTCCTCTCTGCTTCTTCTTCTTCCATTCGCAGGATCCCCACACTGAACCGTTTGTAGTTGGTATTTAAAAAGAAACAAAACGATCGAGAGAGAGAGAGAGAGAGAGAGAGAGAGAGAGAGAGAGAGAGAGAGAGAGAGAGAGGGCACTTACGCTGATGACGAATGATTAGTTTCAAAGCGATTCAGGGGATGAACGATTGTGTCTTTTCATTTATATCAGATATTCCTTTTGTTGTTTTAATGGCGTCTGCCTTCTTTCTTTCTTTTTCTTTCTTTCTTTCTTTGTATTTGGTGTCATTTGTCTTTGTCTCTGATTCCCTTCTCACGGCAAAAGACGTCTGTGAATTCCCCATTTTATCTTTTTTCCAACTTCGTTTTATATTTGTTAGCTTACCACCTCAGGTCAGGTGCACTGTAGGCATTACTGAAGGTTGTTTGCAGTGTTCCTTAGGCCCCTGTTGCACCCACTTCTTAGCCTTTTACTTTGTCTCCGTTTCCTGTTCCTGACTTGCTGTTGAACTTCTCTAACTATTATAGTTATTGCAACTTTGGTTTCCTCCCAGTTCCAATTTTTAGGTCCATTTATTTTATCTCCTTTATTTTCTGATCCCTTTATCTCGCTGTCCAACCGCTTTAACTACATTTTTCACTATCCTAGGCGTTGCATGGCTGAAAGTGTCCAGTGCTGGGCTTCTAGGCCTCATTTTTAAAAATCATAAATATTTATCTGTGGTCATTATTTTCTGAAATTGTTTCTTCTTTCGAATGAATACCTTAATATTCTTTGGAAGCTTCAATTTCAAGTCAGTGGCCTTTTTGGGCTTGTTCAATGTGAATAAGTTCTTCGTCTTCTGGATAATAATAATAATAATAATAATAATAATAATAATAATAATAATAATAATAATAATCGACAGGGTATTTTTTATAGTGTGGGGTTCAGGGTTGCATCCTGCCTCCTAAGGAGTCCATCACTTTTCTCATTATGCGCGCTGTTTCTAGTAGCACACTCTTCTGAATGAATCCTGGAGCTACTTCGGCATCTAGTTTTTTTCAGATTCCTTTTCAGGGATGTTGGGATCGTGCCTGGTGTTCCTATAATTATGGATACAATTTCTTTTCAGGTCTTGATACTTATAAATTTTTTTTTTCATCTTTCCCCTCATCTACTCTAGTGTCCCATGGTATTGCGACATCAATGAATGATACTTTCTTCTTGATTTTGTCAATCAACGTCACGTCTGTCTATCAGCATGTATCACCCTATCTGTTCTGATACCATAGTCCCAGAGGATCTTTGCCTGATCATTTTCTATCACTCCTTCAGGTTGGTGTTCGTACCACTTATTACTGCAAGCTAGGTGGTGTTTGTTGTACAGGCCCCAGTGGAGAGCTATACTGGTTCTGTGAAAGCGCCGGACTTCGCTTGTTTATGGTCTCATGGTCTCATGTTGCACTTCCTGCATATGGGTGGAGATGTTATTTCCATCTATTGTTCTTTGTACATATCTGCTACTTAAGACCTGATCTTGCACCGCTGTTACCATTCCTTCTGTTTCTTCTTGAATTCTCTGTAGACGTTGCCATGTTCATCACTGGCCAGTTCTTTAGTGTGTCCATTTACTGTCCGTGTATTGGTTTTGTTTTCTTTGTTCTGTATTCCATTCTCCAGTTCTTTATATTTCTATCTACTTTTATTAGTCCTTCTTGCATTCCTCAGCCACCAGTCTTCACTGGTTTTCAGATTGCCCCCATGCCTCCTCGATGTTGACCTCAGTCCTCATTAGCCCTTCCTTCCCCTT
>NC_089793.1:48827280-48904780 GCF_040412425.1 Macrobrachium rosenbergii
AAGCCTTTCTCCTCAATTTCCCTTTCAGTACTGAATGACCTCTTTGGTCACAGTGGTTGTGGCCTAAATTCTATATTCCGTTCACTAACAATCACAGTGGAAATGTATGAAGTGGAATGTGCTATCGTCTGCCACAGCTCTCATCATCAGTCACACTGCGCACATGTTTAGCTCCAGACTATTTCTTGAGGAACACTTCAATGTTTATATATACAAGAACCTTCACACTTTATAAACAAGCTGATTTGTATCAATAATATACCCTTACAAGCGCAAGAAAGATGAGCTTGATAGTTCTTATCAGTCTACTCGTATCAAACGCAAACGAAGGATGGAGCTTTCAAAATTGTTTTTATTTCTCCACCAATTATGGCCCACGCACACTACAGGAAGACGAATGTCCACAAACTGTTCAGATAAAAAAAATTTCGTTATGTTCAAACTTTGCTCCATGTAGATTTCATTACATCAACATAGAATAACTTTGTGTGTAGCAGGCTCCCCAGACTTGGGCACTTTGACAAACGGACTGATAGACCTATGCCAGATATTTAATTTTACTGTCCATCTTTTAGGAACATTTTAATTTCAAAGTAGTCAAAAAACAATGTAACTAAGTATTCATTCTATCTAAAGTCTTTCCAGTGCCTTACTTTAAAAACAAGCCTATAGAAGCTGGCCTTTTAAATTATATATATATATATATATATATATATATATATATATATATATATATATATATATATATATATATATATATATATATATATATACATATATATGCTATATATATATATATATATATATATATACATATGAAATATATATATATATATATATATATATATATATATATATATACATATATAAACTCTATATATATATATATATATATATATATATATATATATGCTATATATATACTGCTATATATATATATATGTATATATATATATATATATAAGCCAAGATATGGCAAACGTAACATGACAAAATAATAATATAAAAGAGGTATGAATATTCATATTAAATCTCCCACACCAGTTCAAAAGTTCATAATGATTAGAAAATCATAGTAAAAATCACAAGTTCAATTTTCTCCCATAAAAACAGAGATTTCAAACTCTACCTTATCTGCCGATTCAAAGCCTGGATCCTCTCCAAAGCTACATCTAGACAACTGCAGTTCTATCACGTTAATGAACGATCAAACTCACTTTTAGGGCAGATTTTGGCGTAATCTAGATCAAATTAACGCACGTACTCACGAATATACATAACACTTCGGAAGATCACCTGACCGGCAACATTGCTGAGGAATCAAACTATTTGCTGAACACAAAGATTTTACCTCGAGTCTCTCGACCTACTTCCATCTGACTCCATAAATTCTTTCATCACATCTTAAAGCATTGAAGCTATGAAATGCATATATGTGTCCTTTAAAATTTGTAGCAGCCATATTTTCTGAAATAGAGCTCGGCCACCACATAAGAGCGTCTCACTCTCCTTAACGGCAAACCAAAACAAAAGCATATGTATAAAACATAACAGATAGAGCTATGCTCAATTAGCAATGTCTACTGCACTGCAGCTTTAAGGACTGCTCTCATGACGCACTTCCAAAGTCACTGGGGTTGAGTTCTTAGAGCTTTTACATGTAATCTTACAAACACGAATAAGCTTTACTACTCCCACAACAAGAATTATCAGTAAAATAGCTATTAAGACAATTAAAATTGTCGGCATAATATATTCCTGATACTCGAACATCACGGAATCGTCAATGTCTTCCAACGGTGGAACCGTCATTGGCACCTTGGTTTGTAGGTACCTCCACTACAAATGCTCGTTATGCGTATGACGCATAATTATCTTCTCGGAACTGTTGAATACAGCACGGCTAAGTACGAGAAATTCCGTAGACAGGATTCTGCAGGATGAATCGAACTGCTCGGACCCTCGATGAACGAATGTCGTCGACTTGTTGCTCTGGCACATCATTGTAACTGCATACTCCTTGCAAAAACACAGCAGGAAGAGTACTGGTGGACTCAATGTGGTAATCTCGCAGGAACTGTCTAAAGTCACATTCTGTCGGAGTCTATGAACTAATGATAATTCACAACCACCCACAGACACAACTCGCAACTGGAAAATACTACTGTCACACACACACCTCTCTCTAACTAAAGCACAACTCGTCTTACAATCAACTCCCGAACCTTGATACTGATCTCCCAAAATGAACATGGTCTCTAATCTATCCCATGTCACTACTGAGTCTCCCAAAAACACTCGAAAAAGGTCTAATAACAAAAAGGTTTCATGTTACTGAACCAAACAGAACCACTAATGCAAAAGCAAACACTCACAATGTGAACTAATTCCAAGTGTGTATCTCAGAATAGTCACAGTCAACTCACTACTAAGCACACAACAACTCTACGGAACTCACTCACAAAAAAAATTCTATCCAAACAGAAAAAAAAAATACTCGAGAATCTTATCCGAACACTAAAAGGTATCATATCTCGTAAAAGACATGAAAGTTCTACTCCGGTTAGCAAATATTTCGCAACACCTGACTAACTCTCAACAAAATAACAATTGACATAATGGCAATCGCTCCCATGATCTCAACAACTATAACTACTCACAACACAGCTCCCTTCATTTTAAAAAAAAGAAACTGAAAAAAAAAATCCAAATACTCAAACACGATCTCCCAACCCGAAAAAAAAGATCAGACTTGTTCGGTCCGATATACTAAGTACCTCCCCAAAAAAAAATAATCTAAACAACACACACATTGCGTCAGATGATGAAATACATCATAACACAATAACACACTAACACACTCACACCTGGGTCAAATCTCGTATGAAATTAGCCCATGTCTCAATTCCCAAAATCATTCGAAAACAAATGATTAAGAACTTCAACATCCAAAATGAACAAGAGACAAAAAAAAAAAAAAAAATATCATATATATACAAATACCAACCCATTTATCCCTCTAACTATATACAAACGTTCCATTACATCCCAACTTTCTTTAACTTCGAAATATGGGTCAATTTCGTCACTCCAGTGTTTACATCTTTAACTACAAATCTATTCCCTCTTTTGATCTCTACAATCTCAAAAGGTCCGTGGAACTTCGGACTTAACTTATAATTCAGATCATTCCGAACATTCACTTTAACAAACACTCTATCACCCATCGAAAAAGCTACTCCCCTCGATTTCGCGTTACTTTTCTCTACCATTGCACGCGAACTAAGTTCAAGTTCTTTACTGATACGTGCAAATCTTTCTCTCGCTGTATTTATCAATGAAGTGACCGTAACATCACCCTGAACACTCTCTGGTAACAAATCAAAAGGTCCTTTCAACTTGTATCCATACAAAGCTTCTGCTGGAGACATCTTAATTGTGTCATTCATCATAGTATTGATACTATATCGCACTTCATCCAAAGATCTGTCCCAATGTGTATCGGAACCTCCCACCGTCATGCGCAAAGCTTCGATTACTTTCGATTCGCCCTCTCACACAACCCATTCGCTTCAGGTCTATACGGGATTATAGATACTTTCTTTATCCCCAACAAATTAGCAAGACCGTCTAAAGTCTTATTAATAAACTCCCTACCATTGTCTGTGATCAGACATTCTGGAACACCATATCGACAAATTATCCCCTTAAAAAAACGCTATCGCAACTTCCTCAGCTGATTTGTATTTCAGTGGGAAAATCTCGACAAAGCGAGTCAACTCATCAACAACTACTAATAAATGTCTATAACCATAAGCGGACTCTGAGAAGTTACCCAGAATATCCATATGCACTCTCTGAAACGGCCTATGTGGTATGGGATATGAACCCAAACGACACGACACTGTCGTCGCTGGCTTATTCGCATTGCAAATAGCACACTTCTTCACAAAGGCTTCTACTGCGGAAAACATATTTTTCCAAAAGAACTTTGACCTGACGTTTTCATACGTCTTGTCTACACCCAAATGAGGAGAACCAAATTTACAATGTACAATGTCTAGAACTTGTGGTACTAGACTCTCTGGCACGATGATTTGTGTAATCTCACCCATGCTTCGAGTACTTAGCAAGTTATACTTAACTTTTCTCACCAATAAATTATTCTCCAACTCTAGACCAGAAAAAGGCAACTTATACCCTTTCTTCGGTGAAACTCCCTTAAGAAATGCCTTAGCATCTGACAACAATTTATCTTCATCTTGCTTTTGTTCCAGCAAGCCTATGTCCCAAGTGACATTTTCACCCGTAATATAACACACTGCGTTACTCTCACTATCACGAATAACAATCTCTCCCGAGACTGCCGACTCACTATTTCTCCCCGAAGTATGCACTGTAGGAACGTGTATGTCCTCTACATGCGATCTCTCAGAACTACTAATATCAGAGACATTAGACACCAAATATTTACTCTCTTCTCCCACACAGGATTCGGTGTGTATTTCCTCATCCTCGACCGGAAAATATCTGCTCAATGCATCTGCAACTACATTATGCTTACCTTCAATGTATTTGAGGTTTGCATCAAAATCTCTCAATGTTAGGAACCAACGTGCTCTCTTGGGCGACAAATTTGGCTTATTAAAAGCTCTAACAACGGTTGATGACCTGTAAAAATCTCAACTTTATTTCCCAACAACAACATCTTAAAATGAACAAGGCTAGAGACGACTGCGAAAGCCTCCTTGTCCACAACTGACATCAGCCTTTCGTTACTACCACGCGTTTTGAACTTTCTGCTATAAAAAGCAATTGGGTGTAATTTCCCCTCAAATTTCTGCATCAAACACGCACCTATACCTTCCTGACTCGCGTCAGTCACTAAGGTGAACGGTTGACTAAAATCTGGAAACTTCAAAATTGGTGGGTTCACCAAAGCGTTCTTAAGCTTCTCAAAAGCTAATTGTTGACTATCACCCCAAACAAACTTAACGTCTTCTCGTAACAAATCTGTCAATGGAGACGCTATTGTAGAAAAATTCCGCACAAAACGGCGAAAGAAACCCGACATACCTAGGAACGAACGAATCTGTTTCCTGGTTTTGGGAACTGGAAAATTCACAATGGCTTTAACTTTCTCATCATTCACTCTAACTCCTCTTTAGAGATAACATGTCCTAAATAGACAATTTTTCTCTTCAGAAACTCACATTTGGCCAATTTGACCTTTAACCCAGCGAACCGTAATCGCTTGAGGACTTCTTTTAACACCTTTAGATGTTCTTCAATTGTATCTGTGCATATGAGAATGTCATCCATGTACACAAACACCGACTTTCCTAACAAGCCATGAAGTACTGTGTTAACCAGTCTAGTAAATGTTATTGGGGACCCTTGTAATCCAAAAGGCATCCTATTAAACTCGTAATGTCCCTTTGGTACCAAAAATGCTGTATATTTACGGCTACTCTCACAAAGGGGAACCTGTAAAAACCCTTGCATCAGATCTATAGATGAATATATATTCTTGCCACCGATTTCAACAAACAAATCAGGCAAACAAGCTACAGGATATCTATCTGGGCATGTTTTTTCATTCAATTTACGAAAATCTACACAAACTCTGATACTACCGTCTTTCTTTGGAACTGCAAGCAAAGGAGAATTAAACGGAGAATTGGACGGTCTGATAATGCCTTCCGACTCCCACTTCTGAACTTCTTTTTCTACTTCTTCTCTGATCTTAAAAGGAATTCGATATGCTGGAATATATATGGGATTTGTACCCTTTTCTAGGCGGATTGAATGTTCTAAAACATCTGTAACTCCTAATTTATCTCCCTTCAAAGCAATGATATCTAGATATTCTTTCAACACTTTCTCTACTTTATCTGAATACTCAGGATAATCAACTTTAGCCAAGTGTTCATGTAGAACCTGACTTCGGAACTGTTGCTCCTCGTTAGGAAACATATTCCCGTCTCCACAAAAACTCACTAATTTATGCTCTTCATTAAACTCTTCAAAATCAATTACATAAGTACCCTTGTGATATTTTTTCACTGAGTCTTGATAGCTAACTAATTCTACTGAAGTCACACCTGCGACTGAAATTTCATTCACTGACACCGTACTCACAACGTCTTTGAATTTCTCGGTTCCCTCAACAACGCACACTTGAGAAGGAAAATTCTTCTCTTTCAGCGACACTTTAACTAATGTAGGAACTCGCGGTTGCAAGTCAACATCTTCCAACAAAAATCTTTTGAAAGATCTTTGCGGAATATCTTCACTCTCTAATGAATGTGTTACACATGTCTCAGACTGTGTCTTAGGTTTCTCACAAGTTTCTTTCCTGTGTATATATGGAACAAAACAACCTGACTCACCTATTGTAATCCCCTGAACTCCCGTAAGAATGTTGATGTTATGTCGCATACAAGAAGGGTGTCCTAGCAAAACCATTTCACCTAAGGCTAAGCCTTCTATGACCAAAAATGATTCTACTATTGTCTTTCCACCGATACAAAGCGTAAGAAATGACGAACCTAAAATATTCAGTTTCCTCGCTTGTACATCACACACTGTCTCACTAGAAGGGACTAATTTGCACTCTGGAAACCTCAGTGAAAAAGGTCAGCATTTACTAAGTTAACTGAGCTACCAGAATCAATGAAAATAGAAATTTCATTGCCATTAGAGAATCCATGTACAATCGGCCTAGGTTCTAGTGACTCTACGACCTGATTAGTCATTATCCTGTGTCCGTTTTCGAACTTATCTTGTGAAAATTCTGCTGTTCCTTTGTGTATCTAGAACTTGCATCATGTGGAATTCTCCTGTCATATCTAGAAAAACCTCCCCGTGACTTCCCTGAATAATCTCTATTCTTCGTGGCTGGGCAAAATCTCCATCCATGATCTGAAGATTTGCAAACTGAACAATATCTCACTCTGCAATTTGATTTACTATGGCCTATTTTATCACAATTAAAACAACGTATTGTTGTGACTGATCTCTCTGGAATTTTCTTCGATTCTACTCGTGCACATGTCTTCGCTGTTGCATCATTTCCCGAATCGAGCGACTATCATTATTCTGTGGTTTGGAAACCGCAGCTGACATCTTGCACCTCCTGTACAAAAGTACTGTCCAGTGTCGGGCATTTTGCTAGATTTTTGTTAATCTGTGCAAACAAAAAGGATTCGTCTGTATCCTGATCAATTCTCTTATCAAAACTATCTACAATTACATCTAGGACCGACGTTAAAAGGCAAGCAAAGTGTAACAATCTTTCAAAATTATCTAAGGAGATATTATTTCCAGTTACCCATGGAGAACCTGTTATAGATTTCTTTAACTCAACTACTGCATCAAATAAATTCGCACTGTATGTGACTAGTGAATCATTGCCCTTCTTTATTTTGAGAAACTCTCGCAAATTCCGAACTGCGCATTCACGTTGAACTCCGCCATAAGTAGCTCGTAGAAATTTCTGCAGTTCATTCCAAGTTTTACACCTTCTGAACCCGAAACTGCGTGCTCGTTTCCCAATATCTCCTTTATCTAAATCCAGAAATGATTTAGCCTCTGTTAAAGCTTCAGCGCCATTCGTAATTTTCTTGGAATTCAGATAATTGTTCACTGACTCAATGAAAGTTTCTATGTTTTGGGTTGGCTTCCCATCAACTAACCCTTTAAAATTTGTAATTCCCGCACAAATGTTCGTCACTTTATGCACCACAATTGATTGGGATGTGCTTGCTGCATCGTCCGGCATTTTGTGAGTAATCACACGCCCTGAGCGTAACAACATAAAAAGAGAAACCAAAAGAACACTAGAGAAAGGCACAAGTTACCCCTCTAAAAGAAGAATAGAAAACGGCGTTCTGCGCAACTTACGAGAATGGGGTACTTACCAATTTTGAAACAGAAAACGAAGTACCTATCTCTCAACTTGCTAACCTGTGACGTCACCTACTCGACGGCTTAGCAAAAAAAACACCCAGCGCGTTTCTAGTTGAATCATCACTTTGCGTAATTAACTCACAATCGCCACTATTCACGCTTATTTGGGTATTTTGTTAACCCCAAAATTGCTCTAGAGATCATCCAGATCTATTTCACAACTCCCCACTCCCAGTACTCGAATAGAAACGGAAAAAAGAAGAAAGGTTCCCCGTATTACCCACGTAATCCGATCCACTATGTAACTCGCTATCTTAAGACTGAGGGGTAACCACTCATGACGCTCACGGCCCGTCGCCTTGGGTATCAACGTTATCAATTAGTCTATTAGTAATCTCCCTCTTTCGCCATCATTAAAGACATTAAAATCATGCCACCATTTAAAATCAAAAGACACCTGCCACCATTTCATTTCATTCTGTAACCAGGACAGAATTAACACCTTTTGAAAGTGTACGTAACGTGCTCCAACGATCTTTATTCATGAAACGGAGGCGTATGAACGTTCGCTCACGATAACACTTACATCTATTTTTCTCCTCTTTCTCTCTCTCTCTCTCTCTCTCTCTCTCTCTCTCTCTCTCTCTCTCTCACCGTGTATCGCCTCTCTCTCTCTCTCATCGTTTTCTGAAGTTCACCCACCCGAATCTCACTCATTCTCACCAAATCAATTAAATGGACCATTTAAAGAAACGCAATAGTTTCTACAAAAATAAGTTTATTATTCAAATAACCCAACAAGAAATGAATAAAACAAAGCAAAGATTAAAATGCATAATAAATGAAATATCGAGTTAGATAACTAAACTCTAAACTGCAAAACACTTCTGATTAAAGAAGTCTCACTATGGCTAATAGCCTGAAAATATCCAAACTCACACATACTCCCAAATCAATAATTAGTCATGTCAAAAAAACAGTCTACCACATGTTATTCGAACCAGTCCACACTGTCCACCGACATCTGTCCACAGACATCTGTCGGAAGAATTAAACATGATAGAAAACTCCCAAAAATATATGAAATGCAAAACACAATAATGGAAAGTGTAAAATGCATAGCCAAGATATGGCAAACGTAACATGACAAAATAATAATATAAAAAGGTATGAATATTCATATTAAATCTCCCACACCAGTTCAAAAGTTCATAATGATTAGAAAATCATAGTAAAAATCACAAGTTCAATTTTCTCCCATAAAAACAGAGATTTCAAACTCTACCTTATCTGCCGATTCAAAGCCTGGATCCTCTCCAAAGCTACGTCTAGACAACTGCAGTTCTATCCCGTTAATGAACGATCAAACTCACTTTTAGGGCAGATTTTGGCGTAATCTAGATCAAATTAACGCACGTACTCACGAATATACATAACACTTCGGAAGATCACCTGACCGGCAACATTGCTGAGGAATCAAACTATTTGCTGAACACAAAGATTTTACCTCGAGTCTCTCGACCTACTTCCATCTGACTCCATAAATTCTTTCATCACATCTTAAAGCATTGAAGCTATGAAATGCATATATGTGTCCTTTAAAATTTGTAGCAGCCATATTTTCTGAAATATATATATATATATATATATATATATATATATATATATATATATATATATATATATATATATATATATATATATTCAGTATGAGAAGACATTATTCATATGGTTTTTAGTTATATTGTGAATAACCTTATATAACCTGTAAATGCTGGTGCTGTCGTTAGTTACATCCTGGTTTTAGTGCTTTCAGAGTTATTTATTCCACTTGGTACAAGAGGACATTGGTGTTTCTGACAATGCTAGGGCCAAAGAACACAGCATAACTATTTTTTGAATAAGATTTTTTTTTTTGTTGAATTAAATATTACCTCTCCTATTCATCACGTTTATATGCGTTTTCACTTTTTATTTCCCCATATGAACAAATATAGTGAGTACAGTGTTTTATCGCATCATATTAGTGAATTTCAAATAGACGTTCATACTGTTCATACTTGCAATATAATCGTTTTATACTGAGGTACAGCCGGTATAGTAGAAAAAATATGACATTATCCAATCACTGAATTTTGTTCAAAGCCCTCCATCTCCAGTAAAAAAGCATGTTTTTTATATAATGAGTACTGATTAAGATTACATAAATTATGTTACTGAAATATCAAGGGGGAAAAAGATGAGAAAACTTATTTCAAAATAAAATTTTACTGTCAAAAAAGCTAAACTTCACACACAAAACATTATTTTCCTTTACATATAAGGACGCAAATATCATCATCATAATACTAATAATAAATAATCATTATTATTAATATTACCAACAACAACAGCAATAATAATAGTAATTACATCCCATCTGTAGTATATGAAGACGAAAAGAACAACTAAATTTGCAGACATTTAGTGTTTGTCTAAGATGAGAATAGCAAGTGACAATAATAAAGACAGTAATAACATCAGTAATAATATTATGTCTTCAGGAGACAAAAATAAACAAAATTCCTTGCATATTAAAAAAACCCATTGCAGACCTTTAGTCTTTGTTAACAGTGCACAGTACCGGGCCAAGCAAAAGAATTACGATTAATATTTGATTTTGTTAACAATTAGTAGCCTACCAGTTGTTTCAAGAAGAATATTAACATTTGGCTTATGAAGAACAACAAAAAATAAAACATACATATATATCACTATCACCCAAATGAAAATATACAGGGTGTGTTGTATCATTATGACATATGCAACTTGTAACAGTTGCAACAGACATGAACAGTATGCTGTGGGCAGGTTGCACTCTGGCATAGCTGACACTGATGTTTGATCTTGGAGAGTTTACCAACTGACACCGAAAACCCACTACCATATACGGACTCGAGGCATGGTGCGCATCGTTTTCGTGTTTCTGACGTGTATGCAAGAAGTTCATTACTTCTTAGCACTGAAACTGGTTTCGGATTCCCAAGTATAATGTTCATCTTCGCCACAATACTGCTGTGCAAATTCTTGACTGACTGCCTTTTCTCTATTTGAGGAGTACAAAGAGATTGAACTAAATCCCACCCAAATGTAAAAGAATTTAGGCGTCGAGGGTCAGTGCTTGTATTCAATGAGAACACTGTCTGGGAATTTGCTCTAGCTGTATTGAGGATAAAAGAGAAGGCGTTTACTGTCCATCTTCGGGATTTTGTGTTCACAGTGTAAAATTGCGTCCTTTGGTCAATAATGTCTGTACCTCCCTTAGTAAAGTCGTAGAGTTTGTAGATTGCAGGCTTCTTTTGGCTATCGTCTTTGGTAATGGCCAACAGGGGTGATATCGTGCTAAGCAATAAAACGTTCCTTGGGCAAAGCTTTACTCTTTGTGTGATTGATGAAGGAGTTCAAGCAAAGTTTTCCTTCCTTTTTTTCCCAGTACACCTCGTAAAAGTTTATCTTGCTTTCCAGCAATATTCTTTATCTCTAAAGGTATACCTTTTCTACCCGCATCGATCGTGCCTAAGGCATTAATACTCTGTGACAGGAGCCACTCGAACAGTTCTATGCTGGTATATAGTCTGTCTAAACTTATAGTTCGTCCTCTCAGGTCTATACTACTTTTCAGTTGGTTTATAAGGGCCTTCACAGTAGCTAGGGTGCCTGTTACGTAAAATGGCCCGGATCCCTCGATGGGTTTGCCGGAATATACAACAGTGCTGAAAGTGAAGGGATATCTCACAGCATTGATAGACTTATACAAAAGGCCATACCTAACAGGCTTACTCTTGTTGTACTGACGGAAACCTATTTGTGTTCTGCAACCATACAATGTTTCATCAATTGTTAGGAAGTCATCAGGCTGCACCACTGAACTACAGTTTCTATTGAAGCATTCAAAAACATCTCTTGCTGCTGCAAACCTGTCGTGTACCCATCTGCGGTGTCTTGTTTTTAGGTCATCAAAAGAAATATTGGCATGGATGAAAGCAAATCTTTTAGCAGACATCACCGCACCAAATATTGGATGTCCAAATGATTCATGAAACAGTATATGATAATCATGGGTATTTAGTCCGAGCAAACCTCTCGCATATAACAGACCGAAAAAGCTTTTCACTTCTACTGAGTCAATTAATCTGATATGACTTCCTTTACTCATTTCTTCCTCATTTAATTCCAACTGGCCCAGCCTTTGCCGGATTTTTTCATTTGTGTTTAGTAGCCTACAATTGTATCAATTATGTTATTAGACACAAACAATGCCCATGCCTTCAAAGGTGTGTCAGCCTCTTTTGCTTCTCCTACAACACCTCCGGTTGTTGGAATGTTTCCTGTTTGTTCATTCTCATTACTTGGAGGGCGCTTATTTATCCAGGTTATTTTCTTGCCATCATCTACTTTGTGTTTGGGTTTTTCCACTACAGCAGTATATTCTTTTGTTTCAGCTGGCAGAGTGCACTTATCAAAGCTTCCTATGTCAAAACATTTGTCCAAAGAATTTACATTTCTCTGATTTGTTAACAGCTTTCTGTGTCTGCTCTGCTCGGCATCCATTCATCTACTTCAGCCGCATTATCTTCATATTCGTCTACTGTAGCTCCTCACTTTCGTATCCGGCATTTTGGTTGATGTTATCTATCCACCCAGCCAGATTTTGCTCTTGTTCTTTCCCTATTACCTCTGATAAGTACTCCTCATCTGATTCCTCAAACACAGGCTGTCCATGTTCAGAAAATATCTTTGACATCTTTATTAGCCTACCTTCCTATTAGTTTTGAGCCTAGAGCTAATGCGGTTACCAGCACCTATTGAAAAAGAAAAAAAATTACGATAGTTGACTATCAATTAAAGGAAATTCTATCTACATTTTGAAATCGCTTCATTCACTCATCTTATTTCCGTCCTATTGCTGACCTCCGTTGGAAGTTTCAGTATGAACAATCACCACAGTAGCACATAGGCACATGGCACATGACCAAACACAAGCAAGTAGGCAAACACAAGCAAGACTACATATAACATATTTTACACACACACACACAATATATATATATATATATATATATATATATATATATATATATATATATATATATATATATATATATATATATATATATATATATATATATATGTGTATATGTATGTACAGTATATAAGTAAAGGTGTGGAGAAAGAGGGGCAGACAGCATGCTGTGGGTGTTGGGTTATTCTTCTTTCGTTCCGGTATACCTATTTCAGGCAGCACAAACTTTAGGGTACGCATGACACAATATCTACTCAAAACCAACTACCAAATTACTTTTTTGTTCCTATTCGTCTAAATAAAGTGCACTGTGACAATTTGGTAAAATTTGATTACTTTTTTTTGCGCAGATTTACAAGTTATTGGTGATTTTTTGAAAATTCTTATCCTGGAAAGTGTATACATCTATAATAATGCTTGACACTGATAAAGATTTTTCATATTTAACAGCTTTAAATTTTCATAAATTATTCAGTTTTCTACCGAGCCTTTCCTATTTCAGATTTACTAAATTCGAAGTGAATCCATTATTAATATGCAATAACATAGGCCTATACTGCATACTAAAGTATATAAACTTCCATAAGGATTTTGCTGTCACATCAATGAAGATTATATTATGAATAAAAATACAAATATATTTTGGGGATATTACGCACTAAGACAGCTCTCTCTCTCTCTCTCTCTCTCTCTCTCTCTCTCTCTCTCTATATATCTCTATATATATATATATATATATATATATATATATATATATATATATATATATATATATATATATATATATATATATATATATATATATATATATATATATGTGTGTGTGTGTGTGTGTGTGTGGTGTGTGGTGAAGTTGCTAGACCTAAGCCCTTTTTCTGTCCCCATTCATGACTACCAGTTACCCACTAAGTCTGGGCGGGCCGGGAGGCCAACCAACAACCTTGGTCATCCAGATTGTTTATTCATGTTTTTCTACGCGGCTTCATCTCCATTATTGGCAGAATTGTACTATACCTATGCTATTGTCGCCACTGACTCGCCTTTCTTTTGCAGTGTCACAAATCAGACATGGATTTACAAGATACAATCAATATGTTGGCGCGTAGGAGTGTAAAACACGACACCCACAAAATCTGAGATATTGGAAGGAATGACAGCAAGTGCAATCTTCTGTCTTTGCTCTTCAAACATCGGTAGCTAGGCGAGCATTGTCTCCCTCACAAAATTCTTCGAACTTACATTTAGTCCTGAAAAGAGGTCATGCACTAGGTCTATCTGCTTTATATATATATATATATATATATATATATATATATATATATATATATATATATATATATATATATATATATATATATATATATATATATATATATATATATATATATATATATATATATATATATATATATATATATATATATATATATATATATACATACATATATACATGTTATCATTTACAGTCATGAAAGGGAAATACGTCTGACACTATTGATATTACCGTCTTCACACGGCCTAGGCCTAGTCTGCTCTTTAATCATTAATATTCTTGAAACAAACACACACACACACACACACACACATACATACACATATATATATATATATATATATATATATATATATATATATATATATATATATATATATATATATATATATATATATATATATATATATATATATATATATAAACAGACAGACCTACAGCATGACCTCTTTTCAGGACTAATGTAAGTTGGATGAATTTTGTTTGAATAGCAAAGACAAAAGATTGCACCTGCTGTCACGCTAATTACTAAAATTTACTCTATGACTACACACATTGTTTATTTATTAATGTTTCATTGATATTTTCTTGTGTTGAATAAGCTTTCCTAATGAGTTTCGCGGGACTGAGTTTCAGAATACAGTTCTGAATACTAAATATTCTGCGCCAGGAAAGCACAGCATAGGCCTACTTTTTCACACTGTTGCGGTACAATGGGGCTTAGGTCAGGTACACTGTTCATTTATACATTGTTTCTGACACTAAACTTCAGTAGAGTTCCTAGTGCCTACAGATAGCCTTATAGGCAATCAATGTTGTTATTTAGTGATTATATGTACTACAACACTAGATCAGGTAGTCCGTAGCTTGGTGACTAGTAGACCTATAGTGGGTAATCTTTGATCTCATAGTTCATCTACCCGAAGAGTGATGGGCTTCAACAAAAGAAAGCACTTATAGCAACATACACGAATAAATTAACCTTATCTCAATCAGCACTTACAGTTTCTTTTTTATCTGCATAGACGATATGAAACAGCGTGAGAAAAAACGATTATGAAACAGCGTAAGAAAAGACCCACATCTGACTCTGTCACGCAAGATCTGTGATGAGCGTTTAGTCTTCGATAATCTGATTGCGCCTGCTTTTGATCAAACAGTCTGTTAATTTTCATATTCTTTGTTAAAAAAAAGGTTTTGAAAACTCTTGTAGACACAAATGAAAGTTTCGTATCATGATTTTATGGTATAGGTTCTGCCATTTGCTTGGTGCAATATTGTAGTTCAGTCATACGTCTGGCAGAAGTGTAACACATTTCTTTTCAAATAATTTCGCCTCTGTTTTTATTGTTTCGTCCGACATGATGTTATTTCGGTTTTATTCTGGGAAAACCATTTTAATATGACATACAAAACTAATGAAAATGAAAATAATTAATAATTTCCCATATTTTGGTAATCATAGAATCAACTAAAAACGATTATTAAATAAAATTATCTAAAAATGAAAAAAATCCCGTAGGGTGGGTCTGCCCGGACCCAACTTGCACCAGATAGGGTTAAGAGACTGGCCAGTCTTGGAGGCCTTTGGGCCTCATCCTTGAAGTTCTTGGGCCCTCTCCAGGCCCGCTTCCCCAGCCTGGCAGGATACCTGCCTTCCTCCGAGGAAGCAGCCTCTGGGTCGGACCCTTCCCTTCAAGGCTGCCCTCAAGAGACTGGCCAGCCTTGGAGGACTTTGGGCCTCATCCTTGAAGTTCTTGGGCCCTCTCCAGGCCCGCTTCCCCAGCCTGGCAGGATACCTGCCTTCCTCCGAGGAAGCAGCCTCTGGGTCAGACCCTTCCCTTCAAGGCTGCCCTCAAGAGACTGGCCATCTTGGAGGACTTTGGGCCTCATCCTTGAAGTTCTTGGGCCCTCTCCAGGCCTGCTTCCCCAGCCTGGCAGGATACCTGCCTTCCTCCGAGGAAGCAGCCTCTGGGTCGGACCCTTCCTTCAAGGCTGCCCTTAAGAGACTGGCCATCCTTGGAGGACTTTGGGCCTCATCCTTGAAGTTCTTGGGCCCTCTCCAGGCCTGCTTCCCCAGCCTGGCAGGATACCTGCCTTCCTCCGAGGAAGCAGCCTCTGGGTCAGACCCTTCCCTTCAAGGCTGCCCTCAAGAGACTGGCCAGCCTTGGAGGACTTTGGGCCTCATCCTTGAAGTTCTTGGGCCCTCTCCAGGCCTGCTTCCCCAGCCTGGCAGGATACCTGCCTTCCTCCGAGGAAGCAGCCTCTGGGTCGGACCCTTCCCTTCAAGGCTGCCCTCAAGAGACTGGCCATCCTTGGAGGACTTTGGGCCTCATCCTTGAAGTTCTTGGGCCCTCTCCAGGCCTGCTTCCCCAGCCTGGCAGGATACCTGCCTTCCTCCGAGGAAGCAGCCTCTGGGTCGGACCCTTCCCTTCAAGGCTGCCCTCAAGAGACTGGCCATCCTTGGAGGACTTTGGGCCTCATCCTTGAAGTTCTTGGGCCCTCTCCAGGCCTGCTTCCCCAGCCTGGCAGGATACCTGCCTTCCTCCGAGGAAGCAGCCTCTGGGTCAGACCCTTCCCTTCAAGGCTGCCCTCAAGAGACTGGCCAGCCTTGGAGGACTTTGGGCCTCATCCTTGAAGTTCTTGGGCCCTCTCCAGGCCTGCTTCCCCAGCCTGGCAGGATACCTGCCTTCCTCCGAGGAAGCAGCCTCTGGGTCGGACCCTTCCCTTCAAGGCTGCCCTCAAGAGACTGGCCAGCCTTGGAGGACTTTGGGCCTCATCCTTGAAGTTCTTGGGCCCTCTCCAGGCCTGCTTCCCCAGCCTGGCAGGATACCTGCCTTCCTCCGAGGAAGCAGCCTCTGGGTCAGGACCCTTCCCTTCAAGGCTGCCCTCAAGAGACTGGCCAGCCTGGAGGACTTTGGGCCTCATCCTTGAAGTTCTTGGGCCCTCTCCAGGCCTGCTTCCCCAGCCTGGCAGGATACCTGCCTTCCTCCGAGGAAGCAGCCTCTGGGTCGGACCCTTCCCTTCAAGGCTGCCCTCAAGAGACTGGCCAGCCTTGGAGGACTTTGGGCCTCATCCTTGAAGTTCTTGGGCCCTCTCCAGGCCTGCTTCCCCAGCCTGGCAGGATACCTGCCTTCCTCCGAGGAAGCAGCCTCTGGGTCAGACCCTTCCCTTCAAGGCTGCCCTCAAGAGACTGGCCATCCTTGGAGGACTTTGGGCCTCATCCTTGAAGTTCTTGGGCCCTCTCCAGGCCTGCTTCCCCAGCCTGGCAGGATACCTGCCTTCCTCCGAGGAAGCAGCCTCTGGGTCAGACCCTTCCCTTCAAGGCTGCCCTCAAGAGACTGGCCATCCTTGGAGGACTTTGGGCCTCATCCTTGAAGTTCTTGGGCCCTCTCAGGGCCTGCTTCCCAGCCTGGCAGGATACCTGCCTTCCTCCGAGGAAGCAGCCTCTGGGTCGGACCCTTCCTTCAAGGCTGCCCTCAAGAGACTGGCCAGCCTTGGAGGACTTTGGGCCTCATCCTTGAAGTTCTTGGGCCCTCTCCAGGCCTGCTTCCCCAGCCTGGCAGGATACCTGCCTTCCTCCGAGGAAGCAGCCTCTGGGTCAGACCCTTCCCTTCAAGGCTGCCCTCAAGAGACTGGCCAGCCTAGGAGGACTTTGGGCCTCATCCTTGAAGTTCTTGGGCCCTCTCCAGGCCCGCTTCCCCAGCCTGACAGGATACCTGCCTTCCTCCGAGGAAGCAGCCTCTGGGTCGGACCCTTCCCTTCAAGGCTGCCCTCAAAAGACTGGCAAGCCTTGTAGGCTTTTGGGGCCAATCCTTAAGGGGCTTGGGCCCTTTCCATGGGAAGGGTCAGACCCATAGGCTGCTTCCTTGGAGGAAGGAAGCGGCCTCTGGGTCGGACCCTTCCCCTCACCAATACTCTTTGCTTTCTCTTACCCTGGTTTTCAAATCTGACACTTTCTGTCTCTGAAGGCTTCCAGACGATTTGAAGCATCTCGGAGATTGTTCTTGGACACTTTGAAGCTCGGCGCATGCGCGAATGGCATTTCTCTCGTCCTTCCAGGAGCCGGAGACTGAAGGATTCCAAAATGTCTTCAAGGAAAATCTCGAAGGTTTTAGATCATTTCAACATCGCGATAACCATTACTTGGAGTTCTTTTTCTGGCACATAAACAGCTTCTTTGCTTTAAGGAGTCGTCTTCTATAAACTTATGAGATTCCCTCTTACTGACGATATTGATCATCCCTTCGATTCTTCCTTGCTTCTCCGAAAAGTAATTCTGTGAATCCAAAATCTTTGAAGCAGTTTCTAACACCTCAGGTTATCTACTTTTTTCTTCGTCAGCATTCTTCAGTATACCTCCACGCCGATGTCCTCTCTTTTTTGTTCCTTCTCTTTCTTATTTCGAGCGAAGAACTGCTCCAAGCGGTAATTTTGGGCATCCAAAATCCCCTCTCAATCAGCTTAGAAAACACCTCAAGTTCTCTACCTTTTATTTCGTATAAATTCTTCATTTCCTCCCTTCCACTGTCTTCCTCTCTTCTTGATTATTTCCTTCCTTATTTCGAATGAAGAGCTTGCGTCCGTAAGTGACAATACGACTGTAGAGGTGCTGAATAATCGCAGAAGGCAGGAACCTCGACTTCATACTGCTCCGCGAAGTAGTCCATATTTTCAGCAGTAAACAATTGCAGATTGAAGCTATCTGCCATTCTCGTGATGTACTTTTCCCTCTTGAAAATCTCTTTTAGTCGATCTGCTTCGTCATCCAGTTCATTTTAACCATAAACTTCGCCTTCTTTGCTCACATGCTGTCTCTGAAGGCTTCAAGACGTCTTCCTGGAGGATCCCTGAGATGGCCACTGTAGTCCTTGGTGTCAGTGCACCTACTGAGTGATGGCGCTATACGCATGAGCAGAAGAATTCTAAAACGTCTGCAGGAAAAACACGAAGATATTACGGCGCCAGGCGACAATGATTCTTTCTTGCAGCAGAAGGTATGAAATTTTCTTGAAAGTTTTATTGCCACGAAAACATCAATATTTTAAAAAAAAGAAATAAATTAAAAATTTAGTGAAAAATCATCATCGTATCCTTTTCTCTCGTCGCCGGGGAGAAATATATATATATATATATATATATATATATATATATATATATATATATATATATATATATATATATATATATATATATATATATATATATATATATATATATATATATATATATATATATATGTTTCTATATATATTATATATATATATATATATATGTTTTATATATATATATATATATATATATATTGTCATAATATACATTCCTCCCTATATATATATATATATATATATATAATATAATTATAAATATAATATTTGCCGTTAAATGTATATATAGCTGGCGCCAATATATATCATACATAGGGAGAGAAATATATATATATATGGCCTATAGGACATGCCCAAACAGGATAGCCAATGGGCCTCCTCTCAGACACCCCCTTTAAATATATATATATATATATGTCTATGGACAACCCCAAAAAATCTCCCCCATCGCCTGAGATATATATATATAATTAATCGTTCAGGGCCTATATAGGCATATCGATTAGGGGATGCGGTAGGATTTTAGTAAATATAAAACCTTATATATAAGGTCTCCTTTTCTTACTCTATGATTTTGTATATGGCCTTTTGACATGCTTGCAGGTATATGACCAAAACTGAAATGGCTCCCAACGAAACCATTTGGGGAAATATATAAGCACACTCCTGGTCCGCTATCTTCTGCACCGGACGTATATATATTTCTCTTCTCCGCTGGTGTGGCGATCGTCGATGGACAACCAATCCGATTGTATACCGCCTTAAACAATTCTGAAAGGTGTATGCATTTATAGTAGTCATTAGCCAGCCCTTTCCCTTTGTCTTTACTCTCATTTTCCATCTCTTTAACTTTTAACCTCTCCCTCCACGAAACAATCTTCCCTTTGTCCAATCCTTGCCTGCATCTTGGGAATCCCCTGCCTTGCCAATTACATCATGAAGTCGAGTAAAGATCCGAGAATAACAATCATTTATCCCTCCACCAGTGCATTTCAAGGGCTATTTACGTCATTTATTAAGGTAAAGGTGTAGTTAGCTTTATATATGTACAATTACGTGTTCATTGTTAACGCACGCGGATTCTCAGATCACATTTTACGGGCTTTCATCAAAAGCACCTTCTAGGATACGTTATGTGTGGTAATTAACAAATGTTTTGAGTAATCTCTGTAGGAATTCCCTTTCCCGAGTTTGAATAGGACTAACGCCACCGTCTCTTTCAGGAGGCGACACGAGTCACGTGGTGCGATCAATAATAAAAATGTTGCTCTCATCCTTGCCTGCCGCATTACCTGGTCGATGTCAGAGAAGTTCCGTTGTAGTTCAATGCCCTTATGAAGTATTCCTCCATCCTGGAACACCAATCACATGCCTTGATAATTCACGTAATCCGGGCAGACTGAATGCAAATTTTTACCAGTGAACTGATTATTGCAGATTGGCCCATTTTATCCCATTGCTTATTGCCAATCCATTTCATTATTGGTACTGTGCCCTAATTTAAATCTGTCCCTCAGTGAATATGTCGTATGGTGTCTAACTGTTGATTTGCTAATGTTAATTTGCTAAATTTCTATAAATAAATCACTTTAAATTGATAAAAGAATTCTAAATTCCAATATGGCGACCTTCCACCGTAACTTTTAATTCCAGGAAAATTCTGAGGTAAATCTTCAAATCACTCGCCTTTCGTTTACAGACTGGGCTCCCTTGTCTCGTGGCAGCCTCAATTATAAATTTTGTGAATAAATCCCATAAACCACACCCAGTTTGTAACAGTGACGACCAAATGCCAGGATATAGTCAATTAGCTAAATTAGCTTTGCTAGTAAGCTAGACTAGAAAAGCCAGGAATATATAAAAATTAATCATTCCATTCACGATAACAATTTCATTTTCGAGAAGCACAGGAAGCGATCGTAGCCGACGTATTTTGGTAAAACAGTGTGTGTGCATGCTAATATTAAGTAAGAGTAAAATTAATATGTCTGTGTAAAAACGCAACAATTCTCGTATCGTTAAAAGCGTTCATAACAAGGAAACGCATAGGGGTTCTTATATTAGCGAAACAGAGAGGGAGGCGCGAAATGTCCACCTCGCAAAATTTCTAGTGTAGGAAAATTGTTGGAGTGGCAGACGAGTATTTAGGATTGAGAAATTGGTAGCTAAGGAATTCTGCATGTGTGAGCTAGGACCAAGTAGCTAGGAGCTTATTTCAGAATAGTTACGGCAAAGAAAATGTACATTTCTTGGTTAGTAATAATTTTTGAAATAACGATTAGTTTACGGGAATCCGTATAGCGATATCTGGCAGTTACACAGCCAGCCAACCAACGTGGTGTAGAGAGCGCAGGCGCCAACTTGTCTCAGTGTGGCAAGAATTCAGTCATTATAAAACGACCCCCCAGTGTATATTAAAGTATTAACGTAAAGACAGTGCTGATATTCAAAGAATAATAATTCATTTCGATTTTAAAACCCGCATGTAGCAAGAAAGTGCAGTGTGTTTTGTTTCCCTTGTTCAAATCCCATTTCGTCTTTGCTCACGACGAAGCAAGTTCGTCTCCTCAAATCAGCTGTTTTCCCGCGCGCATTCGTTCCCACAACGTTCGTTCAAGAAACGAAACTCCTCCTTGTGCGCTTAACGAAAATCGAGAAACGTGCGAAACAATTTGAAACACCTTTGCGTACCATACTAAGTTCCTATGAATGCAAGCAGTAGCAATCCCATAAAATAATTAACGTAACGTACTTTCACAACGATCATTTGATTTTGCTTAAGCGTAAAATAAAAGGGATTATCATTTCATAACAAATAAGTGCCATTTCATATCGCTCACCGAGAGAGAGAGAGATTTTTTTTTCCTCTTCCCATCCTCTCGCCGCCTCTCGTATTAGTGTATTTTTTATTTCTTTTCTCACGGGACAAACGTAATTTACTTTATTTGGGGATCAATTAATAAATTATAACAGGCAGATACAAGGAATTAGAGTAATAACAAAATCTGAAATTTCAAATTTCAAACCCATTTAAAAAACTTTATCATATACTCAGTGCGAAATTTCTGCACACTTGTGCTTAGGGGATTAATCAAGCAAACCCATCTCTCCTTTCCAAGTGCTTCAATCCAAATCCTTTAGCGTACACAATAACCCATATATATCGTATATCTTGTTACGTATTCCAACTGATGTGCGGGAGTGGGTGATTTTATCTCAGACTTGCGTGTTGCAAGTGCCAAACCATTGCACATTGAGTGCCCCCTCGTAGCCCACCTGTCCTCATGTCAGGCAGCGCCCACTAGTTCTCATAACTAGCGACCCACTCGTGTCACATCCAGTTCCATTTCTCTCATTGCCACTAGTCTGCGGCACTGCTAAGCACCCAATCACTGAAGCACTTATCTTTCTCCTTTCACTTTCCTATCTCTTCCATTCTGTTGGAGTCTCTCATTTACCTTTCTACTCCCTACTTACCTTCTGCTCAGGCAGAGTACCTCACCTTCAGTGCCAATTCATGCACTGACATTTTGCATTGCTCCATCTGCTTGGGAGGTTATCTTTCGGCACCACAGTGCCACCCAACTCAAGCAACCTCTTACAAGTCATTGCACCTGTGGTGAAGAAACAGAGTGCCATACAACCGGTGTTTCTGCCCATAAGGACCGCAGCTCCTTCAGGAACACCTCATCAACAGTGCATCCGCCCATAAGGACTCAGACTTCCTTCAGGAACGCTTTTCCTCTAGTGTGACCCTCGCAAGGCACACTCCTCCACAGTGCCACCTCATTCAAAGGTGCCACTCATTGAAGTGCTACTAGCATAAGGACACTTCCTCATCGTCACAAACCTTTTCCTTCGGGAACACCCACGTACCTCACCATTAGCAACATGTCAACCGAGGAGCACCAAAACTTCCAGACTATAGGGAAGGAGGACGGTCTTTCCGGCCAGTCCCTTCAAAGGTTTGTAAAGGAACAGATCGCTGAGAAGAGGAAGTATGAAGAAGAACAAAGGCAGCAAGAAGCCGAGCAGCGGAGAGAAGAAGAAGAAAGAGAAGAGCGGAGAAGGCAACAAGAAGCCGAGCAGCGGAGAGAAGAAGAAGAAAGAGAAGAGCGGAGAAGACAGCAAGAAGCCGAGCAGCGGAGAGAAGAAGAAGAAAGAGAAGATGAAGACAGCATGAACTAGCCCTCAAGGACCGGGAGCTCGAGTTGGAGAGAGCCAAGGAGGACAGCGCAGAAGCTTTAGCAGCCCAACGAGCATCTAGCCCCGCCCCATCAGCCACAAATACCTCTCTGTCGACAGTCAGTAACCTTGTGGGAAAGTGGACTGAAGACGAGCCGGAACAATGGCTCGAAGAGATCGAATTCCTCTTCGAGACCTATGACGTCAGCCTGGCTGAGAGGGCCTTACTGCTCACCAAGCACCTAGATGGGAAGGCTAAGGCTGCTCACCGAGCCCTGGACAGAGATCAACGAGGGGACATGGCTGCCGTCCGTGAGGCCATTGCTAAGGCGTATGAGATCACCCCTGAGAGGTGGAGACAAAGATTCAGAGGTATGGCTAAGAATGCCGGCTGGTCCTGGACTGAATGGGCATGTCACAAAACCCAAGCAGGGACCTGCTGGCTCGAGTCTATGCGGTGCGACACCTTTGAGGATTTGTTTAACCGGACCATGCTGGAGGATCTTTTCCAGTGTGCACCCAAAATACTCTGGCTGTGTATCTTAATGATAAGCAGCCAGCCACCCTCAAGGAAGCCTGCCATAGCTTTGAGCTGATGCCTGGGAGACATAAAATCCCTCCCATGGCACCTTGAGCGCAAAATAGTGCCACCCGGACACCTCTCAGGCCTCAATTGAATTTAAACGGCCCGCCTAACAAACCTCCATTCCCATATGTAAAAATTATGGCCATGCCAAGCAGATTGCCATTATAAGGATGGCAATCAGCAGGGCAACAACTCTTGGCAGCCTACCAGCAACCGTCAGCCCTCCTCTCCGCCTAATCCAACACCGGCTTCCCAGCATACCGTCACTGCCTAGGAGATCCACATATCACCAAAACTTTCCGGCCCTGCCGTGACTGTGGAGCTGCAGGACACTCTTCTGCTGGGTATCCTGCATGCCCAAAACATGTGGTCACACCAGGCACACAACCTGATCAGTGCCACCGCCTCTCTTAGCTGAGCCGCCGGAAGAACTCACCTGAGAGGTCTGGACACAGACCGTCTCAGTGGCTTCTCTGGACAGTTCCAGCCCACCAGTGCACCTGCCAACTACTGATGACACTGGCTCGGACATTAGTCTGATCGATATTGGCCCAGGTTGCATTGCCAGTGCCACAATAGGAGCACACCAAGTGGACCGTGACCTGGGTGGACAACAGTCCCTGACCGTCCCCACAGTTGAGCTCAGGGTGATCACCCCTTGGAGCAACAAGGTTGCATCGTCTTGGCGTTGTCAAGCGGGTTTAGGCACGGAGTGGAGTTCCTGCTTGGTCGAGACATCCTCTGGGGATGTCCCACCCCACACACCACTCTGTTGCCTGACTGCTTTCCGCCAGCACCTCCAGCACCACCTCTTCAGATAGGGACACAGCCCTTGTGACAGTTGTGCCCCCGTCCACAAAATGATTTTTCAACCACATTTTGGGCCTGATTTCTCATCCCCGCTTTCTTTCTCACCAGACAATTTCAGTGACCCCAAAACCTCTCCCTCATCACAAAGGACCGAAAATAATTACCATGCAGGCCCTGCAACGTGAGAATCACTCAGAACGATGGGCAAAATTGCCCCAGTAAACAGCAGCAGCAGCCAACCCACTAAACTAAGAGGCCCAGCCCTCCCATTAAGACAGGAATCGCTGTCCAACCTCGTGCCAGGGACTCGAGGGTCTCGATCCCCAGGTCCCCTTCAGCTTTGTCTGACATTACTTCACTGCCAGTGCCCTTGCCAAACTGGTCAGTGCCAAGCTCCATCCATCTTGGCGTGATGCTCCTGCCCAGCGCACTTCCCGAGCCTGGCCTGAGTCAATGCCAGTGCCAGACCCATAACATGATTGACTTGGATCCTCCTATTAGGAGATCCCCAATTCTCACCACTGTGCTCCTCAGCGTTGAAGTGCGAACCTCCGACCCCGGATGTCTCTTCTTCCCACACTCTTCCACCTGCTGAGGATGACCCTCCAGCAGGCCTGGACGTTACCTCTTTTATGGTCGACCAGGAGCTGTCCAGCCAGGACGCTTTGCGCTGGTTCCTCTCCCACTGAATTGTCGCAGCAGCCAGTTAGGAGGCCAGCCCGTAGCCCTTCTGAGGCTGCCCTGATCCTGCTCTGACGGCACTCCTGGCCGTTCTTCAGAGTCAGTGCCCTCATTAACCCCTAGGAATGGCCTGTTTCCAGACCCTGGAAGGCCGAAGAAGAAGAAGAAGAAGGCAATGGAAGAAATTTACTCATTGAGTCAGAGCCATAATCTCTCTTGGCAAATTGCCCGTTGGCACAGTGCCGCTTGCATCTCAGAGCGATCCTGGCACCTGCCCAGAGAGGGTAGCCTGTGTGACCTCTGAACCTGTAACATTAACCGCTAACCACCTAGGCCTTTGTAATACTAACCCTCTTCTAACTAACCTCCTTTTTTAACCCACTCTAGACTCAAACTGATATATTACTTAATCATACATTGCAGAATTACCCTTCAGGTTCGTCAAAATCGATTTGTTGTGTGTTAATCGTAAAGTTTGCGATCATAAATCAAGTGCTGTGCCTGCCATTCTTTAGTGCAAGTTCGTTATTGCAGTGCCACTTCGTAAAATGTTAGGTTTATATTTAGGTTAAGTATTTACAGTGTGCATTTGCCTAGGATAGGTTTTTCTCCGTCATCCTAGCCAGTTAATAGCCGTATCCATACCCTTAGGTAGGTTTATGAAGTAAATTAGCCAATTTAGGACCCTTTCTTAGCAGTTAGGCAGGTTTCTTTTAGATGTGCAGAGCCACCATTCACCTTATGTAGGGTCACGGGCCAGTCGGGAGGATTTAGCTAAGTCCCTCTCACCCGAAAGGGTATGATGAAGGATTTTTTTAATTTCCCTAGGACCTGTCAAGAATATACATTCCTCCCTCCTATATAGCTGCTATCTTTTTAACTAAGTTAGAAATAATATTTGCAGTTAGCTTATAGCTGGCGCCAATATGGCGGAATTCAGTTGTTCTCACACATAGGGAGAAAAGCATGCCAGTTTAAGAACATACTATTTTCATGCCCAAACATGCCTCCCTCTCAGACACCCCCTTAAAAAATCATTATGATGTTTTACAACCCCAAAAAATTTAGTCTCCCCATCGCCTGAGATGGGGGGAATCCTTTAAGTTAGTGTTCAGGGCCCAATAGGCATATTGAGCTTTTTGGATGCGGTAGGATTTTAGTCTGTAAAACCTTTCAGCCCTAAGGTCTCCTTTTCTCTGTGATTTTGCTGGCCTTTTGACATGTATGCAGGTACGTTTCCAGAACTGAAATGCCACCCCACAAAACCATTTGGGGAAAACAGAAGCACACTCCCTGGTCCGCTATCTTCTGCACAAGACGTGCGATATTTTCTCTGCTCCGCTGGTGTGGCGATCGTCGATGGACAACCAATCCGATTGTTAGCGCCTTAAACAATTCTGAAAGGTGTGTGCATTTGCAGTAGTCATTAGTTACCAGCCCTTTCCCTTGTCTTTACTCTCACATTTCCATTTCTTTAACTTTTAACCTTTCCCTCCACGAAACAATCTTCCCTTTGTCCAAATCTTGCCTGCATCCCCCCCCTGCCTTGCCATATTACATCGTGAAGTCGAGTAAAGATCCGAGAATAACAATCATTTATCCCTCCACCAGTGCATTTCAAGGGCTATTTACGTCATTTAGTTAAGGTAAAGGTGTAGTTATGCTTTGGGCATGTACAATTACGTGTTCATTGTTAACATATAATTCTCTCAGATCACATTTACGGGCTTTCATCAAAAGCACCTTCTAGGATACGTTATGTGTGGTAATTAACAATGTTTTGAGTAATCTCTGTAGGGAGATTCCCTTTCCCTTGTTTGAATAGGACTAACGCCACCGTCTCTTTCAGGAGGCGACACGAGTCACGTGGTGCGATCAATTCTGTGCTCTCATCCTTGCCTGCCTATATTACCTGGTCGATGTCAGAGAAGTTCCGTTGTAGTTCAATGCCCTTATGAAGTATTCCTCCATCCTGGAACACCAATCACATGCCTTGATAATTATTAATCTGGGCAGACTGAATGCAAATTTTTACCAGTGAACTGATTATGATGCAGATTGGCCCTCATTTTACCCCATTGCTTATTGCCAATTTCATTCATTATTGTACTGTATCTAATTTAAATCTGTCCCTCAGTGAATATGTCGTATGGTATTGTCTAACTGTTGATTTGCTAATGTTAATTTTGCTAAATTTCTATAAATAAATCACTTTAAATTGATAAATTATAATTCTAAATTCCAATATATATACCTTCCACCGTATAATTTTAATTTCAGGAAAAATTCTGAGGTAAATCTTCAAATCACTATATATATTATATACTGGGCTCTATGTCTCGTATATATATCAATTATAAATATTTGTATATAAATATATATAAATATATATACCATATATATTGTATACAATATATATATATATATATATATATATATATATATATATATATATATATATATATATATATATATATATATATATATATATATATATATATAGATAGATAGATAGATAGATATCTCCTCCCGACGACGAGGGAAAAGGATACGATGATGATGATTTTTCGCTAAATTTATATTTCTTTCTTTAAAAAAAATGCTATTTTCGTGGCAATAAAGCTTTCTAGAAAATTTCACCCCGGGGAGGACAAGATCAACTTGGAAATTATTATTATAGATAGATATATACATAAATAAAAAGTGTTACATGATATAATATATAATATATATATATATATATATATATATATATATATATATATATATATATATATATATATATATATATATATATATATATATATATATATATATATATATATATATATATATATATATATGTGTATGTGTGTGTGTGTGTGTGTGTGTGTGTGTATACACTGGTTTGTGCGTCTGTGTGCGTTAATTTTTCCCAATAATTAAAAATAAGGTGGTCTCAAGAATTTCTGTTTCCTGAAATGGTCATCACTAGCGTCCAGTAATCCAGTCAGCTTCAAGAGAAAAGTGACCTCTTTTGTTTTAACAAGGCTTCTCCATTGCCATTGATCACCTTATTAAGGGAGAGAGAGAGAGAGAGAGAGAGAGAGAGAGAGAGAGAGAGAGAGAGATGGTTGCCTCCAGCAAGGAATGATAAGTTTTTTCGTATAGCAGAGTAAGTTATAAATATATAGTTTTTTTATGGTACCAGCAGCAAATTATAATAGTAGATCTTTTGAAGGATACAGAGTAGTTTAAAATCGCTTGTCTTAATTAAAGAAAAATTCTTCTTCGGAAAAGAAATAATTTTTAGATTCTTCAAGAACACAATTAAAGACATTTGAAAACTTTTCCAATATTCCTGGAAAACCTGTCTACCATATACTTTGGAGGCTTGTATTTCAAGTCAATGGCCCCTGTATGCTTGTCCCGTATGAATTGGGTACATATTCTAAAAAAAAAAATAATAATAATAATAAAAAAAATACTCATAGTAGCATGAGTCTTAAAATGAAGAAGCAAATCCACAGTTATATATATACTCTTATCTTTAAATCTATGTACATATACATAACTGTGGATTTGCTTCTTCAATAATAATAATAATAATAATAATAATAATAATAATAATAATAATAATAATAATAATAATAATTTTCCTTGTAGAGGTAAAAATTACCAATCTATAAAATTAATGAAAAGGTTTAACAGCAACAACATATGGGCGCTATCATAATGAAACCGTCATTCCGAATTGCTTGGTTGTCATATAACACCAATTCCAATATTAATTGTTCTGTTGGGATTATATTTCGTGGAGAGAATCAATGCAATTTTCTCCTACATTGATGTCGGATAATATTTTTATATATTTTATATTCACCACATAGAATATTCTTAACCTTATTATTGAAAATTAATGTTCCTGAATTATTTTGCTTAAAACTTTGCATATTTGTTAATAGGCTTCATATTTTTTATATTTGACTTAAAAAATGGAATAATGTAAAACTTGTTATTGAATGTTAATCTGTTATTGATTTATTTTGTTTAAAGCTTTGCATATATGTTCATGGGCTTCATAATTTTCCTTATTTTATGTAAAAAGTCATAAAACATAAGTAAATTATATAATAAATTTAGAGAAATACGAATATAATTTGCAATTTAGTCAATGAAGCATATACTGTAAAACAACGGAATAAGGAAAGTGAAAATAATAAGTGATAAAACCATGGGTATTTAAAATGGTAATAAGCATAATAATATTTTCGAAATTTGTTGATTTAGTAAAATAAAATAAACCAATGCAATTATCAAGATACAATTTAGCTAATTATCTTCATTTTGAAAAATTATAAAACATATTTCAAAGACTAAACAATGTATACATATATCCATAAAATAACAACTCAAAATTTCAAAGCAATGTTGTTTATGGGTTATAAAATCTTGTGAACCCGTTCCTGCAGCCTAACTAGTCCATCAGGAAACAATATATTGTAGAAAGCACAATACATTTCATACATAATGGTCGCGGCTACGTCCTGGATTTCGAAATATGAAAGGTAAAATTATTCAGAAATTGCTTGAAGTGAAAGTTGAAATGGGACAGGAACCAATATCATAGACAAAAACTTCTTTGGCTGTTTTTTCTTTTTGAAATAACCATTAATATTGACTGCTAGATCTCAAACTGTATAATATATATATATATATATATATATATATATATATATATATATATATATATATATATATATATATATATATATATATATATATATATTTCAGAAAATATGGCCGCCATAATGTTATAAGGTACATAGTGTGATGAAAGAATTTTCGGTGCGAGATGGTACTGGTGGAAGCCGTCAGTTGCAAAATCTTTGTATTCAGCAAATAGTTGATCATCTCAGCTGTTAATGTGATGAACACGCGGTGTTGGCCGGTCATATGACCAAGTTGCTATGCGTGTACAAAAGTTCGTGTGTTATAGAATCTCGATTTTGTGTCTAATTCTGCCCAAAAATTAGTTCGGTCGTTCATTAGCAGACCTAGATCGGGATCGTGAAGACATTATCTTTGGAGTGTGGCAGGCTCTTAGAATTGGCAGAATAAGGTACAGTTTGACTCTTCATTTTTCTATGTGAATTGTGGATTTATGTTTTTACCATATTTCAAGACATTTTTATTTTGTGTGGGGAGTGGATATAGCATTTTGCCATTTCAATATTCTATTTTATTGTGTTCTATATTTTACCAGTATGCTATTTACTCATGCATTTTAGACTTTTCATTATTATGTTTTTGCACTTATATATTTTTGGGAGTATTATCTGTGTTTATTTTTTTCGACAGATGTCATGTGGTGATTGTGGTGAAGACTTTGTGGGCAAAACATGATGTTAACATGTTGGTGTGATCATAGAGAAAGACAGTCGCAAACCTTTGCTATGTCTAGTATTTTATGTGGGAGACTTGAGACCAGACCTTACAAAGTCTATAATGGAATATGTGAGAATTTTTGAGTTTGCAGGCTATTAGCCATAATCAGATTTTTTAGTTGGACTGAGACTAAATCTTGAGTTAGATGTTTTTCTTAATTGACAATTTCATTTATGATGCATTTTAATTTTTGCTTTGTTTATTCATTGCTTGTTGGGTTGCTTTAAGTAATAAATCTATTTTTGGTAGGAAAGATTGAGTTTTCCTTATATGACCCATTTCATTTCTTTAATGTGGAATGAGAGAGAGAGAGAGAAATCCATGCGAGAACGAAAGAGATCTTCGTGAGTAAGAGAGAGAGAGAGAGAGAGAGAGGACGAGTGAGATATCCGCTGAGAAAAAAAGACTCGCTGTTAAAAGAGAGAGAGAGAACAAGGCTGGACTTTCCCCCCCACCGCCTCTTGAAGATAGACCAATAGGTTCGCTACGTAGTGTTCTTACCCAGAACATTCTGTCTGTTTCTAAACAGTTGTAACAGAAGGTTTGGTGGCAGCGTATAAAGTTAGGTAGAAATACTGTCAGTGTGTAAGTGGAAATAATGGTAGCGAGAGAATTTTAGTCGATTTTTTTTTAAATAGACTAATTGGTAACGTTGATGCCTAAGGCACAGACGACCTGAGGCGACTGGGCCGTGTGCGTGATGAATGATCACCAGTTTTGAAAGAGCGGGTGTCATAAGTGGGTCGTGATTACTGTTTAATACGGGGAATCTTTTTTTCTCCTTCTACGTTCGAGTATTGGGAGTGGGGAATTGTGAAATAGATCTGGGTGATCTCTAGAGCAATTTTGGGGTTAAGGAAATACCCAAATAAGTGTGATTAGTAGCGATTGTGAGTTAATTAAGCAAAGTGGTGATTCAACAAAAATCACGCTTGTTTTTCTCTGCTTCGTCTTCGAGATGGTGACGTCACAGGTTGCACAGAGCTCCGTTTTCTGTTGGCAGACTGAGTGTTGAGTAACCCATTTTCAGTTTTTCTTTTTAGGAGAAGGTAACTTTTGTTGTTCTCCCATTTTCTTTTTTCTTTTTTTTTTTTTGTTTTTATGTTGTTACGCTCAGGTCGCCGAATTTTGCAAAAAATGGAAGACGATGCAGCAAGCCACATCCCAGTCAGTCGTGACCCATAAGTTAACAAATTTTAATGCAGGCATTACAAATTTTAAGGGACTAGTTGATGGGAAATTAACACAGAATGTAGAAACATTCATTGAATCAGTTGATAATTATCTGAATTCTAGGAAGATTACGGTTGGCGCTGATGCTTTGAGAGAAGCAAAATCTTTTTAGATCTAGACAAATGAGACATTGGAGAACGAGCACGAGGTTTCGGGTTCAGAAAGTGTAAAACTTGGAAAGAACTGCAGGAATTTTACGCAGGTCGTATTATGGCGGAGTTGAACGTGAATGTGCATTGTTCGGAACTTGCGTTTCTTAAAACTAGGAAGGGTAATGATTCATTAATAGCGTACAGTGCTCGCTTTATTTGATGCAGTAGGTGAGATAAAGAAATCTATGATAAACTCTCTCATGGGTAAATGGAAATAATATCTCTTTAGATAATTTTGAAAAATTGCTACACTTTGCTTGCCTTTTAACGTCAGTCCCAGATATAATTACAGATAGTTTTGATAAGAGAATTGATCAGGACACAGATGAATCCTTTTTGTTTGCACAGGTTAATAAAAATCTATCAAAATGCCCGACACTGGACAGTAGTTTTGTGAAGGGAGGTGCTAAGATTTCAGCTACAGTGTCAAAACCGCAGAATAATGCGAACTCCTCAAATCTAGGAAATGATGCAGGAGCGAAATCATGTGCACGGGTGGAATTGAGGAAAACCTCAGAGAGATCAGTAACAACAATTCGTTGTTTTAATTGTGATAAAATAGGACATAGTAAATCAAATTGCAGAGTGAGATATTGTTCAGCTTGCAAATCTTCAGACCATGGATGGAGATTTTGCCCAGCCACAAAGAATAGAGAATATTCAAGGAAAACACGGGGTAGTTTTAATAGATATGACAGGAGAATTCCACATGATGCAAGTTCTAGGTACACAAACGAACATCAGAATTTTCACAAGATAAGTTCGAAGACGGACACAGGATAATGAGCAATCAGGTCTTAGAATCACCAGAACCTAGGCCGATTGTACGGGTTTTTTCTAATGGCAGTGAAATTTCTATTTTCATTGATTCTGGTAGCTCAGTTAACTTAGTAAATGCTGACCTTTTTCACTCGAAGTTTCCAGAGTGTAAATTAGTCCCTACTAGTGAGACAGTGTGTGATGTACAAGCGAGGAAACTGAATATTTTAGGTTCATCATTTCTTACGCTTTGTATCGGCGGAAAGACAATAGTAGAATCATTTTTGGTCATAGAAGGATTAGCCTTAGGTGAAATGGTTTTGCTAGGACACCCTTCTTGCATGCGACATAACATCAACATTCTTACGGGAATTCAGGGGATTACAATAGGTGAGCCAGGTTGTTTTGTTCCATATATACACAGGAAAAAAACTTGTGAGAAACCTAAGACGCAGTCTGAGACATGTGTAACACAGTCATTAGAGAGTGAAGATATTCCGCAAAAGTCTTTCAAAGGATTTTTGTTGGAAGATATTGAATTGCAACCGCGAGTTCCTACATTGGTTAAAGTGTCGATGAAAGAGAAAAAGTTTCCTTCTCAAGTATGCGTTGTTGAGGGAACCGAGAAATTCAAAGACGTTGTGAGTATGGTGTCAGTAAATGAAGTTTCAGTCGCAGGCGTGACTACAGTAGAATTAGTTAGCTATCAAGACTCAGTGAAAAAATATCACAAGGGTACTTATGTAATTGATTTTGAAGAGTTTAAGGAAGAACATAAGATAGTGAGTTTTTGTGGAGACAGTAACACGTTTCCCAGGGAGGAGCTGCAATTTAGATGTCAAATTCTTCACGAACATTTGGCTAAAGCTGATTATCCCGAGTATTCAGATAAAGTAGAGAAAGTGTTGAAAGAATATTTAGATATCATTGCTTTGAAGGGAGATAAATTAGGAGTTATAGATGTTTTAGAACATTCAATTCCGCCTAGAGAAAGGTACAAATCCCATATATATTCCAGCATATCGAATTCCTTTTAAGATCAGAGAAGAAGTAGAAAAGGAAGTTCAGAGATGGGAGTCAGAGGGCATTATTAGACAGAGCTCTTCCCCTATAATTTTCCTTTATTAGCAGTTCCAAAGAAAGACGGTAGTATCAGAGTTTGTGTAGATTTTCGTAAATTGAATGAAAAAACATGCCCAGATAGATATCCTGTAGCTTGTTTGCCTGATTTGTTTGTTGAGATCGGTGGCAAGAATATATATTCATCTATAGATCTTATGCAAGGGTTTCTACAGGTTCCGCTTTGTGAGAGTAGCCGTAAATATACAGCATTTTCGGTACCAAAGGGACATTACGAGTTTAATAGGATGCCTTTTGGATTACAAGGGTCCCCAATAACATTTACTAGACTGGTTAACACAGTACTTCATGGCTTGTTAGGAAAGTCGGTGTTTGTGTACATGGATGACATTCTCATATGCACAGATACGATTGAAGAACATCTAAAGGTGTTAAAAGAAGTCCTCAAGCGATTACGGTTCGCTGGATTAAAGGTCAAATTGGCCAAATGTGAGTTTCTGAAGAGAAAAATTGTCTATTTAGGTCATGTTATCTCTAAAGAGGGAGTCAGAGTGAATGATGAGAAAGTTAAAGCCATTGTGAATTTTCCAGTTCCCAAAACCAGGAAACAGATTCGTTCGTTCCTAGGTATGTCGGGTTTCTTTCGCCGTTTTGTGCGGAATTTTTCTACAATAGCGTCTCCATTGACAGATTTGTTACAAGAAGACGTTAAGTTTGTTTGGGGTGATAGTCAGCAATTAGCTTTTGAGAAGCTTAAGAACGCTTTGGTGAACCCACCTGTTTTGAAGTTTCCAGATTTTAGTCAACCGTTCACCTTAGTGACTGACGCGAGTCAGGAAGGTATAGGTGCGTGTTTGATGCAGAAATTTGAGGGGAAATTACACCCAATTGCTTTTATAGCAGAAAGTTCAAAACGCGTGGTAGTAACGAAAGGCTGATGTCAGTTGTGGACAAGGAGGCTTTCGCAGTCGTCTCTAGCCTTGTTCATTTTAAGATGTTGTTGTTGGGAAATAAAGTTGAGATTTTTACAGATCATCAACCGTTGTTAGAGCTTTTTAATAAGCCAAATTTGTCGCCCAAGAGAGCGCGTTGGTTTTTGACATTGAGAGATTTTGATGCAAACCTCAAATACATTGAAGGTAAGCATAATGTGGTTGCAGATGCATTGAGCAGATATTTTCCGGTCGAGGATGAGGGAGTACAAACCGAATCCTGTGTGAGAGAAGAGAGTAAATATTTGGTGTCTAATGTCTCTGATACTAGTAGTTCTGAGATATCGCATGTAGAGGACATACACGTTTCTACAGTGCATACTTCGGGGAGAAATAGTGAGTCGGCAGTCTCGGGAGAGATTGTTGTTCGTGATAGTGAGAGTAACGCCGTGTGTTATATTACGGGTGAAAATGTCACTTGGGACATAGGCTTGCTCGAACAAAAGCAAGATGAAGATAAATTGTTGTCAGATGCTAAGGCATTTCTTAGGGGAGTTTCACCGAAGAAAGGGTATAAGTTGCCTTTTTCTGGTCTAGAGTTGGAGAATAATTTATTGGTGAGGAAAGTTAAGTATAACTTGCGAAGTACTCGAAGCATGGGTGAAATTACACAAATCATCGTGCCAGAGAGTCTAGTACCACAAGTTCTAGACATTGTACATTGTAAATTTGGTTCTCCTCATTTAGGTGTGGACAAGACGTATGAAAACGTCAGGTCAAAGTTCTTTTGGAAAAATATGTTTTCCGCAGTGGAGGCCTTTGTGAAGAGTTGCGCTGTTTGCAATGCGAATAAGCCGGCGACGACGGTGTCGTGTCGTTTGGGTTCATATCCCATACCACATAGGCCGTTTCAGAGAGTGCATATGGATATTCTGGGTAACTTCTCAGAGTCCGCTTATGGTTATAGACATTTATTAGTAGTTGTTGACGAGTTAACTCGTTTTGTCGAGATTTTCCCACTGAAGTACAAATCAGCTGAGGAAGTTGCTATAGCGTTCTTTAAGGGGATAATTTGTAGATATGGTGTTCCTGAATGTCTGATCACAGACAATGGTAGGGAGTTTATTAATAAGACTTTAGAGGGTCTTGCCAATTTGTTGGGGATAAAGAAAGTATCTATAATCCCGTATAGACCTGAAGCAAATGGGTTATGTGAGAGGGCGAATCGGAAAGTAATCGAAGCTTTGCGCATGACGGTGGGTGGTTCCGATACACATTGGGACAGATCTTTGGATGAAGTGCGATATAGTATCAATACTATGATGAATGACACAATTAAGATATCTCCAGCAGAAGCTTTGTATGGGTACAAGTTGAAAGGACCTTTTGATTTGTTACCAGAGCGAGTTCAGGGTGATGTTACGGTCACTTCGTTGATAAATACAGCGAGAGAAAGATTTGCACGTATCAGTAAAGAACTTGAACTTAGTTCGCGCGCAATGGTAGAGAAAAGTAACGCGAAATCGAGGGGAGTAGCTTTTTCGATGGGTGATAGAGTGTTTGTTAAAGTGAATGTTCGGAATGATCTGAATTATAAATTAAGTCCGAAGTTCCACGGACCTTTTGAGATTGTAGAGATCAAAAGAGGGAATAGATTTGTAGTAAAAGATGTAATTACCGGTGTGACGAAATTAACTCATATTTCAAAGTTAAAGAAAGTTGGGATGTAATGGAACGTTTGTATATAGTTAGAGGGATAAATGGGTTGATGTTTATATATACTATATAGGCTATATATGATATTTATTTTTATTTGTCTCTTGTTTGTTTAGATTTTTTTGTTCTTAGTGATAGTCCTGTTGGATGCAGTAACCTAATTTTGTTTTCGGACCAGGTGATTTTGAAGAAGATCGTGAAGTCTGTTTAGCTTCAAGTGACCATAAGTGTAGAATTTGACAAGATAGGGTCAGCCAGAGAGGAATTGAGTAGTTCCAAGGATAGGTTGCAACAAATGAGAATGACGCTAGATGCAGCAGAGAATAAGAGAACTTTACCAGTCTCTTTAACTAGATTATTGAAAGAAATAAGGATAACGTTAGATAGAGTTGATAAAGGGATAGATAAAACATTAGAATGGGTTCCTGACGTTACTCCGGGAAATTCACCTTCCACGGGGAATAGGAGAAGTAAAAGAGCAGCACCTTTGGTTCTTGTAGGTGTTGGCGTGATTGCTGCGATTGGAGCGATGTCCATCGGGAGTTTAGTCAAAGTAGCAGAAGTCCAAAAAGACTTAATAGCTCAAGGGAAACAGTTAAATCAGTTGCAAGAGAGTAATAAGAAGTTGAGTAAGAGTTTTGAAACAATGAGACGTTCTTTGAATGATTTGTCAGTTTCAGTAGAAGGTTTGAAAGAAGATCTTGATGTGACAATTACATTCCTTACGATCCAACATACCGTTCTTAATGTTGAGAAAGAAACTGATTCTCTAAGGACAGAAGTGCAAATGCAAGTTAAAGCAATTATTGCTGCAGCAGATGGTCGTGTGTATGGTGACATGTTACCTTTGGGATACTTAGAAAATGTTCTAAGGAATTCCGCTTATCTACATGGAGCGAAAGTATTGTTTACGGGAGGAGATTTGTATTTGTATTATAATGTTTTGAAGGTGAGGTTGTCTGATCGGGGATTGATAGTATACGTTCCTGTCAGTACGATGAAGCCTTTTGTTAGTTTTGTTATTAGACCTTTTCCGAGTGCTTTTGGAGACTTAGTAGTGATATGGAAGGGATTAGAGATCATGTTCATTTTGGGAGATCAATATCAAGGTTTGGGAGTTGATTATAAGACAGGTTGTACCTTTAGTTAGGAGAAGTATGTGTGTGACAGTAATGTTTTCCAGTTGCAAGTTGTGTCTGTGGGTGGTTGTGAGTTGTCTTTAGTTCATAGACAGACTCCGACTGAATGTGACTTTATGCAGTTTCCACGTGAATACCACATGATCACCACCAGTACTCTAACTGCCGTGTTCTGCAAAGAGTGCCCCATCACGACGATGTGCCAGAATAACCAGACGACGTCGTTCGTGCTTCAAGGGTCCAAGCTGTTCGACTCATCCTGCAGAATCCTGTCTACGGACTTTCTCGTACTTAGCCGTGCTGTGTTCAACAGTTCCGAGAAGATATTTATGCGTCATATGCATAACAATCACGATATAGTTCCAGTGCCTTCGACAGAGATACCGGTGACTGTCCCGCCGATGGAAGAGATCGAGGATACGTTCATGGTCGAGTACCGTGAATATTTGTTGCCAGCTGTCTTAATGATTTTAGTGGTTATTTTTCTGATAGTTCTTATTATGGGAGTAGTAAAGCTCATTTGTGCTTGTAAGACTTCACGCAAGTGCTCTAAGACAATACCCCCAGTAGATGTCCAAGTACGTCATGAGGGCAGTATCTAAGCTGTAGTTCAGTAGACATTGCTAATTGAGCATAAGCCCTATCTGTTATGTTTTATACATATGCTTTTGTTTTAGTTTGCCGTTAAGGAGAGCGAGACGCTCTTATGTGGTGGCCGAGCACTATTTCAGAAAATATGGCCGCCACAATGTTATAAGGTACATAGTGTGATGAAAGAATTTTCGGTGCGAGATGGTACTGGTGGAAGCCGTCAGTTGCAAAATCTTTGTATTCAGCAAATAGTTGATCATCTCAGCAGTTAATGTGATGAACACGCGGTGTTGGCCGGTCATATGACCAAGTTGCTATGCGCGTACAAAAGTTCGTGTGTTATAGAATCTCGATTTTGTGTCTAATTCTGCCCCAAAATTAGTTCGGTCGTTCATTAACGACCTAGATCGCAGATCGTGAAGACATTATCTTTGAGTGTGGCGAGCTCTTAGAATTGGCAGAATAAGGTACAGTCCAGACTCTTCGTTTTTCTATGTGAATTGTGGATTTATGTTTTTTTACCATATTTCAAGACATTTTTGATTTTGTGTGGGGAGTGGATATAGCATTTTGCCATTTCAATATTCTATTTTATTGTGTTCTATATTTTACCAGTATGCTATTTACTCATGCATTTTAGACTTTTCATTATTATGTTTTTGCACTTATATATTTTTGGGAGTATTATCTGTGTTCATTTTTTCGACAGATGTCATGGGTGTGATTGTGGTGAAGACTTTGTGGGCAAAACATGATGTTAACATGTTGGTGTGATCATAGAGAAAGACAGTCGCAAACCTTTGCTATGTCTAGTATTTTATGTGGGAGACTTGAGACCAGACCTTACAAAGTCTATAATGGAATATGTGAGAATTTTTGAGTTTGCAGGCTATTAGCCATAATCAGATTTTTAGTTGAACTGAGACTAAATCTTGAGTTAGATGTTTTTCTTAATTGACAATTTCATTTATGATGCATTTTAATTTTTGCTTTGTTTATTCATTGCTTGTTGGGTTGCTTTAAGTAATAAATCTATTTTTGGTAGGAAAGATTGAGTTTTCCTTATATGACCCATTTCATTTCTTTAATGTGGAATGAGAGATAGAGAGAGAGAAATCCATGCGAGAACGAAAGAGATCTTCGTGAGTAGAGAGAGAGAGAGAGAGAGAGAGCGGGACGAGTGAGATATCCGCTGAGAAAAAAAGACTCGCTGTTAAAAGAGAGAGAGAGAACAAGGCTGGACTTTCCCCCCCACCGCCTCTTGAAGATAGACCAATAGGTTCGCTACGTAGTGTTCTTACCCAGAACATTCTGTGTTTCTAAACAGTTGTAACAGCTATATATATATATATATATATATATATATATATATATATATATATATATATATATATATATATATATATATATATATGTATGTATGTATACATACATGTATATATGTATATATATATATAGGGTAAGTCAAAAAGTTCCTGGAAAAATTGTTGAATGATGTATTTACACAGGAATGAAAACAACCCAAATACTTGGTAAACAATTATCTGTGATGTAGTGATCATATAGACTTGTTACCTCAGTCATCCTCTTTGCTACTGTGGTGTTAACATCTGCTTCAGAAAAGTAACTTCTTGAACCCATGGAAAATAAAAATTTTGAGATGAGAGCTAACATCAAGTTCCTGACCAAGCTTGATTGGAAACCAGGGAAAATTAATGAAGCTTTGCAACAAGTTTATGGAGATTCTTCTCCATTTAAATCAGTTGTTTATGATTGGATAAAGCGATTTAAGAATGGTCGGGAGGACCTCAAAGACAACCCAAGAGAGGGAAGACCATCGACTGCAAAAAATGAAAGAATTGTGGCTTTGGTGCAGAATCTAGTGGATGAAGATCGTCGGATTACTATCGATATGATAGCTAATGAAACTGGGATCTCCCATGGTTCCGCATTTTCAATTTTAAATGAAAATCTTGGTTTGAGTAAACTTTCAGCACGTTGGGTCCCAAAAAGCGTTGCGCGAAGACCAACTGCATCAAAGAGCTGAACTTTCTCTTGCAGTTTTAACGAAGATTGAATCAAATGAATCAGAGTTTTTTGACCGGATTGTTACTGGAGATGAAACTTGGATCCATCAATATGACCCAGAAAGTAAAATTCAATCAAAGCAATGGTTACTACCAAGAGGTTCAGCTGCACCAGTGAAGTTCAAAGTGGCGAGATCTGCCCAGAAGGTTATGGCAACAGTGTTTTGGGACTCCAAAGGAGTGATTTTGATTGATTTCCTTGAAGGACAAAAACAATCACCGGGAACTACTACAAAGGTGTTTTGCAAAAACTGAAGACTGCATTGGCTAAAAACGTCGAGGAAAGTTGCACCATAAGAATTTTGTTCCATCATGATAACGCTCCAGCACATTCATCAAGGGTTGCAAGAGAAGTCCTACGGAAATTTAGGTGGGAAACTCTTCCACATCCTCCTTATAGTCCTGATCTTGCTCCTTCAGATTTTTTCCTGTTCCCAAAAGTCAAGGAACACTTAAGAGGAGTCCGGTTTGAATCTTTGGATGCTGCTAAACATGCAGTTTCAACATGGTTTAATAGAAAGGCCCCAAATTTCTACAAAGAAGGGTTGCAGATGTGGAAACAGCGCCTTGAAAAGTGTATAGAGTGTATAATCCAGATAGAAAAAAATATAGATATACATAAAAATGAAATAGAAATAAAAATATATATATAAATAAAAATAAAAATATAGATTTAAATAAATATATTATAGATATAAATAAAAACAAAATAAAAAATACAGAAATGAAAAAATAAAAACATAAATATAATAAATAAAATGATAGATGTAAGTAAAATATAATAAAAACAAAAATAAAAATAAAAATGTAGAAATAAATAAAATAAAAATATAAAAATATAGATATAAATAAAAAAGAAAATTCATGCATAAATAAAAATAAAGATTAAAATATGGATATAAAAAATAAAAATGAAAATTAAAATATAAAAAAAATTAAATAAATAAGAGTGGAATACAGATATAAATTAAAAAAATAAAAATATAGATGTAAAAAAATAAAAATAAATAAAAATAACAATAAAATGTAGCTATGAATGATACTAAAAATAAAATAAAAAAATATGGATACAAATAAAAATGAAACTAACAATAAAATTATATATATAAATAAAAATAAATTATAAATAAGACAAAAAAATAAAAATAAAATAAAAACGAAATCAAATTAAAATTCAAGTAGAGGTTAGACCCATGTGATATTATGTAAGAATGTTATGATGTGTATTTGTCGTCTGACGCAATATCTTTGAATATAGAGCTACAAAATAAGGGTTTGTTATTTAGGATTTTGGTTTTGGAGAGGTATTTAGTATATCGGACCGAATGGGTCTGATCTTTTACAGGTTGGGATATGTCAGTTAGGATTTAGGATAGGTTTAGGAAGTTTTTAATAGGGATATCGAATTCAAGTATTTGGGGTTTTTCAGTTCTTTTTAAAATTAAGAGAGCTGTGCCTTGAGTAATTGTAGTTGTTAGGATCGTAGGAGCGATTGCCAACATGTCAATTGCTATTGTGCTGAGAATTAGTCGGGTATTGAGCAATATTCGCTGACCAGAGTAGAACTTTGATGTTTTTTACGAGACATGAAACCCTTCAGATGTCTAGGATTGCTTTTCGTGAATTCAATATATGGATAGGGTCTCGGGTAATTTTTTTTATTGGGCAGAATTTTTATGAATAGTTCCTTAGAGTCAGTGTACATGATAGTGGGTTGACTGTGGAAATTCTAGGTAGCAATGTGGAATTGTTTCACATTGAGAACATATGACCTTTGCACTAGTAGTCTTATTGGTCCAGTAATAATATGGCATAGGGAATAGACGAGTTACCTTTTGATATGATTGTCGATATGACCGACTTACGAAAAACATCACTTCCACGCAACGGAGCTGTTGGAATAGCTTCACCGTCCTCAATATATGAGGAAGCTGTCAAGGATACACCTGCACTTTGGTGAGACGATCCATGGTTTTGGAGAGATGTCGGGCATGACGTCTACATATCGCCGTAGTTACCGGGGGACGTTGGATTAGCAAAAAGGATTCGCGAGCGCTGTTTTCAACATGTGCTTGTGCAGTCGCAAGCCATTCATCTTGGTCGGATCGCTGGGAAACGTAGGAATACAGCTTGGACTGGTGCAGTCGCAAGCCATTCATCTTGGTCGGATCGCTGGGAAACGTAGGAATACAGCTTGGACTGGTGCAGTCGCAAGCCATTCATCTTGGTCGGATCGCTGGGAAACGTAGGAATACAGCTTGGACTGGTGCAGTCGCAAGCCATTCATTTTGGTCGGATCGCTGGGAAATACCTTCACCGTTGGTGTGCGCAATCGCATGCCATTCAGCGTGATACAATACCAGGAATGCAATCATCTCAAGTGCTGCGTATCTTAAACAACTGATTGTGATATAATATCTGTGTTATGAGATATATATAAGTTTTGCATCTAGATCTTTCGATTAGACAGTTATCAAGGTGAGGACACCTTGTAATAGGTGGACCGAGCTACTGTAACTGGTCACGAAGGTGACCTTTGAAAAGAATGTATCAGCCTTTTGTGAGATCACATGACGAACACAGCATGTAATAAAATGCTTGAGTGTCGTTCGCATACCACGAGAAGTCAATGTTCGCTGAAAACTCTTGCTGGCAAAACACGTGGAGTGGAAATGCTATTTCAGCTTAGAACATTCTAGAAGGTTATCCGGTTATAAATCCGGATTTGAAGAGAACATTACAATGGAATGTGTGAGTACGTGACGCCCTGTTTTACAGGAGGCATGTCTTATAGTTCCTTGAACTCGAACGATGTCACGAGAGTGTGTTTATATGTGCGTTGACAAGCCCATATAATGCGAGTTCTTCATAGAATGAGTGGACAATGGGATCCGTATTCAGTGACATGATTGTGTGCTCGGTGTAACAGAGAAAACACCCAGATCGAATCTGTGTTTCCAGAGGACTATGGCGAAGTGAGTACCGCTCATAAACGTTTTAAATTTTTCCTTCAGACTATGGACAAAGACGTTATCCCTGTTGCAGTGAAATCTTGTGTTTCTGCATCTTTTTACATTTTCTGCTCTGGTTTTTAATATAACGCTTGTTTTTTTACAGGTATTCCTTCCTCCTCCTTCACGTTCCTCTTCAAGGAAGGGAGTGGTGTGACATTTAATTATGAAATGACTTGAATGTATTAAGTGACTTTTTATGTTTTGAATGACAGATGAATTATTTCTGTATTTCCTTTTATAATTGGGTGTCTATGATTGGGACCGTATTTCTTTAGAAGATTTTCATAGTTATGTTAAATCATTCGATTTTCATTCTTCGTAACTTATTTGAAGTTATTTTCATTATTTTTTTGCCAATAAATTTTCTAGTTTTGTAACTTAGTATCTCATTTCCAGTAGTCCTTAGAATTTAGTTAGGGCCAGAGAATATCTTATGGTGTGAAGATGACAGATCAGCTAACACTGCAGGCCGGCCCTCACTATCATACATATCTAGGGGAAAGCGAGATACCAATCTCTGTTCTTAAAACGGAGACTTAAATAAAGTATAGGCCTCAAAACCGGTCTATTACATATGTATATATTAGGGTTTCTCATTTTGGGAGGATGTCTTTGTCCAGGGATTCCGGGATAAAATTTCATCTAATCCCGGGATCCCGGGATTTCTCGGGATGTCTATTTTTTTTTATGAATTGCCTTTATGACTCATTTTTGGTAATGCTACTCTTGCTTTTAACCATATAACCATTGTTTTCAAGTATAGGGTAGTGCCATAGCCGCTGTACTATGGTATTCCATTACCCTTTTACTCGAGTGATCTGCATGAGAGTGCACTCATGTGCACTTTACTGTCTTTCTCTCTTTAATTTTTTCTTAACTAGCTGTTCACCCCGCAAAGCCTTAGGGTTTGTTGTCTGTTGACTTTTCAGTTGGAGTGACAGTTTGTTATTTAATAATTAATTATAATATGGAATTGTACATAATACTAATGCAAGTAGCTCACAATGTACAGTATAATATAAAGAGTTCTTCATCAATGCTGATGTTTATAGTCAGAGTGCTTTACATAAGGCGGCTCATTCATGAATCAGTCCTTAATTGTCCGTAAAATATAATATGTACAACTTTAGTATAACACCGAATAATATTATATATATGCTTATTGGTATTTTCTTTTATCACTACTTACTGAAATGTTAATGGAAATGAAAACAAATTTTGAGTACATTCAGTTATATATTTTTCTTATTTTACAAAACTAAAATGAATGTCTTTTTTGCAATTGATAATATAACAAAATGAAAAACATAATTTTATATCAATAAAAGTAAAATTAAGGGCACTGTCTGTAGGTAATATTTAGTATGAAATTTGTAATGATTTTCAACTTGGTAATTAACCATTATTTTTTGCAGTTGATAATATAAAAAAATGAAAAACATAATTTTACACTAAAAGGAAGACCATTCAATTTCAATTTCCAATAGTTTGTCCCTGAAAATCCTGGGACAATGAGAAAAATCCTGGGATTGTTTAACCCTCGGAAAATGGCTGGGATCCCGGGAGAGAAACCCTAACTATATACTGTATATATATATATATATATATATATATATATATATATATATATATATATATATATATATATATATATATGCATATGTGAGTATATATATATACAGTATATAATAAGTCCTCACGTGAAAATAAAAAATGATACCAAGACTTTCAACTTTTATTCCAAAGTCATCTTCAGGGTACTAAAAAGTTGAAAGTCTTGGTATCATTTCCTTTTATTTTCACGTGAGGACTTATTATATACTTCATCCATGGGACCATTGTGGAAATTACAAGATATATATATATATATATATATATATATATATATATATATATATATATATATATATATATATATATATATATATATATATATATATACAATTATGCTATATATATACATTTGTATATATATCATGCTCTATTTTTTTAATGTTGAATTATCACTTTTTGTTATGCCTGTTATTCGTTGCTCAAGTCAAGAAAATTACCTTTCTTTATATACAGATGCTTATCATTTCTGGCTTTGTTATTGTAGTAGCGTTTTTAGTCCCAGGAGGCTTATGACGATGCTAAGTAATTTTCTTACTGCATGGGCACCAAAAAAACAAAGTTACAATAAGTTTACACAATGAATTGCAGTGTGAATTAAAGTGTGAGTCAAATATGAGCCTTTCTGCCTGCTCGATACCAACCCACAACTGGTGAGCCCTACAACCTCACACTATTTCTTTTTCTGCTTCTGTCTGTTCTTTCTCTTCTCTTCTGCTTTCCCTCTGAACTTGACTTCTTAAAGATTCTTGAAGTCAATGTCCAGCCCGGTCGTAGGCGGGAATTTTGCTTCTGTCCTGCCTTAGTAGATGTCTGATTGGTTGAGGCTTATCTAAAGAAGCCCCATTTTGGGTGGATTTTTGGAATTGCCCCTCCTTCGAAGGAGGTGCTTTTCACGTCACCGGAAGTTATGAATTCCGGCGGCAGTTTACCAAACTAATGCAACTAGGTGCTTGGTTACTAATTCCTTTGTAATTTCAGTTTGATTAACTGGTGCCCGAGTTTTGGCGTCGTCATCACGACACAGTCTCATATATTTTGCTTTTCTGGTGCTGGTTTAAAAATTCCTTAGCGATTTCAGTTCGATTTAAGTGTGCCTGAAGTTTGGCTTTGCAATCATAATACAGCCATAACACTTCTGTTTTGCTTTCCTTTTTTCTCTCTCTCTCTCTCTCTCTCTCTCTCTCTCTCTCTCTCTCTCTCTCTCTCTTTCCTTCCAATCTCTCTCTCCCCCTCTCTCTATAAATTTACTAAAACATTAACCTACCAAGTTACAACCAACCATATTAAACATATGATGTTAAACTTAACTGTCAATTATTGTTACCTCTGAGTTCTGTCAATATCCCTTGTATTTTTCTGATAACAAGATTCCTCATTACAATTATAAGCAGATTTATTAATGATAAAATTGGGGAGACAGCTTCTTTATAGTAGAAATATTCATCAACATAGTTCAAATTTTCAAGTTTCTTTAATTCTAACTGAGAAAACTTAAATTCTTTTATCTTATGTGAGTAATTCTTATATGGCACATGTTTGTTGAGGTTATATGTTGTGAAAAGATGAGGTTCATAATACAATTGGTTTGCTATCTCTAACTGACATGATGTTGTAAAAGATTTAACATTTTTAAACTTTACCTCTGTAGTAATGTTGTGACATTGAATTTTTGCTATAACAATATTTAGTGAAAATACAAAAATTTCTTGATCAATTATCAGTGCTTCAAATGTTTTCCGACATTTGTTTGTGCATACATCTTTTTCTTGGTTTTGGTTTAATACAAGCTCCTGAATACAGGGATATGTATTACTGCTCTTATTCAAGTTATCAAAATTACATACATATTCCTGTTCTCTTAACAGAATACACTCATCAAACTGTTGCTCAGTAAAGAATGACAATAGTAAAGCGTGTTTTTCAAATGCAAAATGCTTGATTGTTCCCTTTTTGAATGACTGTTTATCCATAATCAACACAGGAAATGGGTACACAGTGATTAATTTGTTTGTGATCCTAGTATTGAAAGGTACAAATAAAATAATTTTATCATAAAGCACTTTGACACTTATTAAATTGTAGTGCATGAATATATCTTCTACAAGTGGTGAAAAATGTTTTTCCATGATGCTAACTTAATTATTTCTTCAAGTTCTTTAGGAGTAGTTAGTGTTGGGCTCAAAATACTTTTATAAGCAAGCAAAATGGCATTTAGTGTGTTTTTATATTCCTTTAATATCACTTCGCTTTCTAGAGCAAATATATTTAAAAATTGTATGTTTTCCAACTTATTCAGTTCTGTTGTTACGTCTTCGTTTACTTTGTTTATAAAATTTTTCAGTTTTTCTACTTGTTCTGCGTTTTGATTTTGGGACATGATTACTTTATTTATCACTGTTCCTCTTATCTTTATTTTTCCTGTTCTACATTTGCTTCAGTAGCAACTCCGAATAATGTGTTCAAAGCAGTTCCAATAAAGGGTAAGAGGGATCTAAGCAGCCCATTCACGATCAGTAATTACTGAAGGAATTCCTTCAGTGTCAGAACTAGGACGTCCACTAACGGTCAGTGCGTTCATCAGTGTAGGATAGACTACCGTGGTGATTAGACAATCGAAATGGCTTCCTCTATTTTTTGTGATAATGAGTTATTGTTGATGGGATTAGGGCTTGTTGCGGCGCATTCTACTTTGAAGAAACAAAGAAAGACTAAATCAAAATGGTGCAAGGATTGGCTACAGGGAAGGGATTTAAAATCACACATATTTTTGATGGAAGAACTGAGATTTGAACCACAAGACTGGCTTAATTATTTAAGAATGGACGAGGAAACCTATGATCAGTTGCTTTCCTGTGTTACTCGTTTTATTAAAAAGCAGGATACTAATATGAGGGAAGCAGTATCGCCTCACCAAAGATTGTCAGCAACTCTCAGGTTTTTAGCGACCGGACAATCCTATGAAGATTTAAAGTTCCATACAAGGATATCACCACAATTGCTTGGCAAAATTATTCCAGAGACATGCAGTGCCATTATTAACACGTTAATGGAGGATTATATGAGGGTAAGCAAACAAACTTGTAACTTCTATTTCCATTTTATTATTACAATTAAGAAAAAAAAAGTTTGAACAACAATGATAGATTACCTGAAAGTAAGAAAATAAAGCTGTACTTTTTGTATCCATTTATGATATGAATAAATGTAAAGAACACTGCAGTTGAAAAAAAATATTGATAAACATTATTATGAACTTAAAGAAATAAACATTTAGCTTCTATATCCATTTCATTGTATGAATAAAATTAAGGAAAATGTAAATTAAAAAGAAACAGTAAATATTATCATGAACTTGGGGAAATAAACTTTTAATTTTTTTTTTATAAATATTGCAACATGACTATATTCAAAGACTAGTAAAGTTTGAAAAATATTCTGCTAAGCTATGTGAAGTTTGATCTTCGGGATTTGGGGTTGACATGCTAGGCTTGACTATTGTAGGCATTACAAAGTGATTTGCATTGAAAACACTTGCAGAACTAAGGTGACCTAGTTCCGCAGCAAACATTACATCATTTACTACTTAAACCTCACTCAAATCTCTGCACCAACATTCCTCACACTCTGGCCATGCGGTTCACACTGATAACTTAACTGACTGGTAGCCATTCACGGTCAATGTTCCCTTCAGTGCGCGTTAGCCCCGCCTCCAAAATCAAGCAGAGTTTGATTCTCATCAGTGTAACTGACAGTTGTACTGACAGGCCTCAAACAACCCCATTCACGATAATTTTTGCCAAGTTTGAAAGAATTCCTTCAGTAATTACTGATCGTGAATGGCTTGCTTTTGATCTGGTTTTAACTGTGGTTTCTATTTCTGCTTTTAAATTTTCTAACAAGTAAATAACACTGTTAGGAACACCCTTCTGTAGGATTGATTTAATGTCTCTTTGAATTGCCTTTAATTTTCACTCACTATTTAACGCTGATGATACGTCTATATTAATGATTCCCAAGTCTTTAATCATTTTGACATTCCCTTGTCATTTCAACAATGATCCCTTTCTTATCTCCACCTCTGAAGGGATGAGTCTAAACAGGACTAATATTATCAGTTTGCTAATGCTCCGCATTTATGCATGTGTAAGAATAGACTTTTATCAGATTTTCCTTATATATATATATATATATATATATATATATATATATATATATATATATATATATATATATATATATATATATATATATATATATATATATATATATATTTAACTCTGTTTGTTTCGTAGATTATATCTTTTGTTTACAAACCTTATCTACAGGATGTTCATGTCAGGTTATCTACAACTTCAGTGGACCATGGATCTGTTTTTACTATTTTTATATGATTCCAGTGAACTACTTTTTCCCTAAGATAACTTTCCTTAATTACTCTATATTTATTTAATTTTAACACTTCTATGGTCCAGTGAACTTGGGAGAAACCTTTATATTGGGCCTTCTAGAACGCGATTTTGTACATAAATTTGAGCACCTACTTTAATGTCTGGTTTAATGGTACTTTTATATTATAATATTTGGCATGAGTGTTATGAACCTCTTTTAATTTTTCCCTTGTTTTCATGATTGTCTCATATGTACGCCTGGTCTTCCATGCATCATAGTCATCATAGTTATAGGTATGTCTGGGTGGTGTTGCAACATCTATTAATGTGTCAGGCATTCTTTTCCGATAACCATATAACAGAAAGTGTGGGGATTCTCCTATTGTCTCATTTACAGTATTATTCAATGTGAACTGTACGTCTTCTAATGCTAAGTCTCAATCTTCTGTCCGTGGACTCACTAATGTTTTCAGGATATCCTTTATTTTACAATTAGTTCGTTCTACTGCACCATTAGAACTTGGTTTATTAGCGGTTATTTGACACTTATTTATTTCACAAAATTCACATATTTTCTTTAAAGGATCACTAGTAAACTCGGCAGCATTGTCCGAAAGAAGAACTTGTGGACACGAGTGTCTTGTGATAATTCTAGATTTAAGAGCTTCTGCTACTGTAGCTGCATCTCTGTTTCTTACTGGTACGATTTCTACATATCTAGTTAAATAGTCTAAGAAGACTAATACTTGTCTATTTCCTCTAACAGCGGTTTGAAACGGACCTAAAAAGTCCATCATAACTACTTGAAATGGATTTAATTCCGATGGATATTATTCAAGTGGAGCTTTAAGATTTACATTACCTTTATGTTGATTACAAACTATACAGTTTTGTATAAAGTTTTTGGCAACCTTCACTACAATGTGGCCAAAAATAATTTCTGGTTATGACACTGCTTGTCTTTTTTTAACTCCTGGATGTCCTGCTAACTTATATGAGTGTGTTAGTTCTAAAACTTCTCTTATTAGTGTTTTTTGGGATGTATAGTCGAGAACAACCATTCTTCTCTGTTGGCCTTTTATACAACAATCCATTTATTAATTGAAAATCAGGTTTTAAGGTTCATCTAGTATTAACTGTCCTACTATTTGTCTGATTTCTGCATCATTTTCTTGTTGTATTTATACTCTTTCTAGATCTAAATCTACTACTTGACAACTAAAACAAAAGGTATTAGTGGTAACACATTTTTCTGTTTCTTCGTGAGATCTGGATAATGTGTCTGCCAAGGTGTTAAATTTTCCTCGAATATATCTGAATTCTGGGGCAAATTCTAATACACTAATGAGCCATCTATTGAACTTCATGTTATTGGTAAAGGCTCTCTTTTTAAATAAGTCACAAATCGGTTTATGATCAGTAAGCACATTAACCTTATGACCTAAAAGTATGTGTCTAAATTTCTTTAGACCCCAGTATAAAGCCAAACACTCTCTTTCTGTGGTACTATAGTTTCTTTCTGCTGTGTTTAAAAATCTACTAGCATGATATACTGCACTCATTCTAGTTTTGGCCGTTTGTAACAATACAGCTCCTAGTCCTGTACTTGAGGCATCACAGGGTAGACTAAAACAGGGCTTCTGGTCATTTTGCTCTTTAGTGTTTGAAAGGCTGTTTCTTGTTCATCCTTCCATTCATAATTTCTATCCTTTCTGGTTAATTCTGTAAAAGGTTTGGCTATAGTAGCAAAACTTTTTATAAAGGGTCTACAATAACCTACCATACCTAGGAACCTTCTTAATGTTTTCAAATTAGTGGGAGCTGGGTAATCAATTATTGCCTTTATACTTTACCTGCCTGCATGTGCAGTAGTCCACCTTCACTTATTACATGACCCAAGTATTCTTTAATTTTATTTTAGTCCTGCAATTCTTAATCTCTCCAGGACCATTTCTAATGTTCTGAGGTGACTTTCTAAGTCTTTGCTAAAAATGATAACATCGTCCAAGACAGTGTACTGCAACTTTTTCTATGTCTGCTAGAATTTGTAACATTAATCTGACAAATGTTAATGGGGCTCATGTTAGCCCAAATGGCATTACTTCAAACTGTAAATGTTCTTTATGTATGCTGAAGGCTGTGAATTGTTTAGATTCTTCATCTACAGGTACTTGCCAATATCCACTAAGCAAATCTAAGGATGAAAATATTTTGGCCCCTCCTAATTGAGCTAACATATCCTGGATTGCCAGCATCGGTATTCTATCTGGAACTGTGTTGGAATTTAATTTCCTGTAATCTGTATATTACAAGTCTCCAACTACCATCTTTCTTTGGAACAAGTAACAGTAGGGAATTATATGGATATTTAGAAGGAATTACAACTCCATCTTCTTTCATTTCCTCTATCAACTTGTCAACTATGGGTCTCTGGCTTATTGGTAATCTGTGATTAGGAATAAAAAATGGCTTGGCTCCATCATCTAACAAAATTCTATGTTGTAGAACATTTGTTCTTCCTAGTTTATCTCCTTCTATAGCTATTACATTTCTGTATTTCTCAAACACCTAAATTAACTTGTGTCTATTTTCTGGAAAATCTGTTTTGTTTACTTCTGAATTTGTTTGAGATTTTGGCCCGTTATAAAGAAAACTGTTTTTTATTCTATTGTTAGTAAAGGATTGTTATTAGGGATTCCTATGCAAAGGACAATGCCTGCGTATAGTGTTAGTCTGTTATCTGATTAGTTTTGGACATAAACTTCGCAGTTATCATTGTTCATGTGGACAAGCGAATTATCCATTCTGACAAAATCTGGCAATTCTTCATTCAGTAATAGAACATCCTTATCCTTTACATCCTCTTTTGCCCTCAAATATATTTTTGTTAAACATTTTGGATACAAAGTTACTGCTCTCTTGAGTATAAATTGTACTTTATTATCATCAGCTGTGCTAACACAACATATCTCTTCTTCTTTTGTGTCTGAAAAATAGCAAAGTTCTGCATCTCCAGTGGTTTCTTCTGTTACTTCTATTATACTATTTATGTCTGATTTATTTATTTTATCTCAGAGCAATACTTCACTTAGTATTTTCCCTTCACTTTCACAACTCATTACTACATTGCTGCAATTATAGGTATAGGAGCCTTGATTTTCGTTAGATGCAGTGTTTTGGTGATCACCATCATTCATATCTGAGTAATTATTGATATTGGAGTATGTATCATCTATATGTGCATTGTTAAGATGTGCATGTCTCAACAATTTTGTATTCTATGATTGTGGGAATTCCTCTTTTTTATCTGTTTCCATTTTATCTTGCTTCTGGTTACTTATCTGTCTTTTCTGTATGTCTGTCTCGCTTTTCGAAACTATCTCAGGCAAATTGGTCAGATTTGGTAGAAACTTTTCTTCGTCAAGCGTAAAACATATGCTCTTCTGATTATCCTGTTTCAGGCTAATCTTTCCTTCACTACTATCTAATATTATTCCACATCTCCTCATTAACTTAAATAAGAACAATACTTGTGCGGGAAAAAACCTGTCTTCTACAACTAGGAAACGTTCATTAAAATTATGTAACAAAATATCTATTTCTAAGTTCACATTCCCCAGACTTTTAATCTGTTTCCCTGCTACTCCTTTTATTACTCTACTTTGACCCTGAATCTGAGTTTCTGCAATGCCTAAATATCTGGTTAAAGTTATTTTATAAATTTTATTTACAGTACTACCTGAATCAATGAGTACAGTACATATCTTTCCATTTATTGGAATCCTTATTATAGGCAGATCCTTTCTGTTTATTTCTTCTTCTTTCATGGAAAATACTACTTCTTTGCTATGTAAATAGGAAAATGCAGATGAACCTTCATTTCCCATTGTAACTTTTTCTCCTTTTTCTCTTTCATCTCCTTGAAGGGAATCACTTTCTTTTCTCTGTAGAGGGGTTAGTTGTCACTGGTTGGATGATTTATTTATTTTTGGGCGACTGTTACTTATCTCTATATTCTCTTTATTGGCTTCCTTATTGAACCAACAGTACTTAGTTAAATGCCCAATCTTTTTGCAAACTGTAAAGATTTTAAGCTTTCTGCATTCATCAGTGGAATGATTGGTATACCCGCAGTTTTCACATGTTATTTTTGGTCTAGCTTCTTGAGCGGAATGATTCTCTGGTTTTGAATTATTTGTGTTTGGATATTAACCATTATGATATCTAATGGGTGGACTGTGGAATGGTCCATTCCTCGGTTGATTCTGTCTTCTTTTTTGGTTTGGATTCGACTTTCTTCTAGTATCTTGTGCATAGTTCTTTTGAAAGGAAGTTTGTCTATCCCCTACTTGTCTGGAATTATCATTGTTTATGTTATTTCTTTTATATGACTTATTGGTATTTCTGCCTTTCTTTTCATTTTGTGCTTCTGTTACCCCTATAAATTCCTTAGAAAAATCTATTTCTTTCTTCCGGATTTCTTGTCTCATTGCTATTAAAGCTGTAAGGCTATCACTTTTAGGATCAATCTTAACTTTCTTGAACGCATCCTTTTCTTTTTCTCCAAGTGCGTTATACATTGTCCCAAATGACAAGTAATTTAACACATACCTCACTCTGACTAAATCAGTTTCTCCATCACCAAAAACACCCTTATCTCCTATGGTGATGTTTGTTTTTTCTAAGTCTTTTATCACTTTGTGTGTTGCTTCTTCAATATCGGTGTGAAGATTTGCTGTTGATTCCCCGTCATAATGCTGGTTAAGGAATTTATTAATATTATATAAGGCATCACTTTGACTCACTGGTTCCCAGATTGATAAACAGATTCTTTTAAATTCAGCATATATGGTTATGTTGCTGAACCTAACTGAATTCAAAGTCCTGTGTGCATCACCCCTTTCTGAACTAACCAGAAGCAAGGCTTCGTTATTTTTGCTCTTTCATCTGTTATTCTACTTGTAGAAATACGACTGTCTGCGTCCACTAATCATTATTTCACAGAATATGATTCTAGCCTATTTTTGTCAGGATTGGAACTTTCAACTCTTCCACAGAATTGTGGCTTGCATAATGATCACTGATCGTGCCATTGTTCTAAATTGAAATGTGTTAGCATTATTATTATTATTGCTATTTGTATTAGTATTTCCTTGAGTTAATGATATTCGTGAACTTGGCACTGGAACTAGACTATGTCTAACTGTTGTCGGTCTTAAATTGTAATGTCTATGTCTAGTAGCATTCAACAATGTGTCAAATGAATCCTGCATTACAACAGTGTTCTAAAAATAAAAAAATAAAAATTTCTACACCAATACACAACAGCATTAAAAAAAAATTCATCAAAAGAAGGGGAATGAGACTTTTTGGCGTAGCTAGTTTGGCGTTGCTGTTTTGGCTTGGCCGATTCGGCGTAGCCGATTTGGCATATAGAAATTTTCGGCGGAGAGATTGTTAGGCGTCAAATGACTACTTTGTCGCTGTAAACGACATTTAGCCATGAAATAGATACTTCGTCGTTATAGCGCAATTAGCTCTCATTTTAACAATTGTTTAACAATTGAACAATTTTTTTTTTTTTTTTTTTACATTTACTTTTTGGTAGCTTTAGAATTTTCAGTCGTCTAAGCCCTGTTGTACGAAATGGAAGGAGATATTTTAACAAAACGTGGAAGAAGCAAAGTGATTTACGATGGATACCTTTTTATTTTTGATGCAACGAGCAAGAGTGATTCTGAATTAAAATTCTGGCGATGTGAACAGAAAGATCAGTGTAAAGTAAGATTACATATGAAGGATGGAAAAGTGATTCGCCAGTTGAATCAACATACCCATGAACCATCTGCTGCAAAAGTAAAAGTTGAAAAGTTGAAAACAAATATTGAGAAAAGAAGTGCTGAAACGCTGGAGCCACCAACCGTTGTAGTAAATGAATGTTTAACTGGCGCCTCTCAAGCAGCTTTAGCCATAGGGCCTGACTTGCCTGCAATGCGAAAACTTATTACTAGGAAACGAAAATTATTAAACAAAGCGCCAGCTAACCCAACTCATTTGGAGCAATTAGTTATACCCGAGTCCTATACACTGCATGTTCCCCAACTGGGTATGGAAGAAAAATTCCCATTGGGAGACACAGGAGAAGGCAGTAAGAGAATTTTAATATTTGGAAGAATAAGCTGGCTTCAGCATTTAGTCTTCTCAGGAATTTGGTTTGCCGACGGAACTTTCACCATTGCGCCAAGTCTTTTTCATCAAGTATATGTTATATCGGCTAAGAAGCATGATGGAGTTATTCCTATAGTTTATGCTCTTCTTCCTAACAAGCAAAGATTAACTTATTCTCGTTTATTTGAGTTACTTAAAACCATCGAACCAAATTTGAGAGCAGTTTCTATAATTTGTGATTTTGAGCAAGCTGCCATTCATGCCTTTCAAGATGCATTTCCCACCGCTCGAATTAAGGGATGTTTTTTCCATCTAGCCCAAAACATGCACAGACATCTTGTTCCATTGGGTTTATCGAATCACTATAAAACCGACTCGGACTTTGCGTTATGGGCTAAAATGATTATAGCGCTCGCCTTTGTGCCATTAGAAAAGATGGACGAATACATGGATACACTAGCAGCGGGTCTTCCAGACGAACTAATACCCTTGTTCCATTGGTTCGAAGAGACTTATATTGGACGACAGAATAGGCGTCGAAATGCAAGAATGAACCCTATGTTTCCTCCCGAGATCTGGAACCTTTATGAACGCACTGTAAATGATGAAGATCGCACTAACAATCACGCTGAAGCTGCCAATCGATGTCTACAGTTCGAACTAGGAATGCATCATCCTTCCATCTGGAAATTTATTGATGCCTTGAGGAAAGTTCAGAAAGGACGTGATGCATTTCTAGAAAAATTAAACGCTGGATATCCACCTCCCAAAAAGCTAAAGAAATATAGAAATGCTGATGAAAGAATAAAAAAAATAGTAATGGAAGTTGAGTCATCAGAGCCTATTGAATTCCTGAAGCGTATTGCTCATAAGTACGAAATGAAAAATTAATTCCTAAGGTTAAAAAAACTACTAAATTTTATTTTTCTAAATAATGTATTTTCATTTCAAGTTTTTAACTCGCATTATCCCATTATTGTTTCAATAGGATCCTTTATTCTCTAAGTGAATAAAATTTATATTTTTTTCCAAATTCAAGTTTTTTATTTACATTATTCCACTAGTCTTTTAATAATATAAAAATTTTTACTGTTTTATTTTTCTGAATAAAGTTCAGAAAGGACGTGTTGCATTTCTAGAAAAATTAATCGAACAAAGACGTCGAAACAATGTGACGCCTAAACGGCTACGCCGAATAGTGCTATTAGTTTTCTGACGCCGAATCGGCCAAGCCGAAACGGCAGCGCCAAATGGGCTATGCCGAAACGTAGCAAACCCCAAAAGAAGGTTATTTTATTAAAGATTCCTATCTATCAAACATTAAAGAAAATATAACAAGATAAAAATATTTGAGAGATAATCATAAAAGTTTTATACCTTCTGAGAGAGAGAACTTCAAAAAAAAATTGCACTCATAGAGAGAGAGAATTAAAATAACTTTCCAATCACGACTTACTTCGTTCGGTTGTGGTTCGGTTTAACTGTTGCTTGTTATCACTGTTCTGTTTCACTTTTTTTCTCTTGCGACCAACACTGTAGTTTGCTGTAGACCCGCAGGATATGACTTCTGGTTTTGATTCTTGACTAAAATCGCCCTTTTCTTGCTTCGCCAACCATCAGGGATTCGTCTTCCTCTTCGAATTCACCAGTAATGTGGATTTTTTACTAGAATTTTTTTTTCACATGTGAAATGCACTCATCCATTTTTAACAGATTGGGTATAGAATCTGTTTGGGTGTGTTTCAGTAGTCACCAAAACACACGCTACTGTGTTGCTGCTGTCGCTTTGTTCTCGTGCTTTATCCTCGGGGAATAATATTTCTTAGTTGTGGGTTTTCTGAGTGGTAATGTTTATAAGTCTTATTTCACTTCGTTCTGTTTTTAAATTCTTGAGTGTGCTTGTCGATTCGTTCATTAAACTGCACTTTTTACACCGGATTCCATACAGCTGGCACCATTTATGTGATGCTTGTCACCATTTGTTATGTTCTTACCACCTTCAAAAGTTATGATGTTCCCTTCTTATTGTTTATTTTGTTCGTTGACCATGTAAAGAAGCTTATCATTTCTTTTATAGTTGCTTTATCATTTCTGGCTTCATTGTTATTGTAACGTTTGAGTCCCAGGAGGTTTAGGAAGACACAGTGCAGCTTTCTTACTTTATTAACACACTAATTAAAATATACATATTATTTACAATTAAGTGAGCCTTGCTTTCTTCTCAACCCACAGCTGGTGAGGCTCACGACCTCACTCCACTAAGGCTCTTGGCTCTTCTCTCTGCTTCTCTCTATCTTTTCTGTTCTGTTTTCTTCTTTCCTTCCTTGCCTTCTTGAAGGTTCTTCAAAGGAAATGCCAATCCCATCAATAGGCGGACAATAGTTTCTGTCCTGCCTTGTTAGAGGTCTGATTGGCTGAGATTATCTAACGACATCCCTTTGGGTGTAATTAGATGAATTAATCCATCCTATGAAGGAGGGGACTAATGACATCACCGGAAGTCTTTAGTTTCCGGAGAAAGTTGAAAGGTTAGCTCACAGGTAGGGCGTTTAAACATTCCTTAATGATTGTCGTAGACTAAACTCGCGCCAATGTTTTGCTACATAATTACAGCACAGGCTGTGTTGTTACTCTCTCTCTCTCTCTCTCTCTCTCTCTCTCTCTCTCTCTCTCTCTCTCTCTCTCTCTCTCTGGAAAATACAATTTCTATACTAAGAATATAAACTGGTCAAAAATAAATGATGACTTAAACAAAGAATGGGAAAACATATTCGTGAGTGATAATTTACAGGTAAATACGGATATATTATATAAAATATTAGAGGAAATAGTGGAAAAATATATACCGATGAAGAAAAGTAAATATCAGTCACGCATACCAAGAGACATAAGGATCTTGTTCCAGAACATCAGAAAGTGGAAAAAAGGTCTTTCAAAAGAAAAGAATGCATGGAAAGCGATGGAACTAAAAAGTAAGATAGAAAATGCAGAACAAAAGATTATACAGTCAAAAGAAAATGAAAAAAGGGACCTAGAAGAAAGGACCCTACAAAATATCAAGCAAACCCCAAAATTTTTTGCTCATATGAGAAAGAGATGAATAAAATAAGAGTAGAAATAGGCCCTCTAAGAATTGAAGGGTGATTAACGAATGAAAAAAAGGAAATATGTAACATATTAGCAGAAAGATATAAGGGTGAATTTACACCTAGAATTGATAATGAAGATAATAATACAAAAATAAGAGATGAAAATATTGAATATTTATCGGACATAGATATTACTGAAGCCGACATTGCGCAGGCTATTAATGAAATTAAAAATGGATCAGCAGCAGTACCAGACGGCGTACCTGCCATTTTGTTAAAGAAAGTGGTACATTCAATCGCAAAGCCGCTCGCAATATTATTAAGACAAAGTATAGATACAGGCAAGATTTATGATGAGCATAAATTAGCATATATTACCCCTACTTTCAAAGGTGGATCAAGACTAGAGGCAAGTAATTATAGGTCTGTGAGTCTGACATCTAATATTATGAAAGTTTATGAAAGGGTAATGAAAAAATATATAATGAAACATTTAACGAAAAATAGTTTGTCTAATATAGGACAACATGGTTTTGTACCTGGAAAAAGTACACAAACCCAACTGTTAGTCCACCATGAAAGAATATATAAAAACATGATAAACGAAAAAGATACAGGTGTGGTTTACCTAGACTTTGCAAAAGCTTTTGACAGGGTAGAGCATAATATATTAGCGGAAAGAAATGAGAAAACATAACATTATGGACAAAGTAGGAAGATGGATAAAAGAATTTTTGCACAACAGAAAACAGATAGTGATTGCAATCGACGAGAAATCGGATGAAGCTACGGTAATATCCGGTGTGCCACAAGGTACGGTGTTAGCTGCATTGCTGTTTGTGATTATGATTGCAGACATAGACAGTAATGTTAAGGACTAGTTAGTGAGAAGTTTCACCGATGACACAAGAATAAGTAGAAAAATTACTTGTGATGAAGATAAGAACTCGCTAAAAACAGACCTAAACAAAATATATAAATGGGCAGAATTAAATAGGATGGTATTTAACCCTGATAAATTTGAATCAAAAGACTATGGTGATAAAGAAGGAATTCTACATGCATATAAAGGACCTAATAATGAGACAATCATAAATAAGGAAACAGTTAAAGACCTTGGTGTGATGTTGAATAGGAATATGTTATGCAATGATCAAATAGCAATACTATTGTCAAAATGCAAAGCAAAAATGGGAATGTTGCTCCGGCACTTCAAAACAAGAAAAGCCGAACAGATGATTATGCTTTATAAAACGTTCGTACGTAGTCCACTTGAATATTGCAATATAATGTGGTACCCACACTACTGAAAGGATATTGCACTAATAGAGAGTGTACAAAGGTCATTTACAGCTAGAATAGAAGAAGTTAAGGACCTTGACTACTGGGAAAGACTACAATTCTTAAATTTATATAGTCTCGAAAGAAGAGAACACTACATGATAATCCAGGCATGGAAACAGATAGAAGGAATTACTGAAAACATCATGGAGCTAAAAATATCAGAAAGAGCAAGCAGAGGTGGATTAATAGTGCCCAAAACTATACCAGGAAAATTAAGGAAAGCACACAGGACATTAATCCACCACGCACCAGCATCGATAATGCAGCGTCTATTCAATGTGCTACCAGCTCATCTGAGGAACATATCAGGAGTGAGCGTAGATGTGTTTAAGAATAAGCTCGACAAATATCTAAGATGCATCCCAGACCATCCAAGATTGGAAGATGCAAAATATACCGGAAGATGCATTAGCAATTCTCTGGTAGATACCAGAGGTGCCTCACACTGAGGGACCTTGGGCAACCCGAACGAACTGTAAGGTAAGGAAAGGTCTCTCGTTTCACTATCATTCATTCTCTTCTGTCACTGGTTCTCTCATTTATTTTTCTCTCTCTTATTTTTACGCTATTCCTAATTAGTATTCTCCTAGCTATCATTACATATATATATGTATATAATATATATATATATATATATATATATAGTATATATATATATATATATATATATATATATATATATATATATATATATATATATATATATATATATATATATATATATATATAATATATATATATATATATATTAATATATATATATATATATATATATATATATATATATATATATATATATATATATATATATATATATATATATATATATATATATATATATATATATATATATATATATATATATATATATATATATATATATATATATATATATATATATATATGTCATATTTCATTTATGCCACATTTAAATAAACTACGTTTCTTAGTAAATCTAAGATAATTCCCAATATATATCTGTACTGATCATGAAAGGAAGGCTATTGTGAAATCTCCGTTTGGTCAAACCAGACGCAGACGTCATCAATAAGTACCTGTGTAGTGCTTTAAGACAGTGCGTCATCATACATTAGCATGCGTTTGCATAAACTCAGCGTTCTCCTTTGCTCAGAGCTGGAGGCAAAGTCACGTAGCCGTGGGAAGTCCTTGGGAACGAGGTCATATGTTTGTTCGTGTGTGTGCATCTTAGTCTTGCTATGTAAGAGTGTGACAGCTTAGATATTAGATCGACATGGGAGATCATCCTGTGCAGACCAATTGTATTCTTTTGTAAATAAGTCTTTATACGAAATACAAGAAAAACCACTATGGAGTTTGTCTGAAATCCTGCAGAACATTGGTCTGATCTTCCAAAAACAGTCTTATTCTACAGCCATGAAGAAACTGAAGATGTCATAACCAAACTCTGACTGAGTTCCAAACACAGTCCTTATAACTAAACACCAGGAGGAATTTCTGATGAAATACTTTCTTATAACATATATATATATATATATATATATATATATATATATATATATATATATATATATATATATATATATATATATATATTTATATATATATATATATATATATATATATATATATATATATATATATATATATATATATATATATATATATATATATATAGAAATCATCAACACACAATCACGTGTGGAACAGAAATAAATTTCTGACTCACGTCGGATCGAACCCAGGTCTCTCAGGTGGAAAGCAAGGGCGTTATCCACTGGGCCATACAAGTCTAAAAGAAGTTGGAACCTGAGAGCAACTGCACCCAAGGAATTACCTGGGCAAGGTAACTGCTTGCATACCAGCGAGTTTTCCCCAACTTCCCACTCAGTAATGACCCAATAGACAACATTTCATTCGAATTATCCTTCTGAGTGAATAAGATAGAAATCATCAACACAAATCACGTGTGGAACAGAAATAAATTTCTGACTCACGTCAAAATCGAACCCAGGTCTCTCAGGTGGAAAGCAATGATAAACAGGTTCATAATACTTCAATTCGTCAATTCGGCGTTATCCACTGGGCCATACAAGTCTAAAAGAAGTTGGAACCTGAGAGCAACTGCACATTAAGGAATTACCTGGGCAAGCTAACTGCTTGCATACCAGCGAATTTTCCCCAACTTCCCGACTCAGCAATGACCCAATAGACAACATTTCATTCGAACTATCCCTTCTGAGTGAATAAGATAGAAATCATCAACTCACAATCACGTGTGGAACAGAAATAAATTTCTGACTCACGTCGGGATCGAACCCAGGTCTCTCAGGTGGAAAGCAAGGGCGTTATCCACTGGGCCATACAAGTCTAAAAGAAGTTGGAACCTGAGTAAACTGCACCCAAGGAATTACCTGGGCAAGCTAACTGCTTGCATACCAGCGAGTTTTCCCCAACTTCCCGACTCAGCAATGACCCAATAGACAACATTTCATTCGAATTATCCCTTCTGAGTGAATAAGATAGAAATCATCAACACACAATCACGTGTGGAACAGAAATAAATTTCTGACTCACGTCGGGATCGAACCCAGGTCTCTCAGGTGGAAAGCAAGGGCGTTATCCACTGGGCCATACAAGTCTAAAAGAAGTTGGAACCTGAGAGCAACTGTGTTGATGATTTCTATCTTATTCACTCAGAAGGGATAATTCGAATGAAATGTTGTCTATTGGGTCATTGCTGAGTCGGGAAGTTGGGGAAAACTCGCTGGTATGCAAGCAGTTAGCTTGCCCAGGTAATTCCTTTGCAGTTGCTCTCAGGTTCCAACTTTTTTAGACTTGTATGGCCCAGTGGATAACGCCCTTGCTTTCCACCTGAGAGACAAGTTTCGATCCCGATGTGAGTCAGAAATTTATTTCTGTTCCACACGTGATTGTGTTTTGATGATTTCTATCTTATTCACTCAGAAGGATAATTCGAATGAAATGTTGTCTATTGGGTCATTAATGAGTCGGGAAGTTGGGGAAAACTCATTGGTATGCAAGCAGTTAGCTTGCCCAGGTAATTCCTTGGGTGCAGTTGCTCAGGTTCCAACTTCTTTTAGACTTGTATGGCCCAGTGGATAACGCCCTTGCTTTCCACCTGAGAGACCTGGGTCATTTCCCGACGTGAGTCAGAAAATTATATATATATATATATATATATATATATATATATATATATATATATATATATATATATATATATATATTTTATACATACATATATATATATATATATATATATATATATATATATATATATATATATATATATATATATATATATATATATATATATATATATATATATATATATATATATATATATATATATATATATATATATATATATATATATATATATTTATATATATATATATATATATAAATGGCATTTGTAGCTTCATGATTGTACATAAATCATGGTGTGATAAAAATTTCATAATAAGAGCTGCATGTTCCAAACATAACAATGAACTATCATAATGGAAGTGGGTTAATGCTGAAGCTCAGTATAAATTCCCCGCTCTTGATGGATAAACAAGTACAGCAGATTCGGCATTTACTTACAGTATACCTCTTTTGATGGGTCAGTGGGTAAAACATCGACCGGAGTTGCTGGAAGGTAACTGTGTCGAGGGATCGAGACCCGGCAGTACCGATCCATGTATCACTTATAAATTCTCCTTCCGTGATCATTTCCCATCGGGGATATTCCCAAAGTAACGTGAATTGGATATTAAACGACATTTTTAGCTTCATGATTGTACATATATCATGGTGTGATAAAAATTTCATACATGTATGCATGTGCGTGTGTGTGTGTTGAGCACCTGACATGCAGGGCAGTGGTCATACACGGCAGGGCGTTTTCGGATTCAGCACTGTTCAAGCGTAACTTGGCACTTCCTGTGCAGATTCACCTTTATCAGCCTTACCGGAGGGGCTTGGAGACAAGAGACACTGAGCGGAAGTTGATTCAGTATGGAACTTTCCAAGAACACTGTCTGGTTACAAATCCGGATTTTAAGGAGTTTCTTTAAGGGGTTGTGTGCTCGTTTGTCCTAATGAGAATGGCTGAGAAGGCCAGTGTGAGATCTTTTATGAAATATGTGGTATTGTGGCTGCTGGAGCTATAAGCGATAGACATGGAAAATCCGAGATCCCAATTGCCTGCTGAAAAGTTAAGCTGATTGACATTCAGTGCATTGCCATGTATTTCATTATTTCTTTTATATCTGTGGGTTTTGGTGTTATTTTCGAATTTCCTTTTATGAGTTTCTTTTTATGATATTAAGGAAAATGTCCAGCATTAGTTTATGTTTTTTGTTTGACAGATGAATCTTGGATAGACCTCACACAAAAGTGTAAAAAGCATGGGATAACTGTTTTAGACATGTCTTAATTTGAACTGCAACTGCTTTAGACATCTGTCTTAATCTGAAATATAATTGTTGGACTTGAGTAGTAATATGGAACTTTTAGTGTCAGTGTTGGGAAAGGGAATTTGGTTTCTCTTTTGTTCCCACTTACTTTTATTGATGTTTGAGGAGGTGGTTTAATAACCTGATTTTAGCTTATTTCTATTTAATCAGTGTCATGTTAGTTTGCAAAATAACGCCTACTTTTGTAACTCACGTTTAATTTAAAAACGCCTGTTTAGTTGTAGGATTGTATTAGAGTTCATGAGAGAGAGAGAGAGAGAGAGAGAGAGAGAGAGAGAGAGAGAGAGAGAAGCTGATCTTCAGCTGAGTCTGCCAACTTCACAGGTAGGTGAAATAACTGAAGCCCTTTGGGCTTAACATATATATATATATATATATATATATATATATATATATATATATATATATATATATATATATATATATATATATATATACTGTATATACATATATATATATATATATATATATATATATATATATATATATATATATATATATATATATATATATATATATAATAATATATATATATATATACTGTATATATATATATATATATATATATATATATATATATATATATATATATATATATATATATATATATATATATATATATATATATATATATATATATATATATATATATATATATATATACATATACTCGTAAATATGTGTGTGTGTACAACTGAATCACGAAAATATGAAACGTGATGAATATATAAATAAAGATAAAATTCATGAAGGAAACGGAAACACTGGATTGCTGCGAGGCCTTTCGACACTTACGTCCTTTACTTAGCAGTTTGCTAAGTAAAGGAAGTAAGTGTCGAAAGGCCCCCAGCACTCCAGTGTTTCCATTTCCTTTGTGGATTTTATCTTTATATATATATATATATATATATATATATATATATATATATATATATATATATATATATATATATATATATATATATATATATATATATATATATATATATATGTATATATATATATATGTATATATATATATATGTATATATATATATATATATATATATATATATATATATATATATATATATATATATATATATATATATGACAAGAAGTGAGACACATTCTACCCCAATGCGAGTTCCCTGAACTGGAAGATCCACCCACGGAGCAATGTCTATGGGTTGCAAAGCCCGAAGAATGGTGCCCCCGTATGCCAGCACCGCAAGAAGAATGGCCATTCCACCAAACTGTGCCACTCCAAGGCTAATGTGCCCCCAAAGCAACTCTCCAAGCAAGCTGACAGGACCCCTTCCCATGGGAAGTCTACTCCTGACACTGCTCTCTCCTCCTCAAGGTCGACCCCAGCGAGGTCTTGCCATGATGCCTTCTGCATAGACTGCATCAGGAGGGCCATCGATCCACCTCCTTCCAGGGGTGCAAGAAGTACTACCCACGGGAGGCAGTAGTAAATCTTGCCCTAGGTGGCCAACCTGTTGAAGGGGCAACCAGAACGTATGTGCTTATCGCAGCCTCAACCACTCCTCGCAGCCCCAAGAATGGCTGCAGCTAGTCACCACGGGTTCATCTGTCAACATCATTTCCAAGAAACAGGTGCCCCCAGGTGCCATTTTCAACTGAGATGAACAAGTGAGGGCTGGCTGGCTGAATGACCGAATGGAGGATGTCCCAACGGTGCATCTGTAGTTCATTGACCAGCTATCTCCCAGAGAAAGTGAACACCTCTTCAGGGTGGTTACATCGATTGCTGTGACCTACCTTCTCCTCTGGGCCAAAGCATCCAGATACTTCCGTCCCATTCTGCACCAGGAGGAACTGATAAGGGTACAGAAGGAAGACCCTAACCTACAACACCTCCGGACTGATGCCCACACGACAGAAGAGGTACTTTTTGATGACATACTATACCAGGTAACCCGGGGACAGCACGAGCCTGCCCAAGTGATTCATCGGCTAGTAGTGGTACCTCACACCCTTCAGCCAAAGGTCCTCCAACTGGCTCTCAACGGGATCAGAGGACACTTCGGGGTCACCTGTACTCTGAAGGCCCTGAAGAAGAAGTTTTTCTGGCCCAATATGAAAAAGTCAGTGAAGGCTTTCATTTCCTCGTGCCCACATGCCAGATCATTGGTCCTCCCAATGAAGTTGTCCCCAAGGCACCCATGAAAAACATACCCTTCGTAGGTGTCACCTTTAAGGATGTCATCATTGATTATTATAAGCCCCAAGGGTGCACCAAGAGTAAAAGCAGCAACACCCATTGCATAACCATCATTGACCGGTTCACCCGCTACCCTTAAGCCATTCTGTGCGAAGCGAGAGCTTGAAAAATGTCGTGGAGGTCCTCATCAAGTTCTTCTGCCGGTTTGGGATCCCCACCATGATTCAGACATCAAGGGCAACACTTCACGTTGCAGGAGTTCTGAAGCAGTATGGCGAGCCACAGCTTCTGCACATACATTTCATTCCTTACCATTCTGAGAGCCAAGGGATAGTGGAGTGACTCCACCAAACCCTTGGCACCACATTGGCTAAACTCGAGCATGAAGGGGGAGGAACTTGGGAAGAGATCCCCCCCCCCACCTTCACAATCTCTTCGCCATTTGCCAGAAGCCCTCGGAAATGCTCGGGTACAGCCCCTTTAACTTCCTGTATGTCCATTCAACTAGGGGCACCCTCGACATACTATACAAGCCCTTGGCCAAACCAGAATGTGCTAAGTGGGCCGAGGAACCCCCAATATCCAGAAGAAACTATGAGCTGCTTAGACAGTTGCACAAGCTATGGAAAAAGGCCACGCAGGAATGGGTGAAACTAAGATTAGATAAAAGTGCAACAGAGCAAGCTTTCGAGGTTGTCAATGAAATCCTGGTCCTCTGTACCAGTGCCACAAACCCCAAAGAACCCAGTTCAAGGGGCTGCACTGAGTACTGCAGAAAAGAGGATTCCTGAACTACCTCAAGACTATGGAAAGAGGCATGTAAAATGGCTACACATAAATCTGCTGAAACCCTACCATGCATTGCCAGGAACCGGAACTGACAGTGCCCAGCCCTACCACAATGGTGGGTGCCCTCGCCACCTTGCCACACCCGACTACCAACTCTGAACTCCTGGCTAACGTAGAACCGATCACTCAGGGCTTGACTGATCAACAATGCCACGATATTGTGCAACTACTGCAACAACATCTGCTAACAACACAGGGTCAACTGGGATTCACTGTCGTGACTGAGCACACAATCATTATGAATGAAAACACCACTCCCATCATCCAAGGCTACTACTGGGTCAATCCGCAGCAAGCAGAAGGATCCAACAACAAGTCCAACTGCAACTTGACCTGGGTCTGGTAGAGGAGAGCTGCAGCCAGTGGTCCTCCCCAGTTGTCCTAGTACCAAAGGACGATTGTGCATCGATTTTCGCAAGCTGAATGAAGTTACCAAACCAGAGCCATACCCTCTGCTGTGGATTGAAGTACACATGGACAGCTTAGGCAGTGCCCTATTCCTCAGGAAGATCGATTTAGAGAAGGGGTACTGGCAGGTGCCACTGTCAGAGGAGTCACCCCCCCTGACAGCATTCACCATGCCAGTGGCATGTAACAGTATGAGGTCATGCTGTTCAGCCTTAAGAACGTCCCAAGCTACTTTCAACGTCTCGTGAACAATGTCCTGGCTGGAATAAGGCATTGCATTGTGTACTTAGACAATATTGTAATCTATGCTAATTCCTGGGAAGAACACCTGGGCATTCTTAAGAAAGTGTCAGCTGCCCTGCAACAAGTGAAGTTGGTCATAAGCTTGAAGAAGTGCCAGACAGCAGTGACAAACTGATGTCAAAGAATGCCAATGTCAGAGCCATCAGGGAGGTGCCTTAGTCGAAGATGGGAAAGGATGTGCAGTGATTTTTGAGAATGGTGCAATACTTCAGGAGGCTCATCCCAAACTTCAATGACCTCTTCAGGGGAAACCAAACCAAACCTTCCAATGCATGCCCAACCATCTAAAAGCCATGCTCACCAACCAACCTGTTCTTTACACCCTGAACTATGAGCAACTGTTCAACCTGGCAGTTGATGCTAGTGATGTAGGAATTGGTGCTGTTATTTTCCAGGGAGATGATGGCATTTGGCACCCAATTGCCTATTATTCAAAAAAGCTAAACTCAGCCCAAACCAAATACAGCACAATCAAGAAAGAGCTCCTTGGCATGATTCTCGCTATGAAGAATTTTGAATCTTATCATGCGGATCATAAATTTCCCTTGACCATCCTCACGGACCATAACCCCTCAAGTATCTAATTACGTTCAAGAATCAGAATAAGCACTTAATTAATTCGTTGGTGCATAGATTTGCAGGACTATGACTGGCACCAACAATAAGATTGGAGATGTTTTATCCAGACACTAAGACACAACCCCAGAGCCACGGAGTAGCCTGGCCTACTTCCAGAGAGCAGTGCCCAGGCCTCTCATTCCTGAACATAATGCCTGAGATTTCTTCCTTCCTTGATGCTATTTTTCTTTGATACCTGATGAAATTGCAATTATGATCATTGTTGAGCCTTCACCTCCCAAGTACTCTTTCCATGTGACACAGTGCTAGCTGCGTTGAGTATCGTGGCACCCTCCTAACGTAATCCCACACAGTACTCCCAATTTGATACCGCCTCAAGGCAAAACTAACAGCATGAATTTGCAACCTTGATGTAATTGTACCAACAAAATAACGAATAAATTTTGTTAATCAACTAACCTTAGTTTAGACTGTATGATTAACTCTCACAACATGATTGAGTATTTGATGATTGATTAGGCCATGACCATGGCATTTAACATAAAGTGTAAATTCATAAAGATGTTAGCATTAAATACTTTGCAACCACTGCCTCTGTAACTGATTTATGATCATAAGACTTTATTGAGAGTAGTCAACTCCTGCGTTTAATGTAATTCCATTATCATTAATGTCACCGCAGAAGCTTGTAAACTTGATTTCATTAAATAAGACATTCAAGAGAAGGAGAGTAAGATGAGGAGCAACTTGAGGCAGACATAATTAAAGGCATAACATGCATAGCTCGTACAAGGCCACCCCACCCGCCTCAAATAAGAATAAAACAAAGGACCAAAGAGCACAGAGAACTTGTTTGTCAGGTCAACTAGACCCTCCAGATTTGGAGTTTCCCTATTCCTCATCTAAGGCACCACCCCCCTCGGATCTTTCCTGGAAACGGTGATTCTCACTCTCTTCCTCTCTCACAGGACCCTGGTGTTGGGATTAGTGGATTAACAGCCACCAGCACAGCCAGAGAACACCATTGGCAAGGAGAAAGTTAGTGCAAGGCCAGACCCTACCTTCCAATGATTGGTGCCAGAAATTAAGGTGCGGTGCCATGTGGGGACCGCATGGCCCCAACTTCCATCATGCATCTGTGACTCGTGGGTCAGACCCCATAAAAAGGGAGCCGCTGACCGGCGCCTGAAAGAGACTGACTTGAGATTCTGAGAGAACCAGACAAGAGGCGCCACAGCCTTATTCCTTTGCCCCCCTTTACCTCTTGACCTAGCATCTGCCAGTCATAACTTTGCCTCACCCCACCTCCAAGTGCAATAGTCCATCGTCAGTAACCCACGAAGACGTCCTTGAGAACAAGGTAATGTGAGACATTGAGATTGCAGGTCACCATTCCTTCTTCTATTACTAATTTTCATCATATCTTCCTTTCCATACCTGGAGTAATATTAGTGACCTGTTTGTTGATTATTATTTTTGCACTGATGAAGTATTATTATTGTGTTTTGTGAATATTTATGAGAGAGGAATCCCCTGACTTCAACTGAACCTCCTCAGTTTCAAAATCCATTCATCAGGTAACCTCTTGACTGTATCATTGTAGATCAAACCTGACGCTGTGAACCAACTCTGCCCCATCTATCTGCTCCCATCACATAATCTAAGACGGGAGTGTTCTTGTAGAATCCAGGGTCGTCATTTCAGATTTTTGTTTTTGGGGGGGGGGGCAAAGACGGTTTGGCCAGCGAAGTGAGCCCAATCAGCTGAGTTTTTTTTTATTTTGAGCTATTTTATGCGTTTTTGAAGCCACATGAGCAAGGTATTTCAGCAAAAATTATATACTCCCACTACTATGTTTTATCTCATCATCACTGGTAGCTAGTAGACAAAGATCAACAAACATTATAATTCAGAGAAATTTTATATATTTATGATTGCACATTTAAAAAGAAAACATGCTGTTACTTCTTTGGGCTTGGGGGTGAGGGGGCCAAGTTGAGGCTTGTTGGGGGGGCAACTTGGGTCTCGGGGGGGCCGGGGGCAAGTTGAGTCTTGAGGGGGCAGTTGATCCCCCAGCTCCCCCCTCCCCCAAATGACGCCCCTGGTACTAGAATCTTCCTGCATCTAGTGCCTAGAAGGCCCTCTCCCCCATAGAAGTAATTCACGTTTCACGTCAATCGCCCTTCAGTAGTGCAGGCCCACGTTCTGAGTTTTGCCCCCTTTTAAAGTAATTATTATCAAGTGTTTTCTCAAGTATCACCCATTGCTGTAATGTGTCAGGACCATAAGGGCCCTCCACAACCTTGAATTAATTGTCAAAACATTCGTGTCATTATCTTGAGATTTTTTCTTATAATTACTTGTATAATTGATTGATTGAATGATATTGTTGTGTGGAAGCATGGTCAGATGCGACCTTTCCCCCTCCTTGTGCCAATAAACTCAAGGCCCCACATTCATATATATATATATATATATATATATATATATATATATATATATACACACATATATATATATATATGTGTGTGTGGGGGGGGTGCGTGTGTGTGTGTGTCTGTGTTTGTGTGTGTGTGTGCGTGTACCTAGAGAGAGAGAGAGAGAGAGAGAGAGAGAGAGAGAGAGAGAGTTTGTTACACTACCAGCTACGAATGCCAGAATTTTAAAAACGTTCCAAATCTTTTCCAGTAACTCAGATAATCAAAGGAATTGGTGATGATGTTTAGTAATCAAACATAGATTCCCTGATGGTATTTCCCTGAACAGTAAGACAGCTGTTGTAGAATAATTGGTTTGACAGGAAATACTAGATAAAAATTTGATCTCATTTGCAAGCGTGGCAAATGAATTTATTTACTCATAACACTGAACATGATAATGGTTCAGAAGACTGCATTATTTAAGATTTGTAGATTTTAGCGTTCCTCTGTATTTTCTTATACTTTTAAGGTTAATCCTCTTCATTCATTTCTAGTTTATACTCCAAAGACTGTTGCATCTGAAAATTTTTCACGGTCAAGCTGAACTGTTCTATTAAAAGCTCATGGGACGGATATTTCTAGTTTATCTATATCAGATCCATCATTCTAAAACCCAGTTCTTCCCATATTATGGTCCACTCCTTCCTGATTTGAACCTGACCATATGTTGGCTCCATCACTGCTCTGATTTCCCGCAGTCATTCAAGTCCCTGCTGTTTATAACACTTTCTGCACTACAGCAACTCAACAGTGAATACATTTTTTCCCTGACATTAAGTATGATGCAACCCTACTCTGGAGTTTTAAAATTACTATCCCTCATACAGCTGCCCGTTATATTTTGTCCCGAAAAGTCACTGATTAATCATTTTCCCACTTGAGCTATCAGTATATTTTTGTTTTCTTTTGCTCAGAAAGCATATTATGATCAAGCTTGAAGAATATGGCTTTAATTTCACTCCTAAAGCTGTTTTCATAAAGCTTACAGCAACAGGAGCCTGTAGGGACAATGTTTAGTATATTTGAAAAACTACAGTTCATGGATTCTTATCCCTTCATTGTATTATATCTTCCAGTCTTTCAAATTGTTTCGTCTTAAAAGGCTTTGACGATCTTGTACCAAACCTTAGGGAGTTACTTTCCCTAAGAATCTATTAGGCAGATTTTTTAAGGGAGATTCTACATTACATACCGTAAGGCAACCAAATTCCTCTCTTCTAAGGACAGACCGCTTTAGTCAGCACATATCAAAGATGAAGTACAGTTAAATCTCAACAATTAAACAAAGACTGAATAAACAAAGAGCAATTAAAAATTCAGATGTGAATTAATACATTAAGGTAACACAATAGTGAATTAAATTTCTACAGTAGTGCACAAGAGAAATAAAAGTTCCGGCATACTTTGCAGGTTGACATCGAGATACGTCAACAGAAAAAAAGGTGTCAACAGCTTGCAAAAACAAGTCACTTACAACATTTCAGGAGGCTAAAACAGCAGAAGTGATGATTTGAGCCTTATAATGAAACAAAGTATACACGAAATATGTCAAAACAGGAAGGTTTCATTAGAGGGTTTCTGTTATAATTATTATTTTCAAAAAAGTAGAAATAAAGAAAGAAAGAAAAAATAAAAGAAAGAAAACAATCTGATCCACATAACCTGAGAAATAATGGCCAGAGTAGACTAGTGACGCCGACACAGAAAATAAAACTAAAAACTGATTTTCAAACCTTGAGGACCATGGCTTTCATACAATTTCTTTAATCAATATTCAGTGCCATACAAACAATGTCCAATTGTTTTTCGCATTTTAAGTATTGCTTAATTGATTCATAAAAGGGAGTGATATTATCTCATTGCAAATGGTTAGCGGGATTCATAATACAAGACGATTAATCAGTAAAGTTGATTTTTCACCTCACTGATTACCCCAATTGTTGTTCTTACGAAAATGCACTGCATTTGTTGTACCCTAACTAATGACAAAAAGTACACAGTTTTGCCACAGTTTAAGCTTCAGTACTTTTTACTCTGGATTTTTCAACATTAATTTCTTTTTTATCATCTGTGTTCCAAGAGGCTGAGAAAGAGACGCCCCCTTGAACAGAGAAAGGGGGTAAAAAGTCATAGTATAAATGATTTGTACCTTATTCAGTGAAACAGACATCTTTCAGGATATTTCATATCTTACCACCATACTTTGAGTCCAGATTAATATGGCGACTTCATCCAAGTTCTGTGAAAGTTAAAATTCTAAAAAAAAAAAAATAAATAAAAATAAAAAATCTTACGAACCAGAGAAGTTAAAGTACAGAGGGAATCAAGAAAAGTACTAATGAAATAGATTTATCATCCAATCTTTACAGTGTATAGATACGTAATATATATATCACGAAGTCTTGAGGTAAAACAAATTCACGTATGCACTGTAAAATACAATCAAAATTACAAGTGTTGTTTTCCTGGATACATAAATCTCACTCACGCTGGCGATAAGGAAGTTCTAAAAAATTTGTTCATCCCACCTTTGAAGATGTAACTTTCCTTGTCGGGCCAGTAACGTTACTGACAGGAAGACCGTTAACGAATCTTGCTATCTCTGGCGTCTGGTCAGTCAGACATTTTGAATCAGCAATGTACCACTTGTCTATATCATAGACTTTGCTAGACGTGTCTTCATGAAGTCGCGCGCACAGGTCACACCATGGCTTTGCTAACATGCTCCATTCTGATGGAAATTTGTGATACGCTTTCCATCTGGAAAGAATGCCAAAAGAGGAAAAATCAAATTAAATGTCATCCTTCCTAAACCTTTTTTCGGTCTCTGAACAAAGTACCGAAAGTCCATTCGTGATTTCAAGGTGTTACTCGGCAGTCACAAAGTTTTCGATGAAAGCTATCTTTTAGTTCAATGCTATATCCTTTTTTCTTATCCATTCTGAATGCGAAATAATGATAATAAGTCGCTTCCTACTTTAAGACTATAAATTCTATTTTATACAAATGGTTTTGCTAGCAAGCGACCTGCGTCATCCTCTAGTAATTAACAGAATCTGCAAGGTTTTTGAATATGAGATATTATGTCTTTGTAATATTTCGTCTTAACACAGTTGTCTGTGTCAGCAGTACGTCCTTAAAACAAAGACCTATAAAGTCCTCAGTACGTAAATCATCACTAAAATTAGAAGAAACCTTCTGGTATCTCCTTCGATACTCCATTTACCTTTCTCCAAGCTCTCCATTTTTACCTATTAAACCAGCTTTTCTTTCCTACTCGTTAGCTTAACTTTTCCTGCTTCTGCTGTCTGAAAGCCCACGTAAATAACGCGAAATGCTCATGCTGATATGAAACTAATTTTAAAACTACAAATATCTAGTTAAAAACAGAAATAACTCTACGAGTATATTATTTCACTAAAAATAGTGAATATCATGTGCAATGCATTGCAAATTTTTCTCACAACTGTTATTTTTCCCTTACATTTACCTAAGTTGGAACAGAATTAAATACTTTCAGGGAAGATAATGTCAACTTAAAAGCAAAGGTTCAAATACAGAATGAAGCTGAAGATGTATTACATCAAATATTCTTAAAAATTCTTCAGAATTTTATTCTTTATGGCTTTCGGGGAATCTGGTTAACGTTTTATCTTCATGTTTTAGTTACACAAGTCTGGGGGATACAAGCATCGCTATCAAGCACAAGCAGATTGAAGTCTCATTGTCAGTATCTCATGTCTCTTACTTCCTTTTTTAAAACCATACATCGCTCCCAAACTTTCACTGACTATATAATTCTTAAAATTCATCATTTTAGTCACCATTTAGCCAAAGGGAGAGGCTAATCTAGACTATTCATGATTCCTAAAGACGTCTAAATTTTCAAACTTTTACATGAACGCTTCAAATTCCCGCACCAGGCTCATGAACATTTTCCTGACTTGACTTTTTCTTTTATTTCCTTGCCAGTCACCATAAGCTTTATTTTGGATACGCCGATTTTCATTCTACTGCTTTCCATTCCTATCTATATAACCATTTAAATATTGTCACAACCGCTTCTTTAAATTCTGCTGCCAACACTAAGTCATCTGCTAGTAGCATATCCTAAAGGCTATCTCTTCAGCAATCCCGCTGATGGCTTAGGGCTGACCTTTCATGGACCATAACATTCATCCTAAATCCTGATACACTTACCACAGTCTTCACTTTCTTTTTGGGTACCCTCTGCCATCCTAATACCCATCATGGGGTTGCCGTAGTACTCTGTAAATTGCTTTTTTTTTAAAGATCTCTCTGCTTGTTACATTTTCTGCAGATGTCTCATTATAAAGACTTTCTGTTGTTGAAATCCTGTGCAGGAAGTCAAACTGAACACCATCAATCTTATTATTTTTTTCGGTCTTCCCTTCTGTACCTACTGTACTGCAGTATTTTCGTAGCATCTTAAAAGGGATTTTTTATGGGTTATGTTTCCTACTGGCTCCTTTATCATGACAAAAAATTCATGTTCACATTCATGTCTTCAAAAATACTAGCAATTGTGCAAACAATAGCAACAGGACAATAAAAACCCAGTAGCAAATGGCAGTGAAAGAAAGGATTTTGATGGAATGCCATATACTGGAACCTCTTCCATAAAGAAATTAGTTTTAATTGACTTTTTGATTAACTATATTCCCTCTAAGGTGGTTTACAGTAAATCATATCAACTTTAAAACAAAAAAAAAATATTTGCTTACGAAACCTAAAGTTTTACCAGCCCAAATAATAATGTTCTAAGTATGCTTTCCATCTACTCATGATTTAAAATTTTACAAAAAGCTCACTCAAATTATTCATAAACATCTTTGCTATTGAAGATAATTTAATTCCTAAGAACCTACTCACCATCTGTTCACTTCTTAAAACCAAACCAAAGAGCAATTATCCTTATATGCCCTCTGATGTCATTTATAAGTACACTGCCATCAATGTCAAACAGGGACCTATGTGGGATCCACCAGTAGGTGCCTATCGATTCTAATCGTGGTGTAAGTTTTCGTAATGGTGGCAGATTTTCAAACCCAGAGGATCCGAATAATCATTCTGGAATTTGTAAAACGCATATTGACAATAAAGAATTGTATTACAGGCCACACAACGAACCTCGAGACCTTCCTATTCTGGAATCTCAATTTATCAAGCAGCTTCTTCCGTAATTAAACTCACTGACATCGTCCTACTTTCTGTATCTGTCCTGACTTGTGCCGCTTTTGTTTTAGTTTTCTTTTTGTTTCACGTTGTTACCCCTCGAGCACGGTCCTTAATCGTGTAGGCTACTGTTCTATTGCTCCGTTTACTGCTTTGTTTAATTCTACTTTACTGTATTTTCTGTAACTTATAATTTCTAATATAATGTAAAAATATTTTTTTCTTTTATCCTGTTTTTATTAGTCTATACTGAATTTTATGTATTATTTTTAACGACACTGATGGTGAAATTATGTGACAACTATGAAACGATGGAAAAAAGGACAACTTGTATATTTGTGTTACCTCCTCCCCTCGTATTGGTTTTAAATACGGTTTGACTCCTGACTCTTTACGCTGAAATATTATACACCACACACACACACACATACACACCCATATATATATATATATATATATATATATATGACTATTTATCACATCACCGTGATTCATATACAATCAGAAAGCTACAAACGTCCTTTAATATCAATTCACTCTACCTCAGAAGTAATATATTTTCATATATGTTGCCGAAGGGAATTTTTAGGTGATAATAAGTCCACCGTCCGTGGGATCGAACCAGCGCGACGGACGGGAATCAGGACTCAGTGACACACTAACCAGTCGGCCACTGGCCGACTGGTTAGTGTGTCACTGTAGT
>NC_089793.1:48909780-48917280 GCF_040412425.1 Macrobrachium rosenbergii
GAGATGACACAGATAACAGGGACCAGGAGGATATTTTATGCCACTCCCTTAAGAAGATTAGCCCAACTAATCTTCTTAAATGGACTTTCTAGAGGCAAGTTAAGCTGCCTGAATTGTCTTACCTGTGCAGGAAACCCAGGGCAACGGAATCGCTGCCCACCAGTGACTCATGCTTGCACACGGCCCCTACCCCTGGCCGCATGCCTTAAAAGGGAGAAGCAGTTAGCTAGTGAGTTAGTTAGCTTGAGGAGAAGCCATGAAGTAAGAGTCCTCGAGAGACAGTCCTCCATGCGGGTGTGCAGTAACATACGTGTGATCTTCCCTCGTCCTTATTTCGTCAGAAACCAGCTTCCCCTAAGGTAAAGTGGAGTAAAGACTTTTCAGTCACGAAAGTTTGCCCTTTAGAAAGCCTGGAGTACCAGCATTTCATTTCTGTCCTTGTGCCAGTTTATCCCTTGCCATTTCCAATGTCCTGTGTTCGAGTGTTAAAGTGGTCATTCATTCCTCGAGTCTTTGGCGCCCTCAGTGCAAACTCGAGTCATATTCGGTGTTAAATTGTTCCTTTACTGGCGTGTAATGTGTAAATCTCTCTTGCAGAGGGACCCATTGTCAGTGGACTCATCTTGGCCTGTGCCCTACCTTTAATCAAGACTCCCTTAGAAGGATCTTCAGGCATTGCAAGCCCTTTATCAATTTACTTATCCATTTTCCCTTCAAATGCTTGCTTTTGTAAATAAAATTCTTTAATTTAGCCCAAGTGTTTACATAATATTTCCTTATGAAGTAGAGCCTTCAGCTCCTAAATTCTCCCCTTTTTCTGATTTTTTTTACGATTTCCCTTTACGCAAGTCAGAACTCCAAGGCCAATTAAATAAAGTTTCCGTTGCCGGCCTGCAAAATACCATAAACCCAGGGAACCACGTAAGAAAAAAATTATATATATATATATATATATATATATATATATATATATATATATATATATATATATATATATATATATATATACACATACATATATACATACACACACTAGCTGATCAACCTAGCACTGCATAGGAAAACTGAATGATTTATACACACACACACACACACACACACACATATATATATATATATATATATATATATATATATATATATATATATATATATATATATATATATATGTATATATGTGTGTGTGTGTGTGTGTGTGTGTGTATTTACACACACACATGTATGTATATATATATATATATATATATATATATATATATATATATATATATATATATATATATATATATATATATATGTGTGTGTGTGTGTGTGTGTGTGTGTGTGTGTGTGTATATATGGATATCGCCGTCTGGTCGCTCACTTTTAAAAAAATTTACAGGGGAAAGTACCATAGACCCAGAACAGAGAGGAGAGTTTTGACCATGAAGTCTCACCCTCCTTCAGATATAGGCTGTAATGTGTCTCATAGGACCACATGTAGTGGGTAGAAAGCTGTTTTCCTGTTTTGATATTAAGCCTCAGTCTACCTCTAACTGAGTTCCTTTCGATCATTTTCTGGCTGTGCCTCTTCTCCTAATTCCTGGTACACACAGACCCTGCACTCAGCAAAAACCGAAGCCTTAAAATGTTGGGGTCACCGCCCTAGGAGAGCTGTTAATCAGCTCAGTGGTCTGGTAAAACTAAGGTATACTTAACCATCAACTTCAGTTCCAGTCCAGATCACACTTGGACCGTTCGCCATCGCGGTGATGTCTCTGTCTGTCCGGCGACCAAAGCCACTGGCAGGTGGTGGAACTCACCTTTCTCACTTAAACTGTACCTTTGGTGACCCTACAGCCAGACACTGCTTAAGAGTAGCTCTGGTCACATCGGCATAAGGTTGGGTGTGCAAACAAAACCAGGAACGAACGAAGGTCCATGCCCAAAAGGGAAAATTTGTTGGCCAGTATCTTTTTCTTTGACTTGCAGTCACCTCTCTCTCTCTCTTGCACATTTTATCGTCTCAGTAACTTCTTGTTTCTTCAACTTGATCAGTGAATTTACTATCCCAATGTGTAATTTCTTGACAGTGCATAACATAATTCTCACCCCTTGTTAGCAAGTGAGTAGAGTAAAGGATCTTCCTCCAATTCTTGCACTGATTCAACTATAGAGAAAGTGTAATCTCAATGTTAGTCTTACCTGGAATTGTTTCATTTCCAGGAGTGTTAGTAGTGCTGTTACCAGCCTAGCCATGCTTCTGTGTTCTCGATTGCCTGAAGAAACCTGCCCCTACCGGGGTTGATAGAAATCTTGCCTAATTAGCTTAAGGGACCGCTCGCAAGTGGCCAGTATTCGTAATTTTGACGCCTTATCCATTGCTGTTGTTTAAATTCAAAGTTAATTAATTAAGTGAAAGTGTTCCAAATTTCTTTGGTAATTTGTTTCACGCTGTAATTGTAAATAATATAAATTAATATTAAGAAATTCATTTTCACTTGGCGACCTAGCATTTGTTGCTTAATCATGCATTTTTTATTCCATTACGGCTTATTAGGGATTTTTGTAAGGCCAAGATTATTAACTCAAAATAGAACATGCAGTCCCCTCAAAATCCGAAAGAATGTATGTATATATATATATATATATATATATATATATATATATATATATATATATATATATATATATATATATGCATCAGCTGACCAACTCGACACTGCCTGGGAAAACTCTGAATGAGAGTCTGTGAGATGAGGGAGAGTAGAGGGAGATAATGGGAAGGGGAAGGGAAGATGGAGATAAAGGGAAGGGGAGGGAGAATGGGAGAGGAAGGAATAGGGAGAGGATGAGGGGAAGGAAAAGGGAAAGGGGGAGGGGAAAGGAAAGAGAGAGGGGAGAAGGGTTTGTGTTGACATTCTGACTGACAGCTCTACTTTTCTCATGTGGACGTTCATCCTACAAACAGTCATGGGTGACCTGACAGGTATAACCGCGGTGACTGTCCCTTTTATCCAGCTATTACTGTATTGTCTGTCCCTTTTATCCAGGTATTACTGTGGTGACTGTACATTTTATTGAGGTATAACTGTGGTGACTGTCCCTTGTAAGAGAGAAGGGGGAGGGGAAGGGGGAGGGAAGATGGAAGAGGAAGGGGGAAGGTGGAGGGGAGGGAGAAGGGAGATTGGGAGGGGTTTGTATTGACTGTCTGACAGACAGCTCTACATTTTTCATATGGACTTTCAACTTACAAACAGTCTTGGGTGAACTGGCAGGTGTTTACTGAGGTGACTGTCACTTTTATCCAGGTATTATTGTGCTGTCTGGCCCTTCTATTCAAGTATTACTGTGGTAACTGTCACTTTTATCCATGTATTACTGTGGTGACTGTCCCCTTTATCCAGGTATTACCATGCTGTATCTCACCTTTAACCAGGTATTACTTTGCTGGCTGTCCCTTTTATCCAGGTATTACAGTGGTGGCGGTCCCTTTTAACCAGGTATTATGCTAATGTCTGTCCTCTTTTACCAGGTATTACTGTGATGTCTGTCCCTTTTATCCAGGTATTGCTATGCTCTCTACCCATTTTAGCCAGGTATTACTGTTTTAACTGTCCTTTTTATTCAGGTATTACTGTAGTGACTGTCCCTTTTATCCACATATTGCTATGCCGTCTGTCCATTTTATCCAGGTATTACTGTACTGTCTACCCATTTTATCTAGGTATTACTGTGGTAACTGTCCCTTTTATCCAGTTATTACTGTTGCTATTGTCCCTTTTATCCAGGTATTACTGAGCTGTCTGTCCCCTTTAACCAGGTATTACTGTGTTGTCTGTCCCCTTTATCCAAGTATTACTGTAGTGACTGTCCCTTTTATCCAGGTATTACTAAGGTGATTCTCCCCTTTGCCCAGGTATTATTGTGCTGTCTGTCCATTTTATCCAGGTATTACTGTGGTGAGAGAGCAACCCCACTGTTTCTCCGACTTTAATATTTTCGTTTTCCTCAGTTGGTCCCTTATCTCTCAGATACTTTTTCTATGGTCTTGAATACATGAAATGAGGTATGATAAACCCGTAGAACTTATTTACCACATTCGTTACTAAGTCTACGGGAAGTACCAGCCCCATTTCAGGGAGGGGGAAGGGGAATGGTTAAGGGGAAGGAGAATGGGGAAGGGTAAGTGGACGGCGGTACAGGCTTGAAACCTACCATATTATCTAAGTTGGGTCAAATGATGGCTACGGGCAAATTTTGTCTAGATTGATAAAGCTGTTCAGATCTTTATAGTGGAAAAACATACAATCATTCACCTATACATACATACATACATACATACATACACATACACACACATATATATATATATATATATATATATATATATATATATATATATATATATATATATATATATGATATATATGACTACCATTTTCCCATTTATTCCCTAATAACTGCTAATCAGCTCTCAGCAGTCTTTTGCAATGTTAAATTGTTAATCATATCTTATCTGTTATAATAGCAGTCGTTTTCTTTGAAGCCATCTGTGCACCTCCATGAAAAAAAAAACAAATAAATAACAATAATGGTAAACCTTACCTGAAATATTCATTGTATGCTGTGTCATTTTTATCTAAATACTGTAGGTACTCTGCCAAGCCCTTTGCAGTTGGGAAGTCAAGAGCATCAATATAGGAGCCAGGAGGTATATGTGCTGTATAGTTAAAGAGACCATAGACCACAGGAATCACATTATATCTGAAAACATATTACAGTTATATCAGTGTAATGACTAATCAAGATAAAATTGAAGAATGTTACTGATTTAAATGTTGTTTTACATAGGTTTGCCAGCATCATGAAATTTATCATCAATAAGGTCATTAAATAAATAGAATGTCTGTTCATTGGTAACTGCAAACCAGGAAGTTGTTAAATATAACTATGTTTAATTGTCATCACAATGCATGTGAAGTTTTTTTGATAAAATAGATAAGTATATAGCATAAACCAAATTCCTTCAGATGTTAAAGAACAGAGTAAAGAAGTAATTTTCTCATATCCAAAAAAATAAAAAATAAAAAAAAGATTATGGCATAAGCTTATTGCAAACGGCAAATATCATTTGCATCAGTGTCTCAGATTAAAAGTATGATAAGACAAACTCAGTATCTGTAAGGTAACATGCAAGGTATCTCCCTTCTAATTCCTACACTCCTAATCAAAAGTATTGTAATTATTTACTCAGTAATCAGTTTTAGCATGTCCAGTCATACATACTTGGGGACATCAGCATGATTAACAGAGATGGTTACTTCTATACCAAAACTTCATTTAGTACATATATATGTATAACAGTTGGTCAATAACGCTACCTTGAGAAACATAAGAGATTTCATTCCTGTAGTCACAACAGTGATTCTCAATAACTACTTATTCCTAATGTATAAGAATTTCCTAACTCCCATCAGCCTGTTTGAAAATAAGGACCGCATGATTTACACAGCAAAATGCTGCACTAAAGTTCAGTCATACGATCTTCATGACGAAAAATAGCAGGAAACTTAGGAGCTTAGTTATTTGTAGTAATCTTGAAAAAAAAGGGCTCTTTGGGTCTAAACCTCTAAACCACCATACGGATCAAGGTCCAGTACAAGATTCTTAATTTTACGGGACTCAAACCAATTAAAGTATAGCTCCAGGAAAGCTGGAATGAGGCATAATGAGTTTCTCACTGCATTGCTTACTGTCAAACACATCAGTCAAGAGGTTTTCCTTTCCTTTTGGAGAGTGAGTGACAATCACATCTGCTTTAACCTTTTAACCATTACCTATGGTAAGCAACTTCGGGAGCCCCAGTGGTCAGCTAAGGGTACCCAGATTGTCAGCAAAAAAGTAAATATATACAAAATAGCAACTGCTCTGTATACTCATGACCATTCGAGTGCAAATTACATTTATTTCTAAATAGTTTATTTTTCTTATAAAGTTCACTTTAATCATTATACTGTTTACCTTTGGCAAGTGTGTATTAACAAAACTTTTTCTTATAGACAAGCACATGAAAATAAAATACCGTGATTCCCAGTTGCCGATAATGATATTTATCATTGCTTAGTTACTGAATCTACAGTTTTTGATTATTTACTCTTCTACCTATTTATGAATTTTTGTAAACTAAGTGATGCATATGATAAGGAAAATTAAGAAAACTGGGGTGAAAGGGGGAAAGGGAGGCATTGTTATTGTCTGGGTAAGATCCACAAGATCGCCTGAGACCTAGATAATCTATGTTTAAATGGATTGGCCTTGAAAGGACTCGTATATATACGCTCTTAATGCCAGCGTCAAAACGTGTAAATTTGTGTAGTAAATGCTGCAGGTAAAACAGACTCGCTATACATATATAGGTGGTATTGTACCAATAAGGGTGTTTTTCATCCTAACACTGTATTGTTTACGGGTTAAGAATAAATTCTCTCAGTCACAGCACTTAGATATAATATTTTGATATAATAAATTAGATTACCCACGTGGTGCCAGAAGAGGGCGAGACAGATGCACACGTAATCAGAAATAGGAGCTGCCTGGATATCCATTAAAAAACATGTTTTTCTGGGAGGTTGCTATGGCACACCAACGACAACTTCCCTTTTTCCAATTAATGCTGTATCCACAATCTCTCCAAAAAGACACCACCACTTTCACTTAAGTCACCCTTTCAGATAATCCTCGGATGGGTCATCAAATGACAGGTGGCACCTCACCAGTCCACCATATAGGTGCAAGACAATGGAAAACACCAATCTTCCCAGCTGGGTTGAGCTCGGTTCCCCAGGTCATGGGAACACGCACCCATGGATGTCTGCCATATTTGACCTTCCAGTGTCACTTCAGGGCATGATGTGTCCAGTGCTAAGCTCTTCCCTAGACAGGTTAACCCAAGTTCAACAGACAATATACACCTAGGTCATGCCTACCATCTTGTTGTAAAGGACCAATGAAATTCTAAGCCTTTCCTGGAAGGAGGCCTACTAAGGCCTACTCGGTGAAAACTATCATTGAGACCAAAAGTTGCTGCTTAGAGCCGGTTCCACTACAAAACACTCCCACTCAGATTTCTGTAGTCTCGGACGACGAGATAAACGACGATCCAGCCTAGAAAGTTGAAGTCCTGTCATTATTCCACTTTCTTCTAAGGTTAGCACTCCTAACCGAAACTGGACATTCCTATGATGAAAAAGAACCCTACCTCACTTGTTTGCCATGTGGGTAAAGGCATCACTGTAGTCCTGAGTTCTCGTCTTTCGTTGGTTCGAGCCCATGGGACGACGAACTTATTATCAACTAAAAAAAAATCCCCTTCGGTAACATATACGAAAATATATTATTTCCGAGGTAGAGCGAATTGGATATTAAAGGACGTTTGCAGCTTAATGCTTGCATATGAATCACGGTGATGTGATAAAAAGTCATATATACATATGTATGTATATATATATATATATATAT
>NC_089793.1:48919780-48922280 GCF_040412425.1 Macrobrachium rosenbergii
AAAGATCGTACGATGCGGGAACAATACTCACAACCCCGTCTCCCCCCATCGCCTGAGCGGGAGTAGCAATTAGTGTTCAGGAAGCCCTATAGGCGTATCGAAATTAGGGGATGCGTAGGATTTTATTCTGTCAGGCCTTAGCCCTAAGGTCTCCTTTTCTCTGTGATTTTGCTGGCCTTTTGACATGCTTGCAGGTACACTGGCCAGAACCAAGATACCCCGCCCCCCCAAACGCCGAATGCGCTCTGCTTTTCAAAAGCAGGGAGAGAGACGCTACTGATTTTGTCCGGAGCGGACACTTCCTCCATCTCCGCTGGTGTGGCGATCGCCGACTACAGCCCATCCGATTTCAGGCGCCTATAACCATCATTAAAGGTTCGTACATTGCGAGTCGTCAATTGCCAGCCCTGTCCCTTGTACTTAACTCTTTAATTTCCATTTCTTTTAAACTTTTAACCTATTCCTCCACGAAACAATCTTCCCTTTGTCAAAATCTTGCCTGTATCCCCTGCCTTGCCATTTACGTACCTTGAATTCGAGTAAAGATCCCGATATAACAATCACTTATCCCTCCACCAGCGCAATCTAAGGGCTATTTAAGTTATTTAAGTTAAGTGGCAAAGAGCTAGTTAACTTTGGGCGCGTATAATTACGTGTTCATCGTTAATGCACAAGCGGCTCCGATTCTCAGATCCTATTTACGTGCTTTCATCAAAAGCACCTTCTATGATGCGTTATGTGTTGTATTTAAGAACGTATCGCCTGTAATCTTCTGTAGGGAGACTTCATTTCCCTTAGTTTGAGCAGGGCTAATGAAAACGTCTCTTTCAGGACGAGACACGAGACACACGTGGTACGATTGCAAAAGATTCCTTGCTTCCCTTCCCGCCTGCCACCATTTCCTGGTCGTAGTTAGAGAAGTTCCCGTTGTGGCCAACCACTTTCATGAAGTATTTCCTCCATCCTGGAACACCATCATATGCATTACTTTCCACGTAATCAGGGCAGACTGAATGTAATTATTACCATTGAACTGATTATTGCCGACTGAATGTAATTATTATCATTGAACTGATTATTGCAGATTGGCCCCATTTCTATCAACTTGCTTGTTGCCAATTCCTGTCATTATTGTTACTGTGCCCTGTTCTGAATCTGTCCCTCAGTGATTTTGTCGTATGGTGTCTAACTGTTGATATGCTAATGTTAATTTGCTATGTTCTATAAATAAATCACTGTAAATTGGCAATCGAATTCTAAATTCCAATATGGCGACCTTCCACCTTAAATTATAACTCCAGGAAAATTCTGAGGTAAGTCTTCACTTAAATCCCCTTTTGTTTACAAACGCGACCTCCAGAATCGTCGCCAAACAGGAGTTAATGAGGCCAACATCCACTAGGGAATTGGTTATTCTCCTCCTTCTTAGGAAACGGTCACCTGCATACCATCAGAGCCTTAATGCCACACCTATATATGCTTTGTATATATACCCTTGTAACATTTCATCTGTCCATATTCTACCAGTGAACAGGGGCACAGAAGCAAGTGCCCAAAATATGTGGTTACAACGTTTAAATAGTGTTTTATGGGCCTTCTTATATTCATATTACACTGTGGTATTACAGAAAAAGACATTCATATATATATACATACATATATATATATATATATATATATATATATATATATATATATATATATATATATATATATATATATATATATATATATATATATATATATATATATATATATATATATATATATATATATATACAGTAAAACCCTCGTATTCAGCGCTCTCATGGTTCATGGACTCACAATTTCATGGGTTTCTCTGTGGAATATATCTAGCCATCATTCATGGAAAATTCGCCCATTCACAGTATTTTTCACCAAGAAATATTCACTAATTACTGTATTTTCATATAATTTTCATGAATAAATGCACTTTTGTGATAAAACTATTAAAATACTCATGTATAAGCGTTTTTACAGGGTTTTTCTTGCTTTAAGCTGTCAAAATGGGCAGTTCTAAGTGTTTTTAGAGGGTTTTAAGCATTCATGGATTTGACCTATTAGCGGGGAGTGTAGGACGCATCCTCACGAATACGGGGTTCACTGTATATATATATATATATATATATATATATATATATATCTATATATATATATATATATATATATATATATATATATATATATATATATATATATATAAATATATATATATATATATATATATATATATATATATATATATATATATATATATATATATATATATATATATTTATATATATATATATATATATATATATATATATATATATATATATATCTATATATATATATATATATATATATATAAATATATATATATATATATATATATATATATATATATATATATTTTATATTTATATATATATATTTATATTTATATATATATATATATATATATATATATATACACACACGTACATATATATGTATA
>NC_089793.1:48924780-48962280 GCF_040412425.1 Macrobrachium rosenbergii
ACTCACTTAATTACTTCTTCTGGAAATGTGATGACCTCGGTTCAATGTTTGAAGATCACTCTGTCTCCATGCACTTAAATCATGATCAGATACCTTGCTGAATCTAACCGTGTAAACCTCCAACGTTGACACAACCGCACCTGCAGCGGAAGTGCCTCTGACAGGCCAGCACAGTTCTTCAAGATGTAATAGGAGCTCGGTTCACCTACCACTGGGTGTCCCCGCCCAGGTACGATAACTGTCCAATCGCAAGTTCTGTAAGGACCAGCTCCAAAATCATAACAAACCATATGCACTAGATATGAAAAATATTTGTCTCGTATGCACGATTGTTATTCCAATACACAGTTCATTGTAGAATGCATCACGTCACATCTTGCATTCTTGATGGTCTAAATATTCTGGATGGCTTGCAACTGTACAAGCCCAAGCTTCTCTTCACATCTTGAATTCCTGGCGATAGAACTATGCTGAACAGCTTGCGACTGCACAAGCCCATGTTGAATGAGGCTCCCACAAATCTTTTACGCCAAACAGATGTCTCCCAGCAATGATGGTGATTTGTAGACGTCCTGCCCAACATCTCTCCAAAATCCCTGGGCCCTCTCATGAAGGTGCAGGCATAGAAACCTGCAGGCGTAACATAGACGGCCCCCATATCTAATCTGTATCAGCTGAGGCTCCTAGAAGTCATTCGTAAGGCACTACTGTGAGGAATTGGTGTATGACATAAGTTGGTCATGTCGACAGTCAACCCAAATAGGTACCTAGTCTACTGACTATGCCATACAATTACTGAAATATTAAACCCACTGGGGAAAAGGTTGTATGATAAAACTGTGAAACAATTCCTGACATTTATTTTGACAAAAACCCTATCTCCCACAGTAACTTTAACTCTATCCAGCTTTTGCTGACTTCTTTCCACCATGTCCCACGTTTTCATTTCAAGATTCCTAGCAAGACGTGCATATCTCTCTTTTGCCGTGGAAATGAGCCCCTCAATCGTGTCATCCCCCAATGGAATAGGCAACAAATAGAACGCACCCAGCACTGGGTAACCAAACAGCGCCTCATTGGGAGACATTCCAATGGTATCACTAGCCATGGAATTAATGGTATGCTGCACCTGTGGAATATATCAATCCCAATTTACATCGTTACCCCCTACAGTCATCCGAAGAACTTCAATGGCCTTCCTATTTGCCCTTTCACACAGCCCATTAGCTTCTGATCTATTGGGAATAATAGTGACCTTCCGAATGCCCATTACATCTGCAAAACACGCTAATGTCTTGTTCACAAATTCCCTTCCATTATCTGTAATCAGAACCTCAGGAACCCCATAACGACAAATTTACCCTTTAAAGAATGCAACTGCCACCTCTTCTGCTGTTTTATGCGTCAACAGAAAAATCTCTATGAACCTGGTTAATTCATCAACAACCACCAACAGGTGCCTATGGCCATAACTAGATTCACAAATTACTCAAAAGGTCCATATGGACCTGAGCAGAAGGTCTGCTAGGGACTGGGAAATAACCCAATTTACAAGAAACAACCCTTGATTCCTTACACACACTACAAACTGAATAACTTCTCACAAAGTCTTCCACTGATGTGAGCATATTCTTCCAAAAGAATTGTCCCCATATATTCTGATACGTTTTCTCAATCCCTAAATGTGGACTGCCAGACCTTCAGTGAACAATATTCAGAACCGTAGGTACTAAATTCCTAGGAACAACTATCTGCATCGTATCACCCTTATCCTCACTATTCCTCAGTCTGCATCTAATCTTCCTAACTAACAAATTACCCTCTAATTCAAGGCCTGCAAAAGGCAGCTCATAACCCTTCCTAACTAATTCCCCTCTAAGAAAAACTTTTGCATCCCTGAACATCTCATCCTTATCCTGCTTAGCTTCTACTAAACTAATATCCCAGTCTGTGCAATCTCCAGATACATAACATGCATGAGTACCGTCTGCATCAGAAAAACTTCTACTAAGGGCATCTGCTACAACATTATGTATATCCTTTATATACCAAAGCTTAGCATCAAAATCCCTGATTGTCAGATACCACCTAGCTCTTTTTGAGGAAATATCCGGCTTATTAAAAAGATCCAACAATGGCTTATGATCCGTAAGAACCTCTACTTGATTGCCCAGCAGTAACATTTTGAAATGTACTACACTAGACACTATAGCAAGGGCCTCTTTGTCCACTACCGACCATATCCATTCATTACTACCCCGTGTCTTAGACTTCCTACTGTAAAATGCAATCAGATGATGTCTTCCATCGACTTCTGCATAAGGCAGGCCCCTATACCATCATAACTAGCATCCGTTACCAACGTGAAAGGAAGTTTCAGATCAGGAAACTTCAACACTTGGGGATTCACTAAGGCATCCTTAATCTTCAGAAAAGCTACTTGCTGTCCATATCCCCATACAAACTGCACATCATTCCTGAGGACATCTGTCAAGGGAGATGCTAGAACAGAAAAACCCTTCACAAACCTATGGAAAACTCCAGCCATGCCTAAGAATGACTGAATCTTTCTTATTCGTGGGAGTAGCAAAATCTACAATTGCCGTAACTTTATCATCATTCACTCTAACACCCTCTTTAGAAATGACATGACCCAAATATACTATCTGCCTCTTGAGAAAATTACACTTAGCTAACTTTAACCTGCTAACCTAAGCCTCCTAAAAAACCTTCCTAAGAACCCCTAAATGTTCTTCTACCAAATCAGTGGCAACTAAAATATCGTCCATATATAAATAAATGGACTTCCATAACAAGCCATGAAAACCAGTATTTATTAGCCTAGTAAATGTCATCGGACTGCCTGATAGATCAAACGGCATCCGAGTGAACTCATAATGCCCCTTCGGCAACGAGAAAGCTGCGTACTCTCGACTTTCCTTGCTAAGCGGTACTTGCAAATACCCTTGCAGCAGATCAACTGAAGAATAAATATTCTTGACCCCAATCTCAACAAATAAATCTGACAAACACGCCACCAGGTAGTCATCAGGAATGGTTTTCTCATTCAACTTCCTAAAGTCCACACAAACTCGGACTGAACCATCCTTCTTAGGCACTGCCAACAAAGGGAAATTAAAAGGCGAGAAACTGGGCTTAACAATGCCTTCTTCTTCCCACTTGTTAAGCTCTTGATCTACCTGTTCTCTAATCTTAAAAGGAATCCTATATGAAGGACAAAAATAAGCTTAGTTTTGTCCTCCAACTGAACCTTGTGTTCTAACACATTTGTTAAACCTAACTTATCCATTTTGAGTGCAACTATGTCTGCAAACTCGGCCAGAACATCTTCCACACCTCCAGCATATTCTTTATAATCAGCATTGGCTAAATGATCCCTAAAAATCTGCCTCCTAGCCTATAAATCTGCTTCTGAAAAACTACAAAAATCCCCGACAATAGCCACCGAATTATCTTCATCGACCCAGTCGACAAAGTTGATTGCATACGTACCCTTCTGATTATTGTGGACTGAATCATTACAGTTTAGCAATTCCACCCAAGTATCCCCTGAACTCGATACCTTGCTTATAGAACCCGTACACACTACCCCCTTCAGCTTCTCGCTACACTTATCCACACACATCTGTCTGGATTTATGCACTCCTTTCACTCAAACTTTTACCATAGCAACCATACCAGAACCAAGAACCACATCATCCGACAAAACCTACTTAGAACACTTCTTACCCACCGACACATATTCAGCATCCACCAACAGATCCTCATGTACACCCGATCCATCATCATCCACCACACTCACAAGGCACAAACACGCCAGTTATACCACTTACCCCTGTATGAACCGAGATTTTCCGTCTCCGACAGGCTGGATGACCCAGTAACAAAGTATTCCCCAAAGCAGCCCCTTGTATAATCAAAAATGGTTCTGTAAAAGTCCTACCCCAAGAGAAAAATCTATATCTACGTATCCCAAAACCAGTAACCTATTTGCTTGACTGTCACTTACTGTCTCTTTAGCAGGTCTCAAAGAACGATCGGAAAACATCGATCTGAACAACTAATAATTCATCAAATTAATAGAGGCACCTGTATCTATGAAAACCCTTACATTTATCCCATGCACAGAGCCTTTTACTACTGGCTTTGACCCTGAGGGTTCCCCCAGAAGTCCTATATCCCAAGAAACACCCATCCAGTTTTCCCATACAACTGATCGGTCTTTAGGCAATGCTTGCCGATCACAAGATCCCCTAGAAAAATCCACGTGAGGAACTTTCTTACCTGAGCTACCAAAATTCTGAAATGCAGGCCTACCATTACAGTGTCTCCAAGACGGACAGGACTGCCAGAGATGACCATAACTCTTACAACTCCCACAATATTTAACACGGCAAAATCTCTTGATGTGTCCCTGCATATTACAATTAAAACAACGAACCCGTTGGGTCCGAGAACTCAAGCCAACCCTCGACCTTTGGCTATTGAAAATTTCACCAAAACCCCCCAAACCACAACCATAGGCTGACCTAAGGAACCTTTGAACACTATTCCCTCTCCCCATTTTTGCAGCTTTCTTCTTCGTGAAAAAATTTGTTAAATTATTCTTGGCTAATCACAAATGCAAAATTTCCCAAGTCCTGCGAGAAGACACCCCTTACAAAAAAAAACAAGAAAAAACAGTTCTCCCTGAAAGGATTTCCATACAGTAAGAAACCCTAAATGTTAATTCACGTTACTCTAACAATTAATCCCAAAAAATCAAAAGAAAGTATTAAGTAAACCCACAATTAAATCTAAAGTTAATTAAATCCGTAATTAAATCCAAAATTTACTAACCCCAAAATTCAATTCAAAGTCAAATAAACCCAAAATTAAATTCAAAATCAATTAAACCCACAATTAAATCCAGAATCCCATGTAAAAAAAAAAACGGGCGGACTGAGCGCACAGCTGATTGTACAGTAGGTCAAGATGACTTCGTGTCTTCAAGGGCAAAAAAAAAAAAAAAAAACACCTAGTCTCCCCTCAAGTAAAGAGAATGGGAGTCTACCCTCACATAAGGAAAACGGGACTTGAGCAGATGGACATGAGAGAGAGAGAGAGAGAGAGAGAGAGAGAGAGAGAGAGAGAGAGAGAGAGAGAGAGAAAGGAAAAGAATTCGTTTCCCTCTCCCCAGTGCAATATCCCACTCCCTATCTATCTCCCCATCCAAGGTCTGCCAAGGCACACAGAAAAAACGCCAGGTGCAAAACTTCGGAGACATGTTCGTCTCTCCTGTCACCAAGGCAAAACAACACCGAGTAAGCTTACAGCAACAGCTTCTACCTTTTCATACACGCACATATGTACCCACAACAAAACCTGTACGTGTGTAATTTAAAAAATAAAGTTTAAAAAATCTCAGAAATGTATACACGCTTGCGTAAGAAATGTTTACTTAGTAACTCAACAAATGTCAAATAAATTACTACCCAATTATCAAAGTCCCTAGAGATAATACAATAATAAAATACTCCCTTTATTAAACCCTAAATGCCCATGCGAACTCCCGATTGCTATATATATAAAAAAAAAAATATATAAGGCACGCCCAAAATTCAAGTGTGCTGCCCATAGCATGGTGCAGAACGCGAGAAACTCCAGCAAAACTAACGACATCACTGACACGTCACTCAGGGGATGACGTCACTGACAGCCACTGCCCGAAAATTAGTTGCAGTGCAATAAAAATCAATCCCATCTGACATTAAAATTAACAATAAAAAAATGATAACACTTACATATGCCTCTGCTTAACAGCGTGAGAATCCTCTCACCAAAGAAGGAGAGAGAGAAAAAAGAAACACTTGCGCATTTTTGCGTGTTTTACCACACACAAGCGATCAAGATACTGCACCTCACTTACACACACTACGGACATAATACAACCCAGACATTCCCCAATATGAACTAATGCCCAGAAATCCCTATTAACACATTTAAACTTTGCACCCCGTGACTCATCATTTAACACACACGGAGACACACACTCGAGAAACACTGACTTGAGTGTGTCCCACAACAGAACACTAGCCTGAACTGCTGAACCATCAAAGTCCTATTCTGAGATGCCAATACCAGTATTAATAAGATGTGCCTCTTCGGAAGCATAACCTAACCCTATCTATTTATCTATTCATGTCTAACACCGCTGCCAACCACTGTTAATGACCCTATCACCAGGTCACATAGGGTAATACTCTACTGCTGTACCTGTTTTAGGAACAGCATCAATCATCTTACTTTCTTAAGATTCTCTGGTAGCAGTGGCCCCCAGATCAGCAAATTCCTTCTCCCTTGTCAACTCGTCTCTCTGGACATATTCTTAAACAAAGACCCATTGGAATTAAACACTGATATACAAAACTAGACTTTATTTGCAAATTTAACGAAAGTGATTCAGCAAAAGCTACGATCATGAATTTTGATTCACAAACATTCAGATTAATGATTTTAGACCAACCAATACCAGTGACTAACACCTTGGTATCAAATTAAATAAATAGGTCATAATTATTCTAGACCACAATAAATATTCGTCCTCACAAGACGAACCCATATGTTTGAAAGAAACATATTAAAACCTGAAATGGTGTTAAATGACATTCATACTCAAAACAGAAGATTGTACAATGGAGAACAGAACAGGAAAATGCCTAATGGAGATACAGAGGAATTTCACTGCAGTACAACTGGGTCTTTCCACAAAATGTCTGGAAAAGATATAAGTGTTCATGAGTTATGGTACTCACTTTCTATGGAGGCAAATAACAGATTTTCCAGTGGCGGTCCTTCAACACTGCACCACTAAACAAATCAGACCCAGTCTCAGAATGAAGTCCCCCTGCAAAAGTCTATCCACCTGATAATATACCATTAGGGAGTGCCACACACATACGCACTCACTTAATTACTTCTTCCAGAAATGTGACGACCCCAGTTTAATGTTAGAAGATCACGCTGTCTCCATGCACTTAAATCACGATCTGATACCTCGCTGTATCTAACTGTGTAAACCTCCAACGTCAACACAATCGAACCTGCAGCAGAAGTACCTCTGACAGGCCAGCACATAATTCTTCAAGATGTAATATATATATATATATATATATATATATATATATATATATATATATATATATATATATATATATATATATACAATCATGAAGCTACAAATGTCGCTTAATATCGAAATTCACGCTACCTCAGTATATCTCCGTTGGAGAATTGTCTTTAAGGAATTTATATAAGTGATAAATGAATTGGAATCGTGGGGACACGAACCTGCGGCAAAGCCTATTCAGCGACTCCAGTTGACGTAAACCATTGAGCCATCAATGGTTTACGTCAACTGGAGTCGCTGAATAGGCTTTAAATCGCGGTTCGTGTCCCCACGATTCCAATTCATTTATCACTTATATAAATTCCTTCAACACAAATTCTCCAACGGAGATATACCGAGGTAGCGTGAATTTCGATATTAAGCGACATTTGTAGCTTCATGATTGTATATAAATCACAGTGTGATAAAAAATTTCATATATATATATATATATATATATATACATATATATATATATATATATATATATATATATATATATATATATATATATATATATATTTATATATATATATATATATATATATATATATATATATATATATATATATATATATATATATATATATATATATATTGTTATGTTCTGAGTCCATTTGGAAAGGTTAAATTGAATTTAGAATGTAATTTGCCTCAGGGGCCAACACCTAGAGCTCAGAACATAAGCAATAAAAGTAATTAATAGTATGACTTACCTTGAAATTACATCTATTCAAAGAAAATGTGAAGGTCACCTTTCATACCAGTCAGTTAGATTTACAGAATTGCAACTAGAAATTAATATGGATAGGCTGGCAGTCTAGCAAGCAAGGCACATGCAATGTGCAATAAAAGGTGTAATTACAGTTAGCCAATAAATAAAAGGTTAACACTAATCTTATAAACTACTTAAGACTGGCTGATAAAATTATTTTACATTAGTACAACGATAACGCTGAGATACCTAACATGTGGCCCTTGTCGACTGTCTTTGGCAGAAGATTCTTGCACATGGCAAGATGAAAATGAGTCTTCTAAGGCAATTGTTTCATAAGGGCAGGGCATAACTCGAAGAGCCACGTTCCAGGATTCTTATTGCATCTGTGCCTGGAGCTCACTTGCAAAAGATTAATTCAGGCCACAGAAGTCCCAACACGTGGCCAGTGGGATGAGGACAGAACAGCACCAGCTTAGCGCTGTTAAGATTTAGCGATCTTGTGCTGTAGAGGTCTGGTGTGGAGTGAACAAGAGAGGTCACCAAGATGCCCCATTTGATTCCTGGGACGGACGCAGGACAGTGATATCTGGAAGAAGTAATAACAGCCACTACAAAGGTCGAAGGGAAGTACTTTTTATAGTTAAGACTAACTAAGGGTCAGCCTAGCAGCCTAATTACTATCCTGACTGGTCCTTGTGCCCTAAAGGCTTTCTGTCCCCCAATATTGTATGGTATTGGGGTTAGGGCACCTATATCTTGACTAGTCAGTTAGCTTCCCTAAATGAGTCTTACTTCTGCAATGTAGCTAACTAAAATGACCTACCTACAGTAACTGCTACTAGGGGATACTAGTTATTTACTTACTATAACAGAGCCTAACACTAAATGACGGCATCTACCGACTTCTACTGGCTGTCTCTGATGACAGAGGAACTCTATTCCTAGGCAAAGGGTGCATGGAAAAATGTATCTTGTTGACATGGTCTACTATCCTACTGCCTTGGAACTTAATTATACGGCACTTACCTACCTAAATGCAGCTACTTACAGATTACACGATTCTTTACGGACTATCACATGCAATATTTTCGGACATGTGCAACCTGAAGGATTATGTTAAGCAGTCAGGTGTGTACCAGCTTGAGTGTTGGACAGTTTTATCATGAGCTTATTACAGGTTAGTACTACAAAATTACCTAGGGTGTTAGGTGTTAGTCTACTTGGGCAGAGATCATGCCGGCTACCTCCTCTGGGTAGGTGCCAGGATCACTCTGAGATGGAAACGGAACTGTGCCAATGGGACACAAGTGCCAAGGAGAGCTTGTGGCTCTTATGGGTTAATTGGATCTCTTCTTCCCCTTCTTCTTCGGGTTCCAACTCTGGGGAGAGGTCAGAAGTGCCATCAGAATCAGAATCAGAATCAGAGGTAGCCCTACTTCAGCTGCTGCAACAACCGTCATAAGGGTAGCACCAGCTCCTGCATCCCAGCTAGAAAGTTCCTGATTGACCAGAGAAGGTGTAGTGTTAAGGTCTGCCAGAGGTTCACCCCGGGCAGACGAAGGTAATTGTAAAGAAGAATCGTCGGGGGCCGGAGGCTCACAATTGACAATGATCAACTCCGTAAGGTTTGGAGGATCTCCTGTAGGAGGATCCATGACATGATTTGGAGCTGGCACAGGCACTGACTTGGGGCCAGGCACAGAGGTTAAGGTTAGTGGAGGCTCAACGTCCAAGACAGATGGAGCTTGGCATTGTTCAGGGCTCTCAAGTGGAGCTGGCAGAGATTTGGAGTCAGGCGTGCCTGACGAGGGACCCAGCAGTGCAAAACTCCTCGGTGAACCTGAGGTAGTGTGAGACAGAGATTCCTGCCTCAGGTGGAGGGCAAAGCCTCTTAGAGTAGTTCTGGTTGTGGTGTCCACTGCATTTTGCTTGCTAGGGTACCCCGGCCAATTTGTGGAGTGCCCTGTTATGTTACAGGTCTTGCAGCAGTACTTGGTTCTGGCAGTTTCCCTACTCAGTGAAGGAGGAAACCTTTGGTGATCATTCTTTTGTGAGGGCGAGGACTGGGCCTGGAGTTGCACGAAGAGTGCCCCTTCTTTTGACAGCTTTGATGAGTGGAAGGTAGAGCTGACAGTGTCATGCATGTCACGGTGGCTGTGTCCTGGTCAGTTGATTCTGGAGGTAAGGCCTCCCTGGTGGAGGTAGCTAGGCAACAGAGTGGTGTTGGGGAAGGACATCCCCAGAAGAGGTCTCATTCCAAAATGCCAATGTGGTGAGGTTGCATACCCCAAGGGGTTTTTCACCTGAAGCTCGAGTGTGGGAATGATCTTAATCTGCTCCTCCATCCAAGCCATCGACCACCTAGTCTTTTTGTCTACAGTGGCATTGGCTGGCACTTGGGCCCAGTCAATCATGCAAATATCTGAGCCAGTATCTACCACAACTGGCAGGTTCACTGGTAGGCCAGAACCATCCAGGGGTGCCAATGAAACGGACTGAGTCCACAGAGGTCATGGCACTGATTAGGTTTACTTGCTTGGTAGAGGGAATATGTTTTAGACAACCACGATATCTGGCAGTGCAGTGCCCTGCAGTTCTTAAGTTAGTTCTTAAGTTGTTAAGTTAGTGATGCAGAATAACTCCCCGTGAAATTTTGCGTTGTGAGAAGCAGAGTAGCAGCGGTGTTGTGGCACCATAACACTGGTATTTAGGAATTAGGAAGTGCTTTGCCAGAGATTTATTAATTGTGATCCGTGAACAGTTAGTTAAGTGTGTTGTTCGAAAACAGTTATAGCAGAGGAAGTGTACAATCCCTGTGTCAGTGAAGTGTAATTCGAAAATTCGTGTTTGTTAAAATACGAGTGACCACTCCTAGCGATCGGCACATGTGGTTTCATTGTCTAATTCTCACAATTCCAAGACCGCCAGATCCAGTTCAGATTTTCTTTGAATGTTTTAAATAAAGTAAAGGCATTACTGATGTTTTAAGTTAATAATTCGAGCCTGCATATCGGCACTAATCATTCGGTCAGGAAATTTTAGTGATCTTTTCCCTAAATTGTAAATTACCGATCGAATATTGTGTATGAGTTGCGTGACGTCACCAGCTGTTTCTCTCCCACACAACTAAATCCACTTCTCATCGTTCACTCCCCAAGCGCAATTCCATTTCTTTTCGCCTAACGTAAAACCTAAAAAAAAAAAAAAATAGTAAATTGAAAACCCTTTCCGCCATATAACTTGGCATGATGGGAGCTAGGTATTAAATTACGCAAATTCCAAAAAGTACATTTTAAAAAGTAGGAGCGCAATTTTTCAAAGCGTAATGTTTCAAAGTAAATTATTGAAAGAGTGAATCAGAGTAAATTAAATAAAGCAACAAATACGTTCCAATACAAATACACTCTGAGAGAGAGAGAGAGAGAGAGAGAGAGAGAGAGAGAGAGAGAGAGAGAGAGAGACAACACTAATATTATTACATGATCACCCAAGAAAGTTAATAGGGGCATAGTAATAATAATAAGTGAGTATTGGAGAATAAACACATTAATTCATAAAGCCAAGAGCAATAATCTTTTTCTATTTATACCCAGAACTTTGATCTTTTTAGATCCCCAATCAATTCTTCCTTTCTACTCATTCACGCATAGTGCTCGAACTTGTATATGTGCCCATGTTAATTATAATTGTCTCCAATATCTATTTCCATATTAAGTGCTTCAGCCAATGGAGGGAGCTCTCGTGCGTTTCAAAGAAGGAACATACAACCATTTGATAGCAGTTATTAACTGTCATGCACGAGTGGGCTTTCATTATCCAAGACTTGCGTATACTGCAAGCACCAAATCGCACATTGAGTGCAAGCCCAAAACCTTCCTTTCTCCATGTCAGGAAGCAGACTTCCTTTCCTCATTTCAGGGAGCAGCCACTAGTCCTTAGAACTAGCCCACCTACGAGTGCAAGCCAAAGGGTTTCCCCTTCCACATTGCCACTAATCAGAGGCACTGCCAACGACTAGGCTGCTGAAGCGCTTACCATTCACTTTCCCTTTCACTTATTACTCATGCCCTGCCTCTGGCAGAGTGCCATTTTCTTCAGTGCAATTTAGTTGTACTGACTCTTAGTGCTGTTCCACAGAACACACTGGCACCATAGTTCCACCAAGACATAGTCTTCACATCATAAGCGACTGTACCTGTACCTGAGATACAGAGTGCCAACAACAGTGTATCCGCCCATAAGGACCTTTGCTCCTTCAGATCACTCCAATTAATCAGTGTATCTGCCCCTAAGGATCATTACTCCTTCAGGATTGCCCCATCAGTGTGACCTCTGCACGGCACACTCAGCCACAGTACCACCTTATTGAGAACGTGCCACTCCAACAAAGTGCCACCAAATTACAGGACACTTCACCACTGTCACAGACCATTTCCACTAGACGTCCTATAAGACTTGAACCATGTCTTTAGAACAGTGCCAAACCCTCATGAACATGGGCAAGGACGCAGGTAACACGGGACAGGAACTAAACTAATGGATGAAAGAACAGCTGGATGACATACTCCAGCAGGAAAGAGCAGATAGAGAAGATCTGAGGAAGTATGATGAAGCTAAGGCAGCAAGAGATCTAGCTCTCAAGGAAAGTGAGCTAGCTCTCAAGGAAAAGGAGCTCGAGCTGGAGAAGGCTCAGAAAGAAAGTGCCAAAGCTCTAGCTGCCCAACAAGCCTCCAACCCCACACCTGCTGCACCTAATGTTCCAGTATCGAGCATTAATGCTCTGTTTCCTAAATGGACAGAGCTTAGTTGGGCTAAGCTGCTTGAGGGAGTGGCATTAAATCTCCTCTCCTTGCCCTTTTTTATCCGTGTCATCTCACTATCTGTTCCAGGTAAAAAGAAGGACAGATCGAAATGTTGATAACCTTGCTCTGATTTCTAGGTCAAATACGATCGGCCATGCGGTTCTCAATAAACAAAGGGTAAATTAGGTGGGGGGGAGGCGCGCTGTACAGCGACTTCTTGTAAATTATAATATATATATATATATATATATATATATATATATATATATATATATATATATATATATATATATATATATATATATGAGACAGTAAGATTGTGCAACCAGGATTTCTCGAAATCCCTTAAATTTTAAGGAATTCGTGAAATCACAATTCATTAGTAACATTTGATTCCCGAGGGCTGGTACTAACATTAGAAACAGTGTAGATGAGCCACTGTTTTGCCGTGTATAGTAATAACCCCTCGGGGATCAAATGTTCCCAAGTTCCTAAGTGGACTGGTGATTTCACGAACTCCTTGAAAATTTCAGGGATTTCGTGAAATTCCTGGTTTCACAGTCTTACTGTAACACACGCACACACACATATTCAGTATATATATATATATATATATATATATATATATATATATATATATATATATATATATATATATATACATATATGATTATAATCACTTTTGTACATGATTCATTTATCACACATTACCACAGGAAAAATATAAGACCGGTTTCGAAATTATTTCCAAGCCATTGACGAAGTACTGATACATAGTATTAGAAGTCACAAATATATATACTACTGGCGAACACACACAACCGTTTGAGACTACAAATCCACCCACAGGCGGGTGTCAAGGCAGGAGTGGCCTTCAAAGTCATTTAGCTAAAAATTTCAATATACTCCTAAGGGATAATACCGATAAACTTACCGACGTAGGAGACTGCAGACCCACACCTGACAGGTGTCAGAGAGGCGGGGTTGCAGATCTCAATAGCACTGCTGACCCCGTACTGTGCTTACAAATATACTAGTCCCATTTCCATACATCTCTACTGCCTACATTAAAATTTAAACAATTTACAAATTTATCTTGATATTAAAGGATCACGTTTCTACATCCCTTGACTGATATTCATATTATGGCTGTAACTTTCTTTTATAAAGCTAGATTCAGAGATATTCTTTTGCAGTCGTTATTAGAATACACAATCCTTTTTGCCCTTTCCCAGTTCATAGCATGATTGTTCTCACTAACATGTCTAAAAACATCGTTGTTCCCCTGCGCATACCTCACACATTTTTTATGCTGTTCTATTCTCTTTTCCAGTGCTTTACCCATTTGGTCAATATAAAAATTGTCACAAGACTTACATGGAATTTTATGTACACATGCTTGTACTGCCTTATAATAATAATGAGAAAGGTATCCCCAATCTTCTTAAGAATTTTGGTGTTAATGTCGCATTTAAGAACAATAAAACAATGAAACATGTACTTATCAAAACTCTCCCGACAATACTAAAGGATGTGTTTATAAAATTCCATGTAAATCTTTTGACAACTTTTATATCGGCCAAACGGGTAAAGCACTGGAAAAGAGAATAGAACACCATAAAAAATGTGTGAGATATGCACAGGGGAACAGTGATATTTTTGTACATGTTAGTGAGAACCATCACGTTATCAACTGGGAAGGGGAAAAAAAGGATTGTGTATTCTAATAACGCACTGAAAAGAAATATCATTGAATCTAGCTTTATAAAAGAAAGTTACAGCCATAATATGAATATCAGTCAAGGGATGTAGAAACTTGATCCTTTAATATAAAAATAAATTTGTAAATTGTTTAAATTTTAAGGTACACAGTAGAGATGTATGGAAATAGGGTTATTATATTTGTAAACACAGTACGGGGGCAGCAGTGCTAATGAGATTTCCAGCCCCGGCTCCCTGACACCTGTCAGGTGTGGATCTGTAGTCTCCTGTGGTCGTACGTTTATCGGTATTGTCACTTGAGAGTATGGGTCTGTTCACACTATACGTAAATGCACCTGCCCATAACCGTACCTAGTGGACTGGTAAAATATTCTTCAATGTGACTTGCATCGTAGCATTCACACTACACCGGAGCAGCACGGACCGTCACTCTCAGGTACCGATCCTGTCACTGCTGGATAGTGTGAACGTGGTAACTGCGCGAATACTTACCGTACCAGCAATCAGTAAGCTCTCAGTTTTGAAACACTGAACTGTATAATTCCTAATAAACTTACCTCAAACAAACTGCCAGCTTTTCTTCGCTGATATAGCCTCACGAAAGCACAGTAAGTGTTTCTTTCTCTGATATTTTCTTGAAGGAAACTCAGCAGCTCACTAAATTGGTTTCTCGACATTCTGAAATACTGATGAAATTTTTGTTCGTCATCCATCAGTTCTTTATAGCATAAAGTATTCTTCTTCACTTTTCCTTTTCCTCAGAGATTTATGCACCCAATAACGCCGTTTTTTGCTTTTTTTAACTTTTTTGTTTTCCTCTTCCTCTTCCAAAAGGAGTGCCATCATTGCCAAGTCACTTATTCTAAAATTCTTAAACATATCAAACTTGCTTAAGATGATGTCGGTATGAAGAACAGGACTAAACTACGACCGCAAATGCTGGAGAATATATATACGGCGTAGTGTGGATGTATATACTGTATATGCAGGATACGGTCGGTACAGGTCAGGTGCATGTCCGTTTACGTGCAGGCATAGTGTGAATTGACCCTATATTGTGATTTTTAGCCAAATGAGTTTTGAAGGCCACTCCTGCCTTGACACCCGCCTGTGGCTGGATCTGTAGTCTCAACGGTTGTGTATGTTCGTCAGTACTGTTTCTGTAGTATATAATTATATTCGTGACTTCTAATACTGTGTAACAGTCCTTCGTCAACGGCTTGGAAATAAAGTCTAAACTGGTCAGGACCTACACGCCATCTCTTATTTTTCACCTGTGATAACGTGTGATACACACACACACACACACACACACACACACACACACACATATATATATATATATATATATATATATATATATATATATATATATATATATATATATATATATATATTCAATTGACCAAGTAAACTAAGACTAAAGAAAGAATGAGTAATTTACTGAAGAACGTAGAATATTTTCTCCGTTGCATAATCCTTGCAGAGGGAATTTTCAAATGAAAAGTAGAATTTGTAGTCCCGTTCAAGCGTATCATAACATTTACTATAGCCTTGACTTCTGGAGCATTTCAGCCGACCGCAACGTCCATACACATCCACGTTAATCCATCTCTGCAGCGTGCTCACTAAACTAAGAAAATAGGAAAGAAAATTAAAAGGTATACTTAAGTTTGGGTGAAAAACGTCGAAGATTGTCGGAACCATAGGATTTTACAGTTTACTGTGATCTATCTGCACACAAAAGTCTTAGATTATTAAAAGACTTTAAAGCATCTAGGAATAGTAGTCATTAAAACATCAAATAACCTCAGCATACAAACAAACATTAAAATATTGAATTACCACAAAGCACAAACAAAACATTGAATAAGGCGATTTAAATTTTACACAAAACACTTACAGTACTGTTAGAGAGAGAGAGAGAGAGAGAGAGAGAGAGAGAGAGAGAGAGAGAGAGAGAGAGAGAGAGAGAGAGAGAGTGCATTATGTAATACCAGGATTTTTCATGATGTAAAACGTTACTCATAATGCACAACACAACAACGTACTAGAAAATAAAGTTATACCGTATTTGTGAATGTTTCGATTCTAAAACTTTTCAGTTTTCTCTCTGGTGTCACGTAGTTACCTTCACCCAGTCTGATATAACCTCCAGAAGAAGCTCTGGCAGCTACTCGGTGCGTTCTTTAAACTAAAGAATAAAAATTTCACGTGAAGGGCGTCTACGAAAGCAAGCATCCTATAGCCAGAGATGCGAAAACAGTGTGTGTGACTTTCAAATTTTCCCTTGAATTTGATGATGTCACCTATTGGGGAGCTAAAATATAGGCAGTAAAAAGGATTTTTTTACAGCATGGTCTCTTCATCTTGATAACCAGTTTTAGTGGGAGTTTACCTTCAGCAAAATGGAGACAAGTAACATTATGACAAATGTAATATTCTTAAAAAAAAAATAACACGTAGGTCGCATATGACATTACCTTATCAATATTCTACGGAGCAGATAAGAAAATTCCCCCCCCCCCCTCTAATTCAGAGTGTTTTAGTAATGCTCGTCAGGCACATGCAACGATAATCAAAATGATCTTTTCAGTACACCCCAAGAGGAATAATAAATTCCAGCAATTCAACGTATCGATTGTGTTTATGGCAACACTGACAAAAGGGTCTTTCAGCTCCGTAATAAGAAAATCAATGAATGATTCTGAGTAAGATGATACGTGACGTGACATGTATATAAATCTAAAATTAAAATATCCTCAGGAGAGTGATAAGGTGAAGACAGATAAGCAGAAAGATAAATACACTCTACAAGCTGAATCTATATTCAAGATATTTTGATCTCATTACTCACGTAGCTCTGCCAGATTTGGTTACGCAGTTTGAGACAAACCAGGCCGCAAACTTTGTCTTTCCAAAAGCGTAATTCTTATCAACAGGCAGGGGCCTAAGTTCTCGACTGCGATAAACTCTGCCAAACCTACAAAGAATAATCAAGTATTAGGCGAAGCAGCATTGTAAATAACCCTTTATCTTCAAATAACTGATAACCATTAGTTGAATTCTTGAACAATTAATGAGTCTAGGTAAATATTTTTCTGAATAGTTAGCTTATAGACAATCATATTCTACTGGGACTCTTAACGCTTTGTTGTATATTATCTGTTAGCAATGGATGAAGGCACATTCGGTGTTTTGATATTGCTAGATCTCACAATTCATGAAGTTCTGGATGAATTATAGTCCACTGGAATGGCTGAAGACGCCTTTGAGCCTATGTGAAATAAAATACTGTGTACATATTTGAAAACTATATTCATCTTATGAAACACTAAGAAGAGGAGTACCCCAATGTATGTGCAATAGGTTCAAGCCTATTTTGCATTGATATGATGGGATTGTACTACAGGGATATGAGGGAAAGTTTTCCTAATGACACCCAATTTTATTTCTCTGTTAACGACATGGGTGATACAATTGAGAAACTAATTGACGATCTTATCATTGCTAAGGAATGAACGACCTTTAAGCAATTAAAATTAAATGGAGATAAAAACTGAATTCTTGTAGGTAGAGAGAAAAACTAAATGATTTTGGCTGACTTTGAGGATTTTGGCCAGATATAAACTGTTATTCAGTTTCATTGTCGACGAAGTTCATGGCCTTTGTGCACTATTGGACTGTAATTTGTCTCTCGGAAGCACTAAAAATGTCAGATTATTCAATAAAAAAAATAAACTTTCTTATTCTCTGAGAGTTATGACATTGTGGGTCTTACAACTAAGATGGGTATGCTTTATGTCTCCGAATGTCTCTGTCATGTTTTATATTTGACAAGTTTAAGCCTTCAGGTAAGACCTAAGTGAAAAAGAAAAGAGTCACAGTAAGCCGTGGATCAATAATATAATGAAAAAAGTTCAATTTTACTTCTAAACTTAAAGAAAACTCAGTAGGGGGTTATCTCGCATTAGTTACTTTTGATTTTATTAAGCTGTACTATATGCAATACTGTCAATCATTTTTCGAAGCATTTTCACCTTATATGATAAATATTTAAGATTATACATGGAAGTGTACTATAACTTAAATATGGAATCGTTAGCAAACCTAACTTTAAATGTTGAATATTTTTATTATTAATAATCTTTTCAAAATCTTTTATGTATATAAACAAAAAAAATACTTGTCCAAATGGGTGCTAATTAAACCATAACATTGCTACTTTTATTCTACCCTGTATGCCTTTTGAATTTAAACTGTTAACCCTACTGATAACCCAGTAGGTGAGCGGGTTCCGTTCTCAGCTACCACTCTGTTGGTCGCGAGTTCGAATCTCCGACCGGCCAGTAAAGAACAAGAGGAATTTATTTCTGGTGATAGAAATTCATTTCTCGCTATAATGTGGTTCGGATTCCACAATAAGCCGTAGGTCCCGTTGCTAGGTAACCAATTGGTTCTTAGCCACGTAAAAATAAATCTAATCCTTCGGGCCAGCCATAGGAGAGCTGTTAATCAGCCCAGTGGTCTGGTTAAACTAAGATATACTTTTTTTTTACGTGATGATCTACTATAGCTGGATATACAGTTCGGATTTTTGTTAAATAACTGGATCAAGTTTAAAGCGTCCTAGGTTAATATTACGAATCTTAATAAAGCTTTCTTTGATGAAACTTTAATCAATTACATTAAGTTCCAGCATAATGCCACAAGGTTTCTATCGCTTCTCCAATTAATGAAATATCTGTGTTCCTAACATAAAGTAAAATTGCAGTAATAAAATGAACATCTTGGACAGAAGCTGTTCAGTTCTCTTTTTGAGTAAATTTCCAGTTTGACCAGTTGAGGATTTATTACATGACTCAAACGGGATCTGCTATACACATTCTTTGGTACTGTCAGGAGAGCCCTTTATAACTGCCTATTTTGATCTGTATAACTGCCTATTTTGACTGCGCTACATTGCTATTAAAAGCTATATCCGTAACGCTCTGCGCAAGGCACTACTACTAATGAAAGCAAGTCGAAGTGTCCCAATTTGTTGTGGATTGAATATGATTTGACGTATGATATCTGAGCCAGCTTTCACTCTCCTTTTTTGATACTGGTGAAAAGAATACTTTCTAAACTAAGCAAGACTAGTCTGCACCAATATGACGTATGTTGAAGCAAAATATTTACATAGGTAGAGAGAAAGAAAGACTAATCTGAACCATGGTGACCTTAGTAATATCAGTTATGTATAAGGCTTAGCAAGAGAGAGAGAGAGAGAGAGAGAGAGAGAGAGAGAGAGAGAGAGAGAGAGAGTAAAGTAAAGTAAAATAAAGCTAAAACATGAATACAAATTGAGGGAGAACTTTAGTCAAGAGTCAGTGGGTAAATTTAGTTAGAAACCAGAATTATGCAGTTATTTCAAGTTATTTCAAGTAAAACAAAATGCTTTAAACTTACGGACTGGGAAAATCCGAGTCTAGCCTATAAGTGAAGGTCCAGTTGAACACATTTTCGAAGCGTTTGAGGTTAGTATACACATGCATCGGAGATTCTAGTAGCCAAAATACATATCTAGTATGTGATGACCTGCTCAAATAGGAAAAGATAAAACGAAAGTTTTATTGCAACATATAAAGATTAAGGGAAGTGGATGATTGGGTGGGAAGGAGTTGGCGGGGTTATGTAGGGATTTGTCGTTTTCAACACACTTATAATATTTCGAGCATATATTTTTAGGTGCAATAAAATATACTTCTAGGGCAACACCTGCCCTCCACCCACCAAGCCTTTGCCGTTTGATAGGTGTTTCGGTCTAAAACAGTTAATGCACGACAACAGGTCGCTGAATATTTATATACACAAAGACGGAAATATTCTTAAATTTGCTATTTGTCATTTCTTCCCGAAAATATAAAGAAAGAGGTTCCTTTTATGAAACGCTAGACTAAAAACAGTCGACCAATCGGTGAACAGTGAGCCAAAGTAAATAATTAGAATTTGCTTGGTTGGCAAAGTGACAAGGAAAATTAGAGTGCAAAATCCTGCCATCGACACGGGATGCTGGCCAGGTGGAACGCGAATTATTCACCTTTCCAATTTCGGTTTTTTTAATAACCATTAAACTTACACTCTATTGCCAATTTTACTGGCTCAAATGGCTTTGACTAAAGAGTTTTATTTTCCTCTTGAGGATAAATGACTGCAAAATGACCCTATGAAATGAAATTGCTTTTCACATATAGCTCACAATGGCTGACTGAATAAAACAAGAAGTGATAGTGACTTAACACATGTTGATGACAATGAATAACTAAAAATGAAAGCCTGAAGCAAATTTGTTTAAGATATATTAGTAATAATGAGAACATGAAGCCACGGGATTGTTAATAAATGGCTGATAATGAAACTAAAACTCAATCGAAAAGGCTTTTCATAAACTAATGGTGATGGCTAAAATAATAGTGTAAAATCCAAGAATTTCTCAGTGACTCTTACCTCTTCGAGGGGAGAGACTTGTCTCCTGACCTGACGTGCCAGATCACTGCATCAACCTCCTCTGGAGAAAACAGGTTTCGGTCCGCTGTCGCAAAGCAAGAACTGATGGGACATTTTGCCGCCACGAAGGGCTCTTGGCCAAAACCCAAGTAGAAGTCTTTGTGACCGAAAACCTGTTTCCATGTTAAAAATAAGCTCAGATACCTGATTATATGAGAGATTGGATGATTACAGCCATGCCACGGCATGTATAGACTGCTAGAGAAGACTCCATTTTGACACTAAGAATCTTACGAAAAAATCATGTATGGATTAAGAAATTAGACTTCACTGCAAAAGAGTATTAACCCTCAGACTAAGAACAGTAAACGAATTATGCCACAAAAAGGTGTGAACTGAAACATTATTTTAAAAACGAGTTAACCTCATAAACAAAGAACATTGTAAAAAACTGTATCACGCACTTCTTCACTAAATCAAAATACGTTATAAATATTTTTGTTTAAAAGTTGAACGAATGCACTCACATCATTCCAAAAGAGTATTTTCTTGAGAGGTGTTTTTCCCTTTTCTAAAGCTACTAAAGAATCCTTGGTCATCTTCTTATCCAACAAAACTTGCGGTGGTGCCTTTTCAAAGTTTGATGTATTCATTTCCTCAAAGGGTAAAAAAGAATCACCAATTCCTCTCAGAGGAATCAAATGACTCTCTATTAGATTGGGAGTCTCAGGATTCCCCTTCGTCACACTCCAATTAAAATATCCATTCATGAGTCCTTCTAATAACGAGGCCGGGAACAGTTTAAGGGAAACCGCTGAGCCATTCTCAGTAGCATTATTACTGTGGTAGAAAAATTGAGACTTATATTCTCCATTCAACCAAAATTCTCCTGTCATTTTATGTTCACTATTTTATTTTTGAAAGTACCAGAAAATATGTATCGTAACTTGGACTCATAAATACATGATAAGAGTGCTCCAAATGAACCATAAAGGTCGTAAAAAGATAATAGGACATAAGTAAATACCTGTAGGCAACATTTAAGGTTTTACCTGGCCAGAGTGCACACTTCGCATATAAGTAGGTTTTACTCAACTTCCCGACCCGAAGTAACTCAAGTGATAGTAATACTGTAGAAATAAATATCTACCTTACACCATGACCGAACGCACGTGCCGTTCTCGGGAGTCCTAGGTTTGATCTCGATGTAAGATAGAAATTAATTTCTGTTACACACGTGATGATGTGTTGATTTCCATTTCCATCAATAATATAGATAACACAAAAAGCTTTGAACTTACAAAAATAAGCCGGTTGATGCTGCAAGTGATCGTCTGGTCTCATTTAGGTAGAACAACAACAAAAATACCCCAGTGAACACCAGGGCAAGATGAAGTTTCTGTAAGAAAGAACAGATTTACTTAAAACATCTTAATATAAGGAAAGGGAGAGAGAGAGAGAGAGAGAGAGAGAGAGAGAGAGAGAGAGAGAGAGAGAGAGAGAGAGAGAGAGAGAGAGAGAGAGAGAGAGAGAGAGAGAGAGAGAGAGAGAGAGAGAGAGAGAATAAACTTCAAGGGCAGATTTTCCATAGTATTTTTCTTCTTATATCAAGCAATTAGCGTTCACAAAGGACCGCAATAAGAAATATGACATTCACTATCGTAGCCATTATACTCACCGTGCATTGTTTCATTCTTAGAAAAGTGAAACGAGTTTTTGGTCAAATCAACCCTAATCCTGTTGAGTGAGAGAAATAAAAGGCGATTATTTTTATATCTATTTAGTATCTCCAGTCATTCTTTATTTTACATAATATTTCAAACTTTCACTTTGCCCATACCAGAAACTTTCCATTTCTTTTGCTCCAGATGTTTATAGATGAGACTACTAATATTCCATGCCCCTCGGTCCATGAATCTTTGGCTTTTATTGTTGCTTATGTAGGTATATATCAATTAGTTTGTTGCTTAATAATCATTTACTCTTCTGGCAACTTTCATTCTTTTACACTTGGGCATTCTATTTTATGGAAGCTTGCTTTGAGTCATGATAAGAATGGAAATATTGTTAGAATGGCCTACCAGCAGACTTGTTCCCATAAAAAGCCTAAAAGTTACCCCACTGAATACATAGAAAAAATGAACCTTGAAACAAGAGACCAAGGCTTCCAAACGCAAACAAAAAAATAAAAATATTGCAAATTCTGTTTGGAAAGTATTTTTATATTATACAAGCCAGTCAATCATCCTTCTTAGTCACTCCTCCCTCGCACCCTTAACGAAAACAGATGGCGAGACACAACATCTGTGCAAAGGTACAGTTTTATCAATAAAGACAAAAACACCACACATTGTAAGTTTGGTCAGGTTTCTGGTTGGTTAATTTTTTTACATTTATTAGATCGCAGGGAATTCTCTGGAATATGTAGAAGAGACTAAGAAAGAACCTCTCGGAATGATGCCGCAAGCTCCGTTTATCCTAGTTGAGATATTCTATCAATACCTGTAAATGTATACATAAGCAAAAAGGCAAAAACTAAGACACTTCCGATCAATAATCAAACGCCGTTCCAAACACATTTCAACCAAACTCTCTCTGTTGTCATTTACTTAAAGAGCAATGCTGTCTCTTACATTGTCACCCACCTTAGTACTTAACCCACCTAGAATTCTCCAAACCAAGCCATGTACAAACTGACTCACCAAAAGAAGGTCTCTTAACCTCAACCTCTACGATTCTTGGATCACATACACTCGCTTTTACGGATTTATCGCTCGCTAGACTCAATGTCACACACAAAATTCTCGAAGAAGCACGTTCGTATTCATTTATCCGTCCACGGTGTATTCATGGAACTACGAGTACTACCCTTTTCCTACTCTACACCTTCCAGCTGATCCAAACACAATTATTTTTTTCCCTTCCCATTCCTGAGCACACTGGCATTTTACCTTTGCCCCGTTGAGTTCCACAACTCCAGAATGTATTTTCCTTATACAAGTAAAATACATTTATTTTCTTCCGCACCACATCTACAATTCAATCAAAGCAACAGAATTTAAACGTTATTATTTCTCCCGTTCTTTGCTGAAGTTACTAGAGGGAAAGGGGCTGCATACCAAGGTCCCAACCTTTTGTTGACGTTCGCATCACGCACAATGCAGGTAAATTATTTTACTTTTCCAGCACTTAAAGTGGAGGAGGATTTGAGAAGTGTTTAGCAGAGGAAGATGCTTGCGATAGAGACAGTTGGAGAAGATGCATCAAGACAACCGACCCCTTAACTTTAGGATAGCGGTGGGGATGAAGAAGATAAAAAGATGCTAGATTCCTCAGATAAGGCCTCAGGTCTTATTAGCGATATTTAGATACGAGACGTTGACAGAATGTAGATATCAATAAACAACTATTTTGTAAAAAAAAAAATAAAGGCAACTTGGCACAGCACCCACCTTTCACCACAACAGGCACATCCCCTATAAGGCTTCAAACTAACCATTTCCCTGAAAATATGGGCTGACATACTATAGACTTCTTTAGTGAGACATGATATATACCGGTTCAAACAGCAAAACAACCAGTTCTTACAACAAACGGCAGATATGCCAGTTCTCGAGATTACGAGACTTGAATAAATTGCCACAGGTGTGTAACGTCCACCTGAACAGAATAATAATAGGCTGAGTTACTAGTTTGCCTTTTGGTGTCTTTACAAAATTGGAATATAAAACTAATGGAAAACAAAGTCAATAAAGAATATTTTAAACAAAACAAGTGCGCTATTGCCTTTAGGCTCATGTGTTTGCAACAAAAATATCTTAAATTTCCTTAAAAAAAAAACATCGCAAAACTAATAATGTTTTATTTTTCATAGAACCTTAAAACAAAATCTTTTATTTATCGAATTCTAAAGAGATATCTGCAGACATGACCAACTTTTGTCTCTTCACGTTATTTCCCTTTGGAACAAATGCTTATTCTCCTCAAGAAACTTGCTCCCTTTACAACTTTCCTACAACTTCCCTCTTTCCTCTCTAGCATTCTTCTTGACTACCATATTCCTCCTTCGGTATTTTGTGCACGATATAATTTACCTTTGACCTTGTAATTCATACGTCAATAACCTTTTTTTATTTTTTTCACTAAAGTTCTCATTTCCTCATCTTGTTACTTACTGTTTTTACTCCCTCTTCTTAACTTCCTATGACCAAATATGCTGCTCAGTGACTGCGACTCAGCTCTCAAGTTCTACACTCTTCATATATAGATTTCCACTTGTGTGTATTTAACCCTGGCCAGTTTTCCTCTTTACTTATTCTTCTCACTTCTTTCTTATTAAGCTCATTTGTCTTCAATAAAGTTACAGCCACGTATTCGCCTCTTTCTCTCAAACGCACACACACACATTATATATATATATATATATATATATATATATATATATATATATATATATATATATATATATATATATATATATATATATATATTAAATATATATATATATATAAATATATATATATATATATATATATATATATATATATATATCTATATACGTATACACACACACACATATATATATGTATATATATATATATATATATATATATATATATATATATATATATATATATATATATATATATATATGAATGTCTTTTCCTGTAATACTACAGTGTAATATGAAAATAAAGAAGGCCCATAAAACACTATTTAAACGTTGAAACCATATATTTCAGGCACTTGTTTCTGTGCCCCTGTTCACTGGTAGAATATGGACAGGTGGAAAGTTACAATGGTATATATACAAAAACATGAAGGTGTGGCCTTAGGCCTCCGATGTTAAGGAGGTGGCGTTTCTTAAGAAGGAGGAGATTGACCAAATTCCTAGTGGTTTTTGGCCTCATTAGCTCCCGTTTGGCGATGGATCTGGCGGTCGCGTTTCTTGGGTCATCTTCTTCAAAAAGGGTGCGAGGATTAAGGTGTCAATGGCGTCCGATTTCCAATGTCCTCCTGACAGGTTCATATTGTTGGTTTGATTGATGATAGCAGATTCCAGCATCTTTCTTTTGTACGGACAGCTACTCTTGAAAACCAACTCCGCCCCACTCCAGTTAATGACATGCCCTGTATTTCTAATATGTAGGAAAATTCCCGAACTCTCCGAAGCGTAACGTACTGATCTTTTGTGCTCTGTTATTCTTTGCGAGAGCGATCTACCTGTCTCGCCTACATAAATATCATGACAATTACTACACGGTATCTTGTAAACAAAAGGGAAGAAGCCGGAGTTTACAAGATACCGTGTAGTAATTGTCATGACATATATATATATATATATATGCGCATATATATATATATATATATATATATATATATATATATATATATATATATATATATATATATATATATATATATATATATATATATATATATATATATATATATATATACATAATTTGCTATTCTTTAATATTTTACTTTATTCGGATATTTTGCTACTGGTCCAGTAAAGAAATTGACTCCATTTCCTTCACTTGGAAGAAAAGAAGAGAGGGGGTCGGGCATTATTGATAAGGTTTCCTTTAGCCTATGAATAATCATGGGTAGGGTGAGTACTTATATTGTCCCATGCGGCGTGTACCATTTGTGCGTGACAAGGACTAATCCCTTTAGAGGGCAGGGGTTGTTTCTTTTTGACCGAACGTGGCTGATTACCATTCAAAATATGAAGACAGGGTTGGAAACAAAAGGTGAATGGGGAATAGATAACGAATAAAAAACACTGCGAAAATTTCAGACTGCAGAAAATTGTTAGGATTTCTAATAGTCTTTTTTGCAATTATCTACATCGCTCAGGCCAAAAATAACAAAAGAATTCACCACTTGTAGACTGCAAACGTATAATCCGCTAGAATAATCTTCACAGGTAAAGGAGAGGCTCAAGGGAAACAATTATACGTCTCCTTTTATCCTTTTAACCTGAACCTATATAAATTATATGTAATAATATATATGGCACACAAAGATAGTATCATTGATTTATTATTTGGCAGCAGCTGTACTAACCATGAAAAATAAACACCTGCCATTCTTACCGTTTATATGGTTTCTCTCTCTCTCTCTCTCTCTCTCTCTCTCTCTCTCTCTCTCTCTCTCTCTCTCTCTCACACACTCTCTCTCTCTCTCTCTCTCTCTCTCTCTCTCTCTCTCTCTCTCTCTCTCTCTCTCTCTCTCTCTCTCATAAACACTTTCCTGGTAAAACGGCATTCCCGGAGATATTTACTTCTTCTTCATAGCAGTCTTAAAATAATAGTGTAACACAAATAATGTAACTGACATCTGAGAGGAATTCCTATATACATCTAAAAAATATGTATTGTACTTGAATAGGTAAAATTCCTATTTTTTTCCAAGAATGCATAATAAGATATCAGAAGTTATTCCATATTGCTGAAATATAAAGTATGATTGACATAAACTAGCAAATATATTCGTAAATCATCCATGGTCCAGAGAGTTTTATAATCTATGTGCAAGTTTGAATGGTAAAACCAAGGTAAGACAAATGCCAATGTTAGTCTCTTATATAAGATCTCACACAGCGTTAATAACTCTGAATTTCGAAAACTACGTATGGTATCCCTTGTCAGATGGGTGCTTGGTCATTGCTAAAAGTATCATCCAGAAATGGGGGTAATATATATTCAGCGATATGCTCATTTGCAACCATTATTGTAATTATGTCCACTGAAATTAGAGTACTCTCCAATGTTATTGGTGTACAATTAGAAGGAATAAATCATTAGTAAACATTTTCATTCTGTCACTTCTCTCTCGCTTTCATAATAATAAATCGCTTTTATTTTTTTGCCTAGCTGGTGGAATACTAAGCGGAAACATAAAAATTCTTCATGATTAGTTTTCTGGCGGACATACAAATATTTTTTAACTATAATATTCAACTTTGATGTAGCTGCCTTTTACGGATTCAAACAGAATGAGAGAAAATGACAAAAAGAAAAAATAAGACATCAGTATACCACGATATATAGTACTCATCCTAGATTTATTTATTTGTGATGTTACATTAATTACAAATTATATATATTACGGATGGCTACCATCACAATATTATCATAAACGTAAAACAGGTTAATTTGTAGCAAAACAACAAATACACGCGCTATTACAATGATTGTTTACATCTTCGTGCTTCTGGTAGTATGTTACAGATGACCACCGCCTAAAAACCCTCCGGATTGTGGCAAGTGTGAGCCCTCATCTCGGCCGTAATCAAAGGGTTAAACCACAGATGGCCCCGTCCCTACTTTGGCGACGTAAACCACAGATGGCCCCCGTCCCTACTTAGGCAACTTAAACTACAGATGGCCCCATCCCTACTTGGTGACTTTACCACAGATGGCCCAATCCCCACTTTGGTGACTTAAACCACAGATGGCCCCGTCCCTACTTTGGCGACTTAAACCACAGATGGCCTCGTCCCTACTTTGACGACTTAAACCACAGATGGCCTCGCCCCTACTTTGACGACTTAAACCACAGATGGCCTCGTCCCTACTTTGACGACTTAAACCATAGATAGCCCCGTCCCTACTTTGGCAGCCTAAACCACAGATGGTACCCGTCCCTACTTTGGCGACTTAAACCACAGATGGCCTCGTCCCTACTTTGGCAACCTAAACCACAGATGGCCCCTTCCCTACTTTGGTGACTTAAACCACAGATGGACCCGTCTCTACTTTGGCCACCTAAACCACAGGTAGCCCCATCCCTACTTTGGTAACCTAAACCACAGATGGCACCCGTCCCTACTTTGGCGACTGAAACCACAGATGGCCCCATCCCTACTTGGCGACATAAACCACAGATGGCCCCATCCCTACTTGCGACACAAACCACAGATGGACCCATCTCTACTTAGGCGACTTAAACCACTAGACAATCATTTACCAAGAAATGAAAATAATGCCAATTTGTTTAGTTCCTCGTAGTTCGGATTTTCTAATTACTGGTAAGAAGATGCCATATTCATCCGATTAGGCCTCAGGTTCTTTCTAAGTAATGCATAATAAAGAGACGCTGCAAGATATAAAAAATTATTCTATTATTATAATAAAAGCAACATAGTACACCGCACAAATTTCACAAATAAACAAAAATCACTTGTGTCTCAAAAAAAAGGCACCTGTATCCTGGCTGCACCTTGTCAACGTGTTACTAATGATTTTGCTAACACTTATTTAGCAAAATCATTAGGAACACGTTGACAAGGTGCAGCCAGGATGCAGGTGCTTACCTGTACAAATGACACTTCCTTTGAAATTGCGTATCATCGTAGACATCGGAAGGAAGGGATACGACTTTAACTGAATGTTTCTTTGCATGTTTACGCAACTACAGTTTGTTTGAAGAACCTTGTTAGTAGCAAACTGAATATTTTGGAATGATTGACGGAGACCCTGTATTCTGATATCCGTACATACATACATACATACACAAGCGTACATGTGTGTGTGTGTGTGTGTGTGTGTATAGGAAGGCAAGCATATACAGAAATATCTAAAAATAACTGTCAAAGGGGAACAGTGAATGCAGGACTCTTTTGAGCCGGAGTTTTACGAAATGATTAGCAGTAAACTACATATTGTTTCAACTTCATCACTGATGGTTCGCGAGTGTAGCCTACTCAGTTTATGTGTATTACATGTAACGTGTCGCTTATATTTAGCTTTCACGTTTAATTTTTTAGAGCAGAATGCTAAGCAATATTATTCCACAAAATGTGACATGGTTCGCATTTATTGACGACTCAGCATGTACTTCCTTGGTAGATTAAATGAAATAATACCATTTATCAAAGTTCTTATGGAGCTTGAAAATGGAACCGACCATTTAGTACTGCCGTATACTTAAAACGAAATAAGCGAATACCTCAGGAAAATAACAGGCAGAAGTTCAGCACCAAGTACTTTCACGTTTCGTATTGATCTTCCTCCTGTTAATTTCCTGTGGTATTCGCTTATACCAGAATCAGGGCCATCTTGTAATTTGTTTAGTATAAAAGGTGACGATGAGTTTGAATGCATTGCATATATGTTACACCCACCCACCGGGGTTATCTATCTGTCTCACCTTAAATTCAGTTGGTAACGTTTCCCCGTTCGCTCACAAGTTCCTCCTCCTCCTCTCTCTCTCTCTCTCTCTCTCTCTCTCTCTCTCTCTCTCTCTCTCTCTCTCTCTCTCTCTCTCATTTCCCTATTTTACTTAAGGTATCGAAATCAAACCCTAAACTGCAAAAATAGAATTTTTTGAGCTAGAGTAAGCATTAAGCGTGTAAAATGGAATTATAAAAGATTCATATTGACCTACTAAGTTATTCCCGGAGCAAAATAATTAACTGCATGACAACCCCTAATTCTCAAAGCTTTTACACATAATTTCCAAACTCGCTTCTGTTGCCAATGACACTTTAAATGGCCACTTCCCACATCCACCATTTTAAATGCTCATTTACGCAGGAGCATATCTCCCCCAACTAATCATGGGACCATGATGGTAACCAATTATAGTGAAAGAAAATGATAAAAGGAAATACAAGTACCTAAATGACTTCCCCAAAATTACACCATTTTAGCAATAATAGAATCATCATCCATCGCTAAATTGTCATTACAAACAGTACACCATTGTCAATTTTTGTACCAGACTCAACTGGCCATATTCCCATAACAGCCAAACTCTAACAGGCACACACGTGTCATTCATACCTACAGTCATGAAACACCTGCAAAAAGGAGAAAATATCTCCTTTAGCTTGAGGCACATTATGTTTTTCACTCCATCAAAATACATAAACATAAAAAGAATAACACAAAACCAAAATTAATAAAATCACTGGTACAAAATAACAATAATTAATGTGATCAATGTCTATCTGCAAAACTCACCATTTAGACGATAGTCTGAAACCAGGTGTCCAGGTCACTGCTCAGCTCCAAGCAGAATGAAACATAAAACAAAAGGCCTGAGCACAAGGCACATACAGGTATGTACAATTAACTTACATGCCTCGACGCCCCAACTATAAACCAGTTAAAACTAGGAATTCCTTCCAGAAGGTTCCAAAGAGAAATGCCGACTCAAGCTTCCGGTCCCATGGATCTCAGTTTGACGGACTCTTACAGCAGTTGTCTGCACTCTGATGTGTCGCGCCTAGGCACTTGCACAAACATGTTCCACCATTGAACATCGCACTGCCTTCGCAACAAACAGGAATGTCACAGCTTCATAAAACATATACAAGAACCTACCGCTGTGGCTAGACTATTTTTCATAAATTATTGGTTTTATCATGGTGAATCTGTTACTTATTTATTTATCTATTGTTGAATCTATTGGGACCTTTTGCCACTAGGATTGCAGCTTGGCTAATAATAATAATAATAATAATAATAATAATAATAATAATAATAATAATAATAATAATAATAATAATAATACATTACAAACATTCATCATTCACTTATAAAGTCTAAATGTGGCACTCAAGAGCAACAAAATAATTAAATTGGCACTTAAAATAATCTCCATGGCAATGCTGAAGGATAATATGCCATGTGAAAGATTCCGTGTTAATCAAACTGGAAAATTATCCAAAAGCAGAACTGAACAACATAAAAAAATGTGATATCTACATGTAACAATGCAGTCTTCTGCATATTAAGAAAAAACAGCCATGTATTTCTTGGACAGTCGATAAAAAGTTGGTGTACTCTATTGGAAAGCAATGTAATTATATGTCGTTTTGCAAAAGAAAGCTTTGATGAGACTACGAATATTAGTCATGGTATGTACAAGCTTGAGCCACTTATTTCAAAAGAAATTTTTCAAATTTGCAGATTCTAAAGAACATGGGAAGTCTGATGAAACACTCAGGTGTGAGATCAGCTATCTGTAGAAAAACAATATCTGTAAATAACAAACCCTCGTCATGTACGGTAGGAAGCTTAATCTACCTCTATAAGCTATGTTTTGAATTACGAGAAAAAACAGAATTTATTTGTGACATGGTACCTAAAGAATCGAGTCTATGATATGATTAAAAACGTACAAGAAGAGAGAGGAGGAAAGAAATTAATTGTGAATATGAAGATTGAAGAGTCGAATCTGTATGACAGTTCAAATTGTATTTATTTATTTATTTATTTATTTATTTATTTATTTATTTATTTATTTATTTAGAGAGAGAGAGAGAGAGAGAGAGAGAGAGAGAGAGAGAGAGAGAGAGAGAGAGAGAACTGGACAATTGGAGGATTAATAATTTTTATTCAGTTTTTCCTGGTAGAAAGCAATAGATAATAATAAAGGGAAAACCCCATATCGACTCTATCTTTCCCGTGCTTTCCCAGATCTTGATAAAGATGGGCAGGGCTCTGATTAAATGGGTGATTATGGTCAAATACCGTTGAGAACAAGTATTCGGATCTAATCATAGGCGTAATTAGTTTTAGACACGCATTGTTTTCAGTATCCAAAAAATTGGCTACTTCACCTATATCTTGCTTACTCAGTTCTGCAAGCCTATCTTGCCACCCCTCTCCACTAAAAGCTCCATTACATTCAAAGCCATTACAATGACAATGCTCACAAAAACCACATACCCCGAGGAGAGGGCGGGGGAGCCCTCCCTTCGGGGAGTTTGCGTCTTGTCCTGTGATAGACAGACAACAGATCTGTTTTTCTGAGCCGCTGAGAGAGGTTGATGAGGTTACCTGTGGATTTACCTACTGCTACCATAGCATACTGCCTTTACTTTTGGACTTCCTGCATTGGGGGATTACCTGTTCTGGTGGATTACTGCAAGTCCATTGGGTTAAGCCATTCTTCTGTGTGTTTGGAGTTTATGCTTCATCCATCTTCGCCCTTGGCTTAGTTAAGCTGCCGAGGGGGTCCTCTCTGTAAAAAGAAATAAATTAATATAAAGCATAAGATAGAATAAGCAAAAATAAATAAGAAAAGTCAAAATAAATTACAAACAAGGAAAAAAATAGATGGAAACGCAATTGAATGAGATTAAATAAAAATTAAAAAAAACATACAAAATAAATGAAAAACAAAAAAGTAAAAATATAAAAATTCTTAAAATATAAAAAGGGATAAAACTAAAAATGAATAAAATTCTCAAGAAATAAAATAATAAAAAATTAACGGAAATATATAGAGATAAAAATGAATGAAAATAAATAAAAGGATATGTATAGATGAAAATAATAAGAATAAAAACAAAAAAAAATAAGAAAAAAACATAATAAAACGAATGCGGAGAAAATTTAAAATAAATAAAGGTTAACAAAAATCAATAAATGTAAATACATAGAAACAAAAATCATTAAAAATAAAAAAGTAAATAAAATAAAAAACAAATAGAAATATATTAAAGAAAGAAATCTAAACATGATAGAAATGATGTGAAAGTAAAAATAAATAAAAATTAATAATAATAAATAAAATAGGCAAAATTACAGAAAAATAGAAATACATTATGATAATTAAAGATGAGGAAATAAAAATAAAAATAAATGAAAAAGTCAACGAAAAGAATTAAGAAAAAAATAAAATTGTATAAATAAGTAAAAAATAAAAAATAAAATGTGAGAAAAATAAAAATTAATAAAATTAAGAGAATGGAAATAAAAAAGACAAAAAATAAAAATATAAATATATGAAGGTAACCGGGACAATCATATTAAGATAATTAAAGATAAACTAAGCTAAAAATATGTTACAAAATAAAAATAAATGAAATAAATCCAATTATTTGAAAATAAATAAATGAATAATTAGAGATGAAAAAAACAAAAGAAATGAAAAATAAAACATAAAAATAGATAGAAATCAACAAAAAAGAAAAAAAATTAAATAAATAATAATAAACAGAAATAAATCAAAATAAATGAAAATAGAAAATGTATAAATTAAATACAAAATAACAATAGATCAAAAGAAATACAAATAAAAATAAATAAAATAAAATACGAATAAAAAATAAAATAAAATAAAAATAACATTAAGTTAAATAACAAAAAAAATGAAGTAAAAATACGAATAAAAAAACTATAAAAATTAGAAAGAAAATAAGTATAAATAATAATCTACAAATAAAAAAAAATTTCCTATGATAGAAAAATATATAAAAAAAATAAAAATAAAAAACATAATTAATAAACAGAAATACAAAATAAAAAATTATTGTTAAAAAGTAGAAGAAAAAATACAAACAAATAAAGATAAATAAAAATAACAAAGGAAATAAAAATAAAAATGTAAAATTACACAGAGACAATTAAAAAATAAATAAGAAAATTTAAATATCTGAAAATTAATAATAACCTAAAACAAAAGAAAAATTAATGAAAATAAAATAGAATAAACAAAAAAGAAATTCATAAAAAGACGAAAATGAATATAATAAATAAGAAATAAAAAATAGGAAGAAAATAATTAAATATTAATACAAACATTTAAAAGAAACAAAAATAAAGAAAAATAGATAAAAATGAACATATAAATAAATAAATTATACCAAAATAAATAATAATAGAAAAAATAAATTACAATATATAAAAGTAGATGAAAATAGAAATAAAAATAGAAAAATAATAGAAATGAATTTTTATAAGTAAAAAAGACGCATAAAATAAATAAAAATGACAAAAAATAAAAATAATTATAAATAAATTAAAATACTTTTTAAATAAATAGAAATAAAATTCAAGATTAAATAAAAAAAAAGTAAAAAATAAAAAAAGCTGAAAATTAAATAAAAATAGAGAAAATATTAATCAAAAATAATAAAAAAATAGAAAATATATGAAAACATAAAAAATAAATAATAATAAAATAATCAAATAAATAAAGTAAAACAACAAACAAAAATACTTAAAATAATGCAAAAACAAGAATTCAATATAATCAAAATAATTAAGGATTAAAGAAATATAAAAATACAGAAAACAAAGTAAAAAACGGTTACAAGTAAATAGAAATGAAAGTAAATTAGAAATAAGCAATAATAATAATAAATAAAAATAAATTAAATGAACAAAGAAAAAAAATAGAAATAATGAGCTAAAATTCATAACAAGAATAAATAAAAGTAATAAGAATAATAAGTAAATATGTAAATACATAACAAATAAATCAATAAAATTAATAAAAATAAAATATATAAAAATAAATAAAAAAGAAAATGAACTGAAAATAGAGAAAATGAATAAAAATTAGAAATACGTAAAAACAAAAATATAAGTCAATGAAAATAAAGTAAAATAAAAGTAAATAAAAATATATAAAAATGAGAAGAGGAAATAAAAATTTAAAAAATGAACAGAAAAAATATTATTAAAACGATAAAATAAAAAAAAAGTATTTCAACTAAATAAGAAAAAGCAAAAATAAACAATAACAGCTAAAATAAAGAAAAATAAAAAAAATGAAAATAAATACAATTAAATGGAAATATTTATAGAAATATAAATAAAATAAAAACAAATAAAAATAATAGAAAAAAATATAAGTAAAATACATCAAAATAAATCAAACTAAAAAGAAAAAAAAAGAAAATAAGGGGAAATATAATTATAAAAAATAAAAAGAAACACAAAAAATTAATAAAAATAGAAGTAATAAAATAATAAAACCAGAGATATATAATAAAATAAATATATAACAGAAGCGAAAATAAACAAAATTACTTAAGGTAAAACTAAATAAACGTGAAACAAAATAAATAAAAATAAATAAAAATAATATTTAAATCTAATGAAAATAGATAAATAAATAAATAAATGAATAAATAAAATAAGGGCAAATAAAAATTAATGAAATAAGATAATGAAGATAATGACAAATAAAAATTACTAGAAATATTTTATATAAAAAACTCTTAAATATATAATATAAGAAAAACGAAAATATTTAAAAATTCAGAATGAATGTAAATAAATAAATTAATTAATTAAAAATATAATATATAAACTAAATAAGATAAACAATAAAATTAGGTAAAATAAATACATAACGTATAAGATAAACTTTAAACTTTATATAAAAAAGAAAAAATTATGAAAAATAAAAGTGAACTGAATAAAGATGAACAATAACCTCATAAATAAATAACAATAAAGAGAAATAAATAAAAATTAATAATGAAGAAAATAAAAATCAATAGAAAGGGATAGACAGTTATATATTATATAAATAAAAAAAGAGAAGAATAATTACAAATAAATAAGTATAAGTGAGAATAAATAATAATGAATAAAATTGAAAATAAAGAAAATAGATGTAAATTAAAGAAAATAAAAACTAGATAAAGATAAATACAGGAAAAATAATAAGAATAAACAAAAATAGATAGAAATAAGAAAAACAGAAATGTAAAAAAATATAAATTCTAACCTAAACAAAAGTAAATAAAAATGAAAAAAAGTAACATAAAACAAATAATAGTAGATACAAATAAATAACAACAATAATATAAAATAGGAAAGTGAAAAATAAAAAAAATAATGAAAATAAATAAAAATAGATATAAACAATCTCAGAAATCTGAATAATCAAAATATAAAAAATTTAAAGCAAATACAAGTAAATAAAAATGATAAAAAATATGAATATATTACGCCCTCCATGAGGTCGTTAGCTCTTACCTCGAGAAGTTTCACTATCGATTACCAAGTTACTAATGCGTCAAGGATTAACAGCAAAATCACGTCTACAAAAATACAGTTTATCAAAGAGTCTAACATAGTTAATGGTTTGGAATGAAATAAAAAAAAAAAGTAACGGGAAAAGGACAAGCCAATATACCAGAAATGGCAACCCAAAAATAAGTCCAACAAATATACAGTACAATGTAGTGCTATCAACTTTAACTAATTAAGTCTCTACATCGTAAGAGTCAAAAATGTCAAACATGACCGGAGTCACGGTATGTCAAGTTCCCTTCCATTTATTTGACCTCTAAGCAATACATCTGAGGAAACAAAGAAAAAAAACAGAACCTTAAAAAAAAGGCACAGAGAAAAAAAGATGTGGGATCTCCCCCAACGTTACTGGCCCAGAACCACACATAAAAAAGACATGGCAATAAAAATTCAAGAAATGCAATAAAATTACAAGTGGCATAGAAATAAAAAATGGGGATTAAAATTCAAAAGATATTCAAAGCATGGTTATATATGAAATGAACAGTACAGGTTAAAAATAAAAATGATAAAACCCTTTCGGGCTTTGGAACTCAAAGTCACAGCTCACCTCATCAGCAGTTCGCAAGCACTTCGCTAGACCCGAATGTCTAACCTGTACTCAAAATTGGAAATTGACACTTCCTGTGACCCGCCCATCAGAGCGAACTCACGAACGAACCCCCAACCGGAACTCGACGACTTTCGGTCCGGAGCTATGCACTTTGTCTCCATGGGAAGTGGTGCTGACCACGGGCTATTTCAATACTGACTCGCGAACACGTAAGCACTGATTCGAGTATTCCCTTGCCCAGAATATCTCGG